>NC_091839.1:76180975-76513475 GCF_037783145.1 Equus przewalskii
TAGAAAATATTAGAAGCATTGGACTCTTTAAGCAGTTTTTGCATAATTTTCAATTCCATTTTATTTCTAAGCCAAAGAAAACTAAAACACAAAATACTGCATGACTTTCAAAGTTATGGGGTACATATACACCCAATAAGTAGGAAAAGAAAATGTTTTAAGAGAGAAATAAATTATAAGTGTCGTGTTAGTAATTTAAAACCTGGCAGTTGATTGATTGATTAACTGAGTTTGCAAACATTTGGAGCACTTCGGGATACCAGGACATCCTACACGCATTTATTTAAATTCCCGCATCACTGTCCTGGATATAGTATAGGCTAAAAACAAGCATAAGTTAAGTTCTTTAAGAAACTGCCACGACATTCCCAGCATATGTTTAATAAGATATTTCACATCAGAATGGGGCAAAATATTAGTTTTGTTTCCTCCATGTTTTAGACTCTGAGAAATGTCCTTACAAAGGCCACAGTGGAGATAATCTACTCCTAGTAATGAAGAAATGGAAAGAATCTGCGAATGAATTAGCTGAAAAAGCGAAAAGTAGTTATTTTTACTTAAAGTAGGATAATGTTTCCCTATGTTTTAAGCATTTTTATTATAACATATGGCAATGCTTTTCATAGTTCTCTCAACCTAGATATAGTACAAGGACACAAACTAGTCCTGGGGAGGCTGGCAGGATTGGCCAGATCCTGAAAAATGCCTCCATCACTTCATGAAGCCAGCCCGGAGAATCAGCAAGATGTGGATCCAAAGCCAGGCATACTGTGCTTGGGGCTCCTGGTACTACTCAGGATAGGCAAGATTATGCTGCTGTACCTAACAACTCCCAGAGCTTAAAGCAACAAACGTTTCTTTATCGCTCATGTGAGATGTCCATCTGAGGGCCCAGCTCCTCATCCTCCTCATCCAAGGAACACCACCCTCTAGAATGTTGTCAGTCATCACTGCAAAAAAAGAGAGGGGGAAGCTGGGGCATGGCATAGTGGATATTCTGTGCACATGTCACTTCCACTCACATTTCACGGGTCCAAGTCAGTTTTATGGCCATACTCAACTTCAAGGGAGCAAAGAAGCACAATCTTGTTGATTGTCTGGAGGAGACGAACTGGTTAAACTGGTGAGCAGCTGTGACGTCCACACTCCTCTGCCACTGGGTTTCTTGTTTTGTGAGAGTGTTGCTCTCCTTATAGTTCTGGCCAGCCTCAGACAGCGTTTTCTGTTAGCTATAGCCAAAACCATAAGAACTGAATGCCAGAACACCCAATTCTCAAACCAGACAACCATTTCCCAAATGAATTCTATATGCTGCAAAAATCCTTCAAATATGAAGAAGATATTTAAGACATTCCCAGATAAACAAAGACTGAGAGAATTGGTCACTAGCAGACCTACCCTCCAGAAATACCAAAGGTAGTCCTTCAGGCTGAAATGAAAGAATATTAGGCAATAACTCAAATTCCCATGAAAAAATAAAGAGCACACGTAGAGGTCACCACATAGGAAAATATAAAAGACAGTAGATGTGTATTTTCTGTTTGTAACTCTTTCTTTCTCCTGTCTTGTTTTAAAGACAGTTGCATGAAGCAATAATCATAAATCTTTGTTGATGGGCATATAATGTATAAAATGTGATTTATGTGACGATAACAGTACAAAAGGAAGGAGGATGAGGTTATACAGGGGCAAAGATTTTGTATGCTATTGTAATTAAATTCACACTAATCTAGATTATTATAAATTAATATGTTAGTTGTAATCCCCAGGGCAACCACTAAGGAAATAACTAAAAATGTGTATATCCTAAAAGAAACAATAAGGGAAATTAAACTAGTACACTAGAAAATATCTACTTAACACAAAAGACAGCAATAATGAAAGAATAAAATAACAAAAAAGAGACAACATATAGAAAACAAATAGAAAAGTAGCAGATATAAATCCTACCTTATTAATAATTACATTAACTAGCAGAATGGATTTTAAAATGATCCAGCTATATGGGGTCTACCAGGGACACACTTCAGATGCAAAGACATAAATAGATTGAAGTCAAAAAGATGGGAAAAGATACACCATGCAACCAGTAACCAAAAGAGAGCTAGAAAGGCTATACCAATATCAGACAAAATAAACTTGAAGACAAAAATTGTTCCTAGAGACAAAGGAAGATATTTTATAATGGAAAGAGAGCCAATCCATCAGGAAGATATAACAATTATAAACTTATATACACCAAATAAGAGAGTCCCAAAAATCATGTGGCAAAAACTGACAGAATTCAAAGTAGAAGGAGACAATTACAATAATAATAATAGATGGAGATTTCAATGCCCCACTTTCAATAATGAATAAAACCGCTAAACAGATGATAAACAAGGAACAGAAAGACTGGAACAACTGCGGATCCTGGAGAAGATGACACGGATTGTAGGAACTTAGAAGTGGATCTACAGATACACTATAAAACGAAGACCTCTGAGAAGATGATATCAAAAGGAGTTTTGAAGAAACTGATTAACAGGATTAAGTTACTTATTTGAAACTCTTAAAAAGAAACTAAGACTAAATTAACTGATAAAGATAAAATAATCTGTGCACTTAAAGATCACTTTAAAAGCCTCCAAACTGAGAAAATGTCACTGCAACTGGGAAAAGAAACAGAGAAAAGCAAAAGTTTCTGTAGAAACCGCAAAGTCCTTCCTGTACCGCTTCAAGAAAACAAGTTTTCACCCGATATCCAATTTAGAGTTAATTTACCCCACAAAGGAGGAGAACCTTGTCAAAGCAGATGAAAATCTCAGCCATAAATGTGAAGAACTGGACACCTGAAAGATCCAGGCCAAATTTTTTTCAGAAAATTTTCAAAGAAGCATTGGCTATTATCAAAGTCAGCTTATATCCCATGAGTGAAAAGTCTGCGATGATAAGTTGAGGGCTTTACCAGCTAAAAGAAACTTCAATAACTTAAGAGAAGAAAATGCATGCTTTACTCAAAGTATTAAAGAAGAATTTAAGCATTTCAAAAAGTATGTTTATAAACTGATATTTCAAATGGGGCATTTGGTAGAGGCCCAAGAGGACCACCAAGGAATCCTCTGGATGAAGAGATTCCCAAGAAAGAATGAGCATTACGCTGCAACAGTGTGAGGATCCAGGCCCAATGCCCCATGCAAACCAGACGCCACCCCCATCCCCACCCCAGCGTCAAAATGACAGAAGCAGGATCCCCCATCAGAGCATCTCCATCCTGTCACAGCAGGCCCTCCACAAGAACAAAACAGAGCTCATCCTGGTGCTCCTTGTGCTGGCAGATGCTCAGAACTTTCTTTTAGTCCAACCCTCCCACCTGGGCACAGCATCCCTGGCCCAGGCTCTAGTTCTCCTGTGAGGGGGCAGATGCTACAGAAGAGTCCCGGGGGTAGGTTCCTGAGAAAATGACCCCCTGTCCCTCCGCTTATTCTGAAAAATGAGGATAAATCTCCCCAGAATCCTCTCTACTGAGGGACTTCCCTGACCCAGCACATCTTCCAATGGCAAAAAAAATGTCTGTACACTAAGTTCGAAATGATACTAAGTACTATTGATTAAGTACTAAGTAATCAAATGGAATGTGGCAATGGTATAAGAACAGACTGATAGACCAATGGAGGAAGACAGAGTGTCCAGAACACACCCAAGTCTATTTGGGAACTTAATATGCAATAACAGTGGCACCATAAACCAATAAGAAAAGGATGGATTGTTTAGTAATTGGTGTTGAGATCCCTGCTTAACAGCACACACAAAGATGGACTCCAGATGACTCACCAATCTAAACAGGAAAGTGCGAACTATAAACAACAGCAGAAAGAGCAGGAGAATATCCTTGTGATTTAGGGCATGGGAGGGACTGCCTCCTGCAAATTAACAAGAAAAAGATGCCAACTCATTAAAAAATGGGCAATGGATCTAAAGAGGCCATTTTCTAAAAGGAGACACGCAAAAGTCTAACAAACATGTGAAGAGATGCTCGGATTCATTACTTCTCCAGCGAAATGCAAATCACAACCAGAATGAGATTACACCTTCTATCTATCAGACTTGGCAAAACCTAGAAGGCTGGCTAATGCCAAGAGTTGGCAGGAATACAGGGATATGTGCTACTAGGGGAGTGAGACTAACAAAGTCATTCTGGAGAATAATTGGTTAAATTAAGTGCCTCCATGCCCTCCACTCCTCTTCTGAGTGTTATTAAGAAAGAACACCCCAGGTAGTTCCCTAACTAGACATGCACGACCACGTTCTCTGCAGTGCCATTCATGGTCAGGGGGAAACGGGGCTTGAGTCAAGGAGGACTTGATAATCCTGACAATCACGGCCTAGAAATGCACATGGTAACACAAGCGACTCCTAAAGAGTGTCAGTGAAAAAAGTGAAACATGAATGAGGTATAGGATACCATTTACATTGTCAACAGTATATGAACTCAAAATGGTAGTACACATTTTGTAACACTTACACACAAATAGATACATATGAAATGTGTTTGAATGGTTGCCCAAGGACAGGTGGGGAGAAGGGCAGACAGGAGTGGGGACAAAAAGAAAATAATAGAACAAGAGAAAGAGCTAGCTCAGGACAATGACGATAATGTGCTGGGGAGTGGGGAGTGTCACTCACTCAACTTTAAGTAACACTTGAGGTTTTTCACAAAAAATACTACAGGACAAAGTATAATATAATTTCACTACACTGCCACATAGTTCTATACAATTCCTTCATCATGGAAACAGGATAATGGTGTCAGCAACTTATGAACTTACTCAGTTTACTGTTTTAAGAATCTGATTATATCTGTTTATAAACACATGAGGAAGTATAGTAAAAGACAATTACGCAAAGGAAACAAATTCATCAGTTCACAGGGTGACAAATTGCTTGGACCTAAAACCAAAAGTCAGATGCATAAGAGGCAACAGCACAGCTGTTGCATTTGGCTGCAGGACCGTACAAGCAGCGGTGACGTGAGCTCATGAGATTGGAAAAGGACTTTTAAACATTGCAAAATACCCAGTATTTTGCAGGATTAGTCTGGAAACATAGTCTGGGATTTGACAAATCTGTATGATATGATGATCAGTCTTCTCAGCAGAGGGATCTGAGGAACCAGGTGTGTTGAAGATTCACAGGGGGCTGCCTGGATGCTGCTGATGCTGCAGGTTTTGCAGCACAGTTTAGGCAGCGCTACACTGCCCTAGGAGTTACGGTAGAGGGAGGGTTCGGGATAAACCTCCGTGGCCGACACTCAGGCCCACACAAATTCTACAGCTGCCTGAGTTCTCTGTGGACGCCCACGTGAAGGACTAAGAAGCCCACCCTCCTTCAATGAGACATTTACTGTCAATTCCTTGGTAAAATTCCTCCCAACCGCCAAAGCAAGAACAACAGAAACAAAACAAATGAAAATTTCATCCCCTCCCTTATGCCTTCCCAAAATCTTCCTCCAGTTTAGCCAAACCCACTTCCTTTGAGGGAATGGCCTGACTCCTGGCTTCTTGCCTGCATCAGCATTTTCCATCTCTGCAGCACAGGAAATAACTCTTTTCTATCTTATGGAAATATTGTACCCAGTCAAGAAGTTTTAAAAGATTTGAAAGTTACCCAAGTGTACCTTAAGCCAAATATATTTAATTTTCAGACATCTTAAAAACATTAAAAAAGAACTATCAGAATTTCAAAATGGAGATCAGAAGTAATTTAGGCAATTCATCTGAAGGATAAAATTCCATGAGATAAGTAGTATATTCAAGGGATTTGTCGCTCCACTCTTAGTGTTCTTCCATTTGCTTAATCACCACGGAGGGTACAAAATGCAGAAACACATTGTTTCTGTAATATTCAAGTGTAAATTTTTCCCCATCCTTTAAAGCTTCGGCTTTACAGAAGGCTAGGTCATACCCAGGGATGCTACAGTCTTTAAAAACATTAGCAGCTCCATTTGTAAGGAGGAGGAAAGCAGATCCTTACCAATTAGACTTGTTCACCAGGAGTAATGTTGTCTCTTCAAATGTGAACATGACTACTTTATGATCTCTTTTCGTCCCCAAACTAAATTCTGTTGCAACTTAACTTATCTCGGGCCCTGGTACACTCAATTCCCTGTTCTTTTTGTAGCCAAAGCCCCTGTATAGGCCTCAGCAAGATTCATCTCAGGATGCAGGCATGCCTGGGGAACTAGAAGGGAGGAGCCACAAAAGGTGTAGTTACACGAAGAACTAAGGTGGTTTGGAGAAAGAAGAGAAAGGTGAGTATACTAACTGGTTCAACAGTGATGTGTCAACAAGAGAGGAGCTGCCATTTAGCCTGTGTCCCTGGGGTGATCTCCAACCCCACGGACTTACCCCTTCAGTTCTAATGCTGGGGACAGTTGCTAATTTCCCGATTTTACCATCATCCATTCCCGTGAATTGAGGTAGAACATGCATCATAGGAAAAGAAGGAAAACTGAATCTGTAAAATTTTAATTCATTTATAAAGGAACTCCATTTTTAGTATACTGAAAATCATTTTTTTGAGAAAATTTCTGCATAATATAATTCTGTTCCTTTACAAAGTGACTTTTTATTTTAAGAATATGAAAGATATTTTAAGATGAATGTAATTCTATCTCATCATGATTTTAGTTTATAATCGGAATATTGCATTCAAAGTTTCCAAAAAGTTACACAACTAACTTTAGGTACCTTTTCATCCGTCTTGTCTTTCTATCAAAGAGCACACATAAAATTATATGATCTTAACTGGCCAATCACTTGAAAACTATAATGAGATATTTAAAACACACACCTTCATCTAAAATTTTTCTTTGTGTACGATGCTGGGCTGAAAATATGTTTAAAAGTATTCCTGTCCCCTGGAGCTTTGTTAGTAATGCTAATAAAATTGAGATGGCCAAGGAGGCTGCTCCATTAGTATCAAATAAATATGCCAGCTGACAAAGGACATAGAATGTTTAGAGCGAGTGCATTCACTAACATAAACGTGTTGGATTGAATAGTCAGGATTTACATGTTCACGTTGAAATGAAGTAGAAATAGAATTGGGGAACCTGAGACTGAGCTTCTACACTTGGTGGTTGGGCATCCTTCCTGAGGACTTCAATCTACTTTATTGTCAGGAGATGTTTTGGTTTGTGAGAAGATTTTGGGGTTCTGAGGTAGCTAAGGAATATTTATAGGATCTCAGCTAATTAGGACCCAAGTGGACATTATGCACAGTACACCTGCCACTGAGGGAGGAATCTCCAGGCCCGGCCTGGGGCCATTGGCCTGAAGCTCCTCACGGCCACCTTCGTGAAGACAGGGCAATGTGGAGTTTTGCACCCATGCATGTGGATTTCCTTCCTCCCTCAAACCTGGAGACTGGAGGCAGCCTAACCCCTATAACACGAGGAGGAAAAGCCTTCTGTACAGTAAGAACAGCAAGAACACAGGATGCATTTCAAGATGAGAGGAAGATAAACTACCCAAGGACCAAGAACAGAAGAGTTTTCCAGGTCTTTTCAAGGTCATGAAAGAATAAACATGAGCTGTTCAATGACACACTCTGCTCAAATTGTTTTGGGAAGCCCTCTTTAGGAAATATTATCATTTATATTTTTTGCCATATAAGACATAGATTGTCTTGGTTTCTGACCACACCAAAAGGATATCTTTTATCTTGTTTCAATTATTTTAAATGCTATTACTTATTATTCCTAGTCAATCAATGAATCAATAAATTGTTAGATCAATTAAAGATTCAATCTTACTTTTATCTGCACAATTTTAATTTCATCCAATCTTATATCAGCAAGAGATTTCCTTGTCTGGCCTCTTCGGTGTCCAAATTTACACTTATTTCTCATGACTTGTTCATCATCTTCTATGGGTCTCCGAACATATTTAAAGCGGTCTTTGAGGGCTCGTTTCCATAAAAACTGTGTAAAATAACAAAACGGGACAGTTAATCTTCAAGGAGATTGGAATAATCCTGTATCAACAATAAAATCTTTATTCGTCTATCACGTTTGGGTTTAAAATTATTTTCACATCACAGTAATAGAAATAATATAGCTATCCTTTCCCTTATCCTCACAACAATCTCATGATATTGCTATAAAAATGGTAATCCCTAAATTATAAATAGGAAACAGAGTCAGAGAAGTGAAAACATCTTCTCAATGTTGTATAGCTATTGAGTAAATATATTGGCTCTTGAATCTAGATTTTCTAATTCCTAAAATTAGATATTTTCCACCTTCCCCTGCTGTCTCCACAAGGCACACCACTTTTCTAATAGGTTCTAGAAAAGAACTGAAACTGCTTTATGCATACATAGATTGATGAATTTTCTTTGAATGCATCAATCTATATATGACTCTTTCTGTCACTCCTTGAAATTCACCTTGGTGGATACTATTGGCATTCATGTCCCAAACATCCGTGGAGCATCTACTATTCCAAACACAAAGACCAGGCTCCTGCCCCGGGCAGGGGGAAGGGCAGGCCGAGCTGGCTTTCAGTGTAGCAGAGGGACAAGTAACTTCAACACAGAGTGAAAGAGCTATAATAGGGGAAGAGACAGCTTTGTGTTAGGAGACCACAGAAGACTTCCTGTAGGATGTGCATCTAAGCTGAGGCTTAGGTCTTAGGAGAATTCGGGGAACCGTAGAAGGGGAATGGAGATGGCATGGGGAAATACCAGGGGGGTGGATGAATAGAGGTTCCAGGCAGATGAAGCAGCAGGGACATCGGGGAGAGGAAGAGCTCGTGACACTTGGAGAGCTGTCAAGAGTTGTGCATGGCTGGAACACAGAGCTTAACATGCGGAATGGTAGAAGATGTGGTGCAGAACAAGGCAGGAGAGAGAAGCCTGCCCCATCCTGAAGGGCCAGGTTACTGCATAAAGAGCTTCAAAGGAATCTGGAAACAGATCTTTTCAAGCCACTCTCTGTGGACGGGCTACAGCAGACTCTCTCACAGGGACCTTTTGCCCTTGGTTCTTCTTCTAAAGCAATGGTTCTCCAACTTCAGCCTGAATCACAATCCCTGGAGGACACGTTGCTGGGCCTCACGGTCAGAGCCTCTAATCCAGTAGGTCAGGGGTAGGGCTGAGAATTTGCACTTCTTCCTACACGCTCCCAAGTGACGCTGTTGCTGCTGGCCCAGACTCTAGAGGTTCTGATTCAGTAGGTCTGAGTGCAGCCCAGATGTCTGTCTTTTCTAAAGCTTTGTAGATAACTCGGCCGCAGAGCCAGGTGAGGAAGCTCTCCTAGGCCACGTTGAGTAGGGAGAAGAGATGGTCTAATTTGAGTTCTGGAAGTATGTCTGGCATGTGGACTGTTTGGAAGACCAGAGACATGGACAATAGCTGGGAGACACACCTGGGCTTCTTCCTCAACACGCCAACACCCCTAATATTCTCTCCCTCTGCTGGGCCTTTGGTTTTGGTCTGGAAAGCTCTGTCCCTCTCTTTCTCCAGCATGCTGGTATCTGGTTAACTCTTGCTCTGCTCCGGATCTCAGCTCAGCCATCATCCCCTTATGAACTCTCTAACAGCTCATTTTTCTTGGTTACCAGCTCTCACCTTTCCTTGTCAACACTTATTGCACTGGGAATTTACCCTCATCTATATGATGTTTTTCTGTTTCTGTTTCCTTTCTGTTCTGTTCTTTTCATTCTTCCTTTCTTCATTTCTCCCTTTCCTTCCACCCTTCCTTCTACTATAGGCTCATGTCTGCTTGGCTCACCAGCCCAGCACAGGGCTTGATGCATCCTGGAAGCTATAAATACCAGATGCTTTGGGTCAGTCCTCTGCAAAGTAGAGGGACCCAGGTGTTGAAGCAACAGACTAGAAGCAAGACTCTGAGTCCTGGCCTTGCTTGGTAAGTAGCTCACTGTGTGAGGAGTGGCCCAACCCCTCAAAGCCAGAGCCTCAGAGCTGCCTCTCGGTCGTCATCTGCCCTGCAATGCCACGTGCTTGAATAGGCCCAAGAGTGGGTGCACGGAAGGAAGTGAGCCTTTGCAACCAGACAAGCCAGTATTCGCCTTCCCATCTTGGCCACTAGAAAGGGTGGAAGGTCGCTGGGTGACTTCAGGCATGTTTTCTGAGCTCTATTTCCTCTCAGGCAAATGGGAATGCTACTGAGATCACATTACTCCACTGTCTGGCACTTAGATTTGCCATTCCTGGTTCCCTGCCTTAAGTCCCAATCAGAGTTATTTCCTGCCCTTCAGAAAGCACTGGGACATAAATTGGGAAGACCCAGGGTCCGGGACTAGCTCTAGTATGTATTAACCAAGAAATCTTCAACAAGTAATCCCTCAGCCTTAGTTTCTTCAACTACAAAATGGAGCAATAAGATCAGTGCTGTCCACGGCACTGGGTTTTGGGTGGGGTCCAGTGAGTAGCTACTCCTGAAAGATATTTGTAAACTGAAATACTGCTCATAAAACCTTCAACAGCCCAGTGAGGAGTGCTGTGGGCTGAGGGTGGGGGATGGCTGAGGCCCTGATTAAGCTCTTGAGTATGCATGAGTCAGAGATGCTTCATCATCTCCCACAGGCTTGCGGGTCTGGACTCGGCCATCACTGTTTTCCAGCAGCACGGAAATAACGGATGGCTGATATTTCTCTTAGCCCTGAAATATGAACTAGTGCAAATGCATTTTTTCCCTCCTGTTTCCTACAGCTCTGAAGTTCTTCTAAACCTGCTGACCTGGTGGGAGGTGTTACGGCAGTCAACGGCCAGGAGATTTTTACATTGCCAATTTCTTCCTCCCAGCCTCTCCCTTCTCTCCGTATTAGCTGCCTGATGGGGAACAGAAAAAAGACAAATCAAATACGGTTGTCCACATGAGAACTCTGTCAGAGAGTATTTACTGAGCATCTGCTACACGCCTGGGACCGTGAGTTCCCTACACACACAGATGCCCCAGTAGAACTATCTGTGTCATCGAATAATCAGCCCGCTTCTTCATACTTTTCCAGCTACAGGGATGTGGAAAGTGTTACATGGATGCGGCTCTCCTCCAATCGCTCTGAAATAAAAAATAGCCCTGAACTATAAGCCTCCTGATCTGATACGTGAAGTAGTCCATGGCGTCACCAGCAGATCTTTGCCCAACATTTTAAACCCAAATAGAATCCTTAGGAAACATTCAGACGGGCCCAGAATATGGATCACCTTACACGGCAACTGAACTAGACTTGTCCAAAAAGTAAATATCAGGAAAAACAGAAAAGGGCAGGGATACTGTTCTAGACCAAAAGAAATTAAAGAGACAAATTCACCAAATACCATACATAGTCCTTGATTAGTTTTTATAGCAAAAAAATCCATTTCAAAAACATTTTCTGAATATTTGGAGAAATGGGAATATGCATTATCTATGATATTATGTAATTATTGCTAATTCGCTTATGTGTAAAAATGGCATTGAGGTTCGACAGGAGATTGTCCTTATCCTTACAGGATGCACGCTGAGGCATCTGGAAATGGCATCTGCAACTTGCTTTTTTTTAAATGCTCAGCCAAAACAAACAAACAAGTAAGTATGAGAGAGGAAAAATAAATATGGCAAAATGTTAATACCTAGTGACTCCAGATCAGTGACTCTCCGTCATCAGTGACTCCACCCCCTCCCAGGACACGTTTGACAATGTCTAGAGACACAAAGGTTGTTACACCATGGGTTAGGGAGCTCCTCATACCTCTGGGTGCCAGGTATGCTGCTGCATATCCTACAGTGCACAGGACAGCCCCAAGCACAAAGAATTATCCAGCCCAAAATGTAAATACTGCCGAGACCGAGAAACCTTCCTCTAGGTAAAGGGTATGTGGGCATTCACTGTAGCTTTCTTTCAACTTTGGGGTATTTTTGAAATGTTTCAAAATAAAAAGTTGAGAATAAAATTAGCCATAAAAACAACCAAGTGCTCACTTGCTTTCTGGCCCTCTCTCTTTCTCTCTCTCTCACACACACACATTAACATTCTCAGAAACTTTCTACACCTTCCCCTGTAACATTAGAAACACACCCTCTCGCCCACTTGCAGGGAGAATTTGGGTAAACAGCTGCCGTGCCCCAGACTCTCCCCCTTCACTCAGTGTGCACACACTGGGGCCACAACCTGCTAAGCAATTTTGCAAGTCTCTTTATCACTTAACCATCTCTAGTTAATGCCACCGGGAACAGATGTGGGTAAAATGCACACAGGGTCAAAGTAAGCATTATTCATTCCTTTCTATTTGTCTCACTTCGATAACCATGAAACTAAAGGTCAAAATGTAATTGGATAGAAACGTATTCGCTTATATATATGCAAAGATCCTCTGGAAGGCATCTTCAATAATACCGGTTGCTTCTGGGGAGGAGAACTGGGTGACTGGAGGAGAGAGGTGGGAGGGAGACTCTCCATTCATATCCTTTCATAGCTTATGAATTTTGATCTCTGTGAATGTATAACTTATTGAAACAGCAAATTTAAACTATTTTTTTTAAATGCAACTAACTCTATACACAGTACCATTGATTAGTTAGCAGATATCATATCTCAAGTGTAGAAGGAATTCTTAGAATCAGTTTTATCAGCCATATCAAGGCGATTATCAATGTTAAGGCTCTAGGTTTGTTTGGATTTTTTGGGCAAATTTGGATTATTTTATAGTGCGCTTTTATATGCAACGGCATATTTTAAGAAAAGACGTCATATGAGAAGCAAGGATATCTGAATTCTAGTCTAGGCTTTAACACTTACTGGATCCAGACCTGGGATCCAATACCTTGCCAGGGTCTGGGCAGTGAAAAAGAATCTTTGAGGCCCTCTCCCACTCAGAAAATTCTATGATTCTGTCCATGTATAATGAACCTCTCTTAGAAAGAAAGAGAGGAGAAATAACGAGAGAAAGAAAACAGAAGCCTTAATTTTTTTATATTCAGATATTGACATTTATCCTTTGTTATTCAAATTGAAACTAATTGCTTAAATTCTGTCTTCAAGAAAGCACAGCAAAAATATTTTCTCACAGATATATGTGATGATAAGGTACAAAAAGACATCTATTGGGGCTGGCCCCATGGCCTAGTGGTTAAGTTTGGCACACTCCACCTTGGCGGCCTGGTTCATAGGTTTGGATCCCAGGCATGGACTTAGCACTGCTTGTCAAGCTATGCTGTGGTGGCATCCCACATACAAAATAGAGGAAGACTGGCACAGAGGTTAACTCATGCTAATCTTCCTCAGCAAAAAAAAAAAAAAGACATCTATCTTATTTAGATCTGACTACCAATGCATATGTATAAGGCATAGAGAGATATAAGGAATAATGGACAGTATATCTTTATGTGCACATAGCTACAGCTTCCCATAATTGTTCCTTAAATCATACAGTTCCAGTGTCATAAAACACTCTTTTTTTTTTTTACCACTTTATTTTTGAGTGTACAGTTCAGTAGCATTCAGCATATTCACATTGTTGAGCAACAGAGATCCCAGGCTTTTAAAGCCAAGAGACACATAGGTGCAGATGGCAAACTTTGTCTGAAGCCTCTGGAGCAGCGTTTCTCAACACTGGCTGCACATGAGAATCTTTTGAGAATTTTTTTTTTTTCTGGTGAGGAAGATTGGCCCTGAGCTAACGTCTAGTGCCAATCTTCCCCTTTTGCTTGAGGAAGATAGTTGTTGAGCTAACATCTGTGCCAATCTTCCTCTGTTTTATGTGGGACACAGCACATAAAACAGTGTGGCTTGATGAGCAGTGCAATGTCCGCACCTGGGATCCGAACCTGTGAACCCCACATAGCAGGAATGGAGTGTGCAAACTTAACCACTATACTACCAGGCTGGCCCCAAGAACTTTTAAAAATACTAATGCCTGGGTCTCTTCTTCAGATAAACTAAATCTGAGTCTCTGGGGATCCTAATGTGCAGCGGTTGTTGAGAATGGCTGCTCCAGAACATCTTTAGGACCTGTTTTTGTCAGGACATCAGAGATGTGAGAGGGCCAGGTGAGGCTGGAGCTCAAGACCTCAAAGCCAGACAACTTCTCCGTTGGGTCTAATCAGAAGGCAAGAAACACTGCCCTGAGGATAGCACTGATGTAGGTGCCGTCCCTTCCTTCTCTTTCCGGGCATCACATCTCAAAGATCCTTCCTAGAGACTCATCCTTATGCCTGAGCTTCCAAATGGCGTTGAGAGAGAGAGAGAGAGAAAGATGAGGACACAGAGAGATGAAGAAGGCAAAGGAAGGGAATGGGGGAGTGATAAATGAGTGGAGCACAGAGGATTTTTAGGGGAGTGTAAATACTCTGTAAGATACTACACTGATGGATACATGCCATTGTCCACTTGTCCAAACCCATAGAATATACAACACCAAGAGTGAGCCCCCATGTAAACTCTGGACTCTAGGTGATTATGATGTTTCAATGTAGGGTCATCAGTTATAGCAAACGTACCACTCTGTGGGGGATGTTAATAATGTGGGAGGCTATGTGTTGGGGGCAGGGCGTATATGGGAAATCTCTGTAACTTCCTCTCAATTTTGCTGTGACCCTACATCTGCTCTAAAAAATAAACTCTCTATAAAAAAAAAAGCAAATGAACACAGAGAGAGAGAGAGAAAGTATCAAAAAGAGAAGAGAGAGGGAGAAGCAAAGAAAGAAACAGGGAGAGACAGAGCTGAAAAGATAGAATCGGAGAGAGAAAAGACAAGAGACAAAGAGTCAGAGAAATAGACAAAACGAAACAGATAGAACGAGATAGATAGACAGAGAGAGAAACTGAGGAAAGGGAGATTCAGGCATAAAAGGACTGGACCGCACAAAGCGATTACTTGATGATGGGCTGAGATTAACACAATGGCGCCATGCGGCCACTTACAAAGCCACAGCCGTCCTCGTCCAGGAAGGGGTGGGCCTGCAGCAGGGCGTTGACCACATCGTTATACTGCTGGCTGGTGGGATATCTGTTCAGTGCAACGGAAAGAACATTTTTCACTTCAAGCAGCCCACATTCCTTCTTTTAAGTGAGTCTAAATTACACTGACTTTTCTGGAAATCTTTCTATGTAATATATATTAGACATTCAAATATTGGGCAATGTTGGACTTACTACCACTCTGTCATCCAAAATCTGAAGAGAATTCTAGTCTACTCTGAAAACAGACCGTCTCCCGAGGCAGCAAGGCTGGCCTGTTGTCACTCACAGTGAGCCTTCCAGGTACTTGGTCATGTCGGCCTGGAGAAACTCGATGATCCTTATCCTCACGCTGTGATCAGGACACTTCTCTTCTGCTAACATGCACTTGACGTCATAGGGAAACTCTGGTAAGACATAGGACTTAGTCCATTGTAGCGCTTTATTCCTTGCTACAACATGTTTCACATTCCTTCTGTTAAGTAAAAACACGAGTCAATGAGTGAAATTCTATTCCAAATATATTCAACTTATTAATTTTCTGCACCCTGAGAACTTGTGATATAAACCACTTTCTGGAAGCCTAAATATATGGTAGTCATCAATCTATCTTCCATCCATTTACAAATGTTTGAGGGTTCATTAGGTATCTCTGCTTTCTTTCCCTTTGTACACACATAAATACTTACAGTTCTGGAAAACAATGTCATAATAATACAGACTTTAGAATAAAGCCTGAAGTTGGAAAGTATATTAATCTCTATATGTTGAAGAGGTAGTATGTCACGCATGGCCAAAAACTGAACAAGGTATCAAACAAAAAGAGAAAAGATACGATTCAGCAAAATAAATGAGGCATACAATAAAGTCTCAGAGCATGATTAAGAAAATTCTTCTTCTAATTAATTTATTCTGCTGCTGTTTATAGTGAAATACAAGATCCACCTAATTTAGTTGGTCTTGGCTATTTTAATAAGGTAAGCTTAGTTTATAAATTAAAAATAAGTGTTAGATATTCTGATTTCATTCAGATGAAGTTTCTACAAAACGCTACAGAAAACGACAGTTACAGAATGCAGACCAGTGGTCAGCTGGGGCTGGAGTGGGAATGGAGATTGACTGCAAAATGGCTTGAGGGAAGTTTTTAGGCTGACAGAATTGTTCCAAAATGGATTGTGATGATGGGTGCACAACTGTATAGATTTGCTAATTAACTAAGCTGCACACTTTAAATTGGTGAATTTTATGTGATATAAATTATACCTCAATAAGGCTGTTTATAAAATTAAGTATCAGAACTACTTTACCACCTTAAAGTTAGTGACTGATCATTAAGTGTGTAAAAAGAAGCCATAGTAAAATCTCCAGGCAACAGTTCCTCAGAGGCCCTACGCAGCTTTCAACCCATTTCACAAAAAGGATTGATTGGGATGCAAGTGAAGGAATAGAGGCAAGCCAAGTGGACGACAAAGGACAAAGAGATTTCCTAAATTAGCTAAGTAGGTTAATTTTCTGGCACAGCTATGGAATCCTTAGTGGTCCAAACAAAATCCAGATGAGTTTCGAAAGACCGGGCTTCCTTTAGAATTTTAGGTCATAGTTTGTAAGAATGCATGAGGTATAATGAAACAAGGGAGTAAAGAAAAGAGGAGAATGCACTCTCCTCTTTTCTCACGATAAGCCCTCTCTGCTTTTTTCCCACTTTGGCAGTCACGGTATCAGCGGTGAAAATATGTCCTGGCTAAAATATGCACATAGATAATTCAACGCTTGGTTCAATTCAGCAACAGACAATTCTCAGACAAAATCTGTGCTTCAGCCCAAACTACCTTCCAATATGCTTCTCTGTCATTTCATTCATTCATTCAGTCAACATTTATTGGGGGTCTACTATATGGCAATTACTCTTCTACAATCCTTGTTTTCTTTCCCATTTTATTGACTTATTTCTTTCTTCCTTATCTACTCAGACCAACGGCGTAAAGTCCAGCAAATTTTGTTAGCTGTATTTTGT
Organism: Equus przewalskii; assembly: GCF_037783145.1. Lineage (NCBI taxonomy): Eukaryota > Metazoa > Chordata > Mammalia > Perissodactyla > Equidae > Equus > Equus przewalskii. The sequence continues at coordinate 76,197,935 of NC_091839.1, forward strand.
GTCTTCCCAAGAGTTCTAAAAGTCCCAAGAAGAGGGACTCAGCAGAAATTAAAAATACATTCGAATTTGAAAGCAGGTAACTGCAGGCACGATTGTTTCCCATCCACAAAATGATATTTGCATTGGATTAAAAACATCTTGACTGTGAGTTTAAGATTATTCTTAATATCTTAATTAAGGTAGAGTTGAGCAGAAACCGAAAGAAGTCAGCCCAAAATAAGTGCAGGTAGCAGAAAGCAATCCCACACTAAGAGGACATGAATATTTCTGTTCCCCGCTCAGAGCTAGTCCCACCTCAGAGGTAGTGCTCTTCAATAAAAGCCACCACAAAATAACAGATCTCTAATCCAGTGGGGCTCAATCCTGGGTACGCAGTGAAATCAACTGGAAAGCTTTTAAACCACGTTAATGGCTGGGATTGATCCCAGTCTAATTGAATAGGAGTCTACCGCAGTAAACACTCTGTTTATATGAAAAGTTTATGTTTTAATAAAATAAAACTTGTAATAAAGTTATGCTGATACATTTGATAATGGGCAGTATCATTATTGCAGTATGCGATAATTTAAAAAAATTATGAGATAGGAGTTTTCATGAAAAGCTCATTGACGCTTAAAAGTGTGTCTAACTTTAGTAAGAGTGAAAAAGAATCTAATGCTTTTGCTCCCAAAGAGTAGACAGTATGGGGCTCACCTAGGCTAGGGAAGATGGCCTTACTAAGAATGGGCCCAGCTGAGCCGTGGCAGGGAGCAAGAGAGACACATACGTTACGTGAGGGCAAGGACTGTTTGTTCTCCCCCAAGTGTATACAACTTTGCTTAGTAGAGCTGGTGCACGATGGCTTCTGTTGAAAGAATGAACATGGCCAGCTGGAAGAAGGAGTTATCTGAGCACGGCTGAATTCAATTTGCTCTTGGCAATATTTTGAACATTTCAGTGGTTCTTTATTGCATTGCCTACACTGGTAATGCAACTCACCGTTTAAGCTCCAAATATGTCCCTCATACCACTTCCATTCTGCTTTTCCTTAACCTCTTGCACATTAATCTCTTATGAATCATTTTACTGAGACTGCTTTCTCGAAAGTCAGGAATGACTTCCTAATTTACAAATCCAGCACCTTTGGACAATGGCCTTTATCAAGACCTCTCTAACTGCGTTTAGCACTATTGCCCACCTTCTCACAGCCCTCTTTTCTTTCTCATCTTCCTTGGCACTATTTTACTTTCCTGCCTGTCTTCCTCTCTCGCCAACAACTTGTTTGTTTTATTTGCTGACTTATTCTTCTCTTAACTTCTGGGAGAGTTTACACATGGCGTGGTCTTTGCCCCCTTAATCCTCAGTATTGATCAACGCTTTGTCCCTTGGAGAACTCATCCATCCCCAGGGCCTCAGCTCTGAGTTCTACGTTGAAGGATTATAAATCTATCATCAATAATCTTCTCTTTCCCATGCTCCATCCCAGATCTCCAACAACTTGTACCTTGTTCATTTCATACACAACATGTCTAAAATAATTCATAACCTTCTATTTTTCAAAGCCAGTTTTCCATTTGCTATAAACTGAATTGTGCCCCCCCCGAAATTCATATATTGAAGCCCTAATCCCCCAAATGTAGCTGTACTCGAAAATAGGACCTCTATGGAAATAATTAAGGTTAAACGAAGCCCTGATGTGATGGGATTAGTGTCTTCATAAGAAGAGACATCAGAGAGCATACTCTCTTTCTCTCCCATGTAAGGACACAGCGGAAGGTGGCCATCTGGAAGCCAGGAAGGAAGCTGTCACCAGAAACTGAATCAGCTGTCACCTTGATCTCGAACTTTCCAGTCTCCAGAACTGTGAGAAATAAATTTCTGTTGTTTAATCCCCCAAGTCTACAGTATTTTGTTATAGCGGCTTGACTGACCAATACACCATTCCAATTGCTTTTTACCTCTTCCTCTTGGCAGCTCAGGCTCAACATCTTTGTCCTTTTTATCTTAATTCCTCACACCTAGGCATCATGAAAATTTCCCTACATCTCATCTCTTGTATTTGCCTACTTTTCCGCATGGTTCATGTTACTACATTCATCCAGGCATTCATTGCTCAAATGTGGACTACTTCAATAGTCTAATAGCAGAGTTCTGCTTCTGGAATGGCCTAATTAGCTCACACTGGACTAATTATTCCATGAATAATAATCATAAACATCGGACAAAATACAAAAAAATTAACTGAAAACACTGGAGAGTGAAAAAAAGCAGGCAGATTCTGAAGAGGAGTCTACAGAAAAGGAAGATGTGGAATGATGTCCTTTTTGTGACTTTTGACCTGAAGGCAGGCCTCAGGCAATGCTGCTACTACTCTAATAGAAATCCAGCAGTCTTTCTGGACTGCGGAATTAGTGGACAGAGTTTGGGGCAACCACATCTCTGGAAAGGGAGAGGAGAATCCCAGAAAGGAGAGAGCTATGAGGGGAGACTTCAAATTCTGTGTATAAACTGTTAACATCACTGCCTGATCCTGAACCACACATGTGCACAGCCAAACTAAGAATAAAAGGATTAAACTTAGATTTACACTGATACCCAAGAGACAGTTTTCAGTTTAAGTCTAACCAATTTTGTTTCTTGCTAAACCAAACTAACCAACAACCAACACTCTTTGGGTGCATAAGAAAGAATGAAGAGTCTCCACATTGTAACATTCACAATGTCCAGGGTATAATCCAAAATGGTTTAACATGCAAAAGAAAAGGAAAAGGAAAGAAAAAAAAAACCCACAACAACCCATAAAAGTGTGACCCATTCTCAAGAGTAAAGACAATTAACTGGGTATGATGCTGAGATGATCCAGATGTCGACAAGGATTTTAAAGTAGCTATTATAATAACGTTTGGTGACTTGAAGGAAAATATGCTAGAATGATTAAAATGATAGGAAATTTTAGCAGAGAAATGGAAATTACTTAAAAAACCAGATAGAAATTTTAGAGGAGAAAATTACAAAATTTGAAATAAAAAACGTTCTACATAGAATTAACAGCAGAATGGAGATTATATATAAAAGAGTCAGTGAGCTAGAAGGCAGAGCAATAGAAATAAGCCAATCTGAAAAATAAAGAGAAAAGAGATTGAAAAAATAGGGTAATAGCTCATTTTCTAATTCCATCTTCTCATACTTTATCCCCCTGCATAGCCATAAAACCTTCTCCTCCTTGACTTTCTACTCAATTTTACATAAACATGGATTTCATCATGTCATCAGTGGAGGGGCCATGTGGAGATGGCCAGTGGCTTCGTAGGGTTACTCCTTGACCAAAGACATAGCCCAGTGTCCCTGTACACTAGGCCAGTCTAGCTTGACACAGTAACCATGTCTGAGAGAAAGAAGCAACTCCAGCTCTGGGCCCATGGCTCCTGGTCTGATTGAATGACCGCAACAAATTCTGCCAACTCAGAGCTGGCTATCTGGACAGGTTAAGAAAGTTGTCAACAATGCTATTCAAAAGTAAAATCTCTCTGCAACTTGCCAGTCTCCCAGATTCCTATAGAGAAGCTCTTTCTGGGACTGGGGGGCCATGTCATAATGATAAAACGGTTGCCCAGGGGGAATATCCATAGGAAAACTGTCCCCAGAGAGAAGATATACAAAAACCAAACAGAGCTGAAAGAGAAGCATATCCCATGGATAGTTGGCTGTTGCTGGCCTCTTACATTTGTCCAGATCACATAGTAGATTTTGCTCTGATTTAATGAACGCTTGGCCTATCCCTTCAACTGTTGTCTTTTGATGCAGTTTATTCTGAAGGGCCACTCACTGGTTATCTGTCTTTGCTCCTATGACTGGAGCTGAGTTGTCTCTGGGCTTGTGTGATCTGATATCTGTACCTCATGTATGAGCCACTTGCAGTCCAAATATCCAAGAATCCAGCATTTCTAGAAACTATTCCCTGCCTGTTAAAGAAATTCAAATACCTTTTTTCAGGTACTGAACAATTGCTGGGATTAGACGGGAGACAATATGGAAATTTAACTTCAAATCTTCAAGTCCCACAGTTTAAAGACCAAGAATGTGAGAAAGCTGAAACTTCACAGTCAATACTTGATCATACTAGATGTTTTGCCTTTTGTGACCCATCATGCAAACTTCACCCTTTTTCCAGTTGTTATAGGCATGATAATCTCCCTGTTTCCTGACAACATAACCCATACATTGAGTGACACGGTGATTTAGGATTCTCCCGTCCTTAACAATCAGACACCGTGCATTGAACATGGTAAACAGGCCATCAGGGACCCCATGTGTATGTTCACCTCTTTGACCAATAGCATCTTCAGCATCTGGTCTCCCTGAGAGTAGAGTTACTGCTTCCTATTTCTAAGGGCAGCTCTGAGCCAGGCCCATTCTTCCTTTAATCAGCCCTTTGGGTTTTTGGGACTCTCCAAGGAGAGGAAAATAGCTATCATTTGTTAACATATTTGAATGTAAAAACGTGTGTTTGGAAGGAAAAATGTGGAACTATTCTCTGCATTAAAACCCCATTTGGGGCTATTTAGTATTGGCAGTCACTTTACACCCATAAAAGCAGACAATCTTGCTTTAGGGAGAATGTGAACTCTTGAACCTCCAGACCAGAAAGCATCAGTGTTTCTTGATGAGTAAAAGGAAATCTTAAGAGTCCAAAACTGTTGCTTCCAATTTAGGTGACTCTTACATTCAAGGGAATTTTCTCATTCTCCCTTTATTCATCTCCTCAAATAAAGCAGGTGATAGGATTGCAGACTCTATGAGAAAAAATAAAATTCTTAGTGTGTAACTTCTTAACATCCCAAACTTGAATGCCTCATAATAATAAGTAGAACAATTTATAATATGGCTCAATTTTGTGTGCTGTCTTATTATCAACTGTTACCCAAAATTAATTCCCAGATCCAGTCAAGATACAAGCACAACTAAATCTCCAGAACACACTATGTATGTGTCAGCAATTGTTCCTCTCATCCAGAGTGCCCTGAGTTTCCCTCATTCTTCTAGGCTCCTGGTAAGCCCCCTCCTCAGGGAGATTCTCCTCCCAGCCTCCTGGCACTCTGGAAGTCCACCTTGTCTGAATCCACCACATGGCCTGGGCCAACGCCAGCCCCATGGACACTCAACTGTTCTTGGCTCCCTGTTTTGATTTCCCTATGTCTTTCTTGAGTGGAACAGTTTGTGACAAAAATGTTGTAGAAAGGTCTAGGAACATTTGAGAGAGATATAGAGTATTAAATGTGACATGTAATGTATAAAATATTAATGTAACATGTAATGACAGTTAAAGAGACAGCCTTTAGTTCCATAAACTTACATTTTCACACATAAAATTGACACCTTTCAAAAGAGAAATTTCTGTTAGATTGAAAACAGCCCACCCATGACAAAGAAGCCACTGACTAGCAAGGCGCCAAGCCAACACACCACTGAAAAGAAGTGCCAGAATAATAAACTCTGAAGTTTGAGATTGGAAAACTGGTGGGACACAAATGCTAGAAAGGCAGATCTGGGTTTGGAGTGGGGTTCTATGGGTATACAAAGGGTATCTAAGAATTAGGCTGTGGCTATGGAGAATCACAAAAACATCACATACCACCAAAAAAAAAAATCTCCCCATGAGTTTTCTCAGCATCTCAGCAGGCTTCAGCTGCATCCCATATGCCTTCCTTACCGAACCAATGGCAGAGTTCATGTCACACTTGATTGAACCCTAGTTGACTTTTGCAGTCATAGGCAGCTTATGAATCATCCCTGCATTCCTAGATTTCAGGGTGCCCACTTGGAGATAATCTGCTACCTTAAGGGACTATGATGGTTTTCTAGGTTTGTAAAATGGTATTGCTTTCTGGTCCTCAAGGGAGAGGAGCAAGGGACAAGAGGAATACCTTGCCATGAAGAACAGCCTTTCTGGTTAGAGGGCTTGGTCTTCACATCTGAAGTACCCCCAGCGGTAGTACTCCCACAGGTGGAAGAGAAAGCCGTGACAAATACCATGTTCTCCAGGGACTAAGCAGGAAGATTGTGTCACACAAGCCACTCTATTCTGAAAGCCCATTTTCATTTTCTTTTTCTCCACACCCAAACTTGCAGACTTTATACACTGAGGATGGAATAGATGGGGATGCCCAGCTTTGTATTATCAACTCAAACTAAATGGCATGGAACCACAGCAACCCAAAAGCTTAAATGTTTTTGGAGCATAGAAGAAGAGAAGGGAAGCTAGAGGAGATTTAGACATCTATCTAAAGTACTTGCTGTCATCTTACCCTAGGACAGAAAGGATGTTATAATACATATCTTCAAAATAGTGACCAAACTTCACCAAACTATACATTAAGCAGAAATGTTGCTTCTGTGTTAATCATGCCAGAGCTCTGGGAATTGCCTGTTTTACTTTACCTAGGCAAGACTTTCCCCTGCTAAGAAAACAAAGGAAGTAAGAAGTTTTGAAAAGCCCGATAAAGAGATATAAACCAACGAGCAAGGTGAGATGCCACCTCTGAAAATAGTGACAATGTCACCACAATACATGCATGGATTATGAAGGAATGCTGTTTTGTTGCTATAGCTGATGGTACCCACCACTAATTCAGAAAATGTTTGTTCCATATTCTCAGCATTTTGATGTTTGCTTTTAATTTGCATTTTGTAGCTCTGGGCTTTCACATCTGCCATGCAATCTACGATACTTCCAGAGGAATTTATTTCCTGAAATGCATGTGTGAACACAAGCAAGCATGAAGGCAGGGTAGAGATGTGGATGGCACCAGGCACTGTGCTGTGTCACAGACACACAGACACCTCTCAAATCCTCCCTGTCCCTGGTTGCCAGTGTGAGACTCGAGGACCCAGGATCCTTTGGGGCCCTGAGTAATCAAGAAAAGTAACATAAAATAAATAAATCATTTGTTTCCTCCCGTTCCCCAATTCCTCTTAGTATTGGCAGACAAGCAAAGATTCAGAAACTTCTGGTCTTTACCTTCAATATTTACACTTACTAGCGTGACAATCGCAAAAACAGGTCTCACAGAGCTATCATATCTGAGTCCCTCTTTTACTGTTTTATTCCTCATTAATACATAAGAAAAAGTACTGAGACGTGACTTACTCAGTTGTTGCAAAATGGCTCAGGACTACTATTTTGTAGTTCAGAAGTATCAAAATCTAGTAGTTCAGGGTTTAGTGGATCTAGGCAGGTTTTGTTCAATCCACCTTCATACTACTAGACTTTTGGATCCTGACCTCACATACATCCTCAGAGCATCATTTTGGGGAGCCAGGGTAGAAAACTTCACTTCTCAAATCTGGCCCAGAGTGCTGGTTTTATGTGCCTTGTAGGGCAAAGCCTTCAGAGTCTTGGTCTTTTTCCAACCCTGTGTCACCTGGACTGTGGTTTGCCAGTTCCTTCACTATGTAGCTTCATAAAAATAAAAGTTTTTCATTTATAAGGATTCAACTAACCTGATTTATCGCTGACTATCACGGTAGGCAAGGACGTTCGGTGGCTCGCTGTGGAATATAGAAAACTGGGCCTTTTAACAAAAATAATGAGCCCCTCTCCTTGAAAGATTGTGTTATTGATGTTCTTCAGGCTGACTCCTGTTGGGTATTTATTTACACGGAATGTTAATATGCAAAGTAGTGAGAAGATTCCCTAGGTTTATCAGAATCTATTTTTTTTATCCCACTGAATTCTACTGAATACATATTGGTCATCTCCTTCACAACGCTATCCTGATATTTGTTTTCTTGTTTTGGATGATGGCACCACCATCACCCAGTTACTCAAGCTGGAAATACAGGAGAAAACTTACCACTTAGCAAGGATTTTTCTTCCCCTACTCCACCATTAATTAATCAAGTCGTATTTATTTATTTATTTATTTTGGTGAGGAAGATTGGCCCTGAGCTGAGATCTGTGCCAATCTTCCTCTATTTTATATGTGAGATTCTTCCACAGCATGGTTTGATGATCAGCATGAAGGTCCATGCCCAGGATCTGACCCTGGGCCGCCGAAGCAGAGTGTGTGAACCTAACCACAACACTACCATGCCGCTCAGTCCTGTTGATTTCATACTTAAATATCCTTTTCATGCCCATTACCACTGTCTTGGCTTAGACCCTCATCATCTCTTGCTTGAACTTTGGTCTAACATCTTGAGGATCTTCTTCCTCTTCTCATTTTTCTCCAATCCATTCTCTATATCACTACTACATGATAAGCTATGAAACTTCCCCACAAGCTACAGCAGTGGTTCTCAACTCTCCTTACACATTAGGATTATTTGTGGAACTTTTAAAAATACTGATGCATAGGTCCCACCCTGTCAAAGTTCAGGTTCTACGGCAAATTACCATAGACTAGATGGCTTACATAACAAATATTTATTTCTCTGTTCTGGAGGCTGGAAGTCTGCGATCAGGCTGCGGGCATGGTTGGGTTCTTGGTGAGCGCCCTCTTCCCGGTTTACAGAAGGCTATCATCTTGCTGTGTCCTCACATGGCAGAAAGAGCTAGGTAGCTCTCTGACCTCTTCTTATAAGGACACTAATCACATTCATGAGGGCTCTACCCTCAGGACAAAATTACCTCCCGAAAGACCTCCCTGCAAATGCCATCACACTGGGACTCGGGTTTCAACACATGAATTTTGGAGGGGCGTAACATTCGGTTTATCGTACACCCCCAGAAATTCTTGCTGGTCCAGTGCCTTGCTACTCAAACAGTAGTCCTAGAACAGCACTGGCATTACCTGGGGGCCTGTTAGAAATGCTGAATCTCAAGTCCCACTCCTGACCTACTAAATCAGAATCCGCATTTTAACAAGATTTCTGGATGATTTTCAATTATATTCGAGTTTGAGAAGCACCGGTCTAGGGCACTGATATTTTTTGTTGAAGTCCCCTAGGGGAATCCCGGGTCTAGTCAGAGTGAAGAAGCTGCCCTGCTCACTGGCGGAACACAGAGCCTCCTCACCTCTGACAGCATCTCTCACCACGTCCAGCAACTCCTTCTTCTCTGCCTCGATCTCTCATCTTCCAAAGATACTTACTCCAAAGAGTCTCCTAGGCCGTTCCAGGTGTTTGTGCCTTTGCACATGCTGTTCGCTTCGCTGTGAATGTCCTTTTCCTCTCCTGCCCCCTTTTCCTTCAGACGAATTTCCAACCATCATTCAAAATCCTCCCTCAGCTTTTGTGAAGCCTTCCTGCAGAGCCTTCTCCACACTCACTTCCCTGAAACGTCTTACTTCTCCCTCTTCCGTGCTATTCCCATACCCCGTGCATTTCTATTTCTGGGTATCTTTCTCAATATTGCAGTTATTAGCTTACATATCCATCTTGTCTACCAGACTCTGAGTTCACCTAGGCAAGGGCTAAATTGCTTCCCCCTCACTGTCTAAATAATACCTTGCTCATGGTGTATATTCAGTAACTTTTGGACTGAACAAAAGAAAATAGATTAGAAAAATAGATTAGAAATCAAGTTTACCTTGGATCTCTCTAAAGCCTTCATATTAGATTTAATGGGAATGGGCAGGAGTCAGAGAGTAATTTATCAGTCATATGAGCCCAATTTTCCCTGACTCTGCAACTTCTGTTTGGCTGGGTCCACAGATATCCCCCACTGAAGGAAATTTCGGTTCTAGCTTAGTGAGCCAATATTCCTCACTACATTTGGATCTCTGCTCAAATGTCACCTAGTCAAAGTCGAAGAACTCCCCTGGAAACCCCATCTGAAATAGAATCCTCTTGTACACTAACACACATGCACATATACACGCCAATCACTCTTTATCTCCCCCTCTTTTGTGTGTGTGTGCTATTTGTCTTTACGGCACTTAAACAAAACTATAAGGTAATGTCCTATTTATTTGTTATTTTTCTCCCCATTAGAATGTGAGCTCTGTGAGGTGGAGGCCTGCTTTGCTCATGACTACATGCTCAGTGCCTGCAGCTGTGCCCGGCACAGAAGTAAGCACTCAGTACATATCTACGGATGGAATGAATGAGTGAATCCTGACTTAGGTAAGAAATCTTCAGGTCAATATTTCCTAAGGTGTTTTCTGTAAAATTAATAAATGTTACTCAAAAAAAGAGTTCCGAGTCAAACAGCGTTAAATGGGTTTTCTTGCTGTGGGACTCCTTGTAGCCTTTACCATGTTAATGGACTGGGAATCTCCAGTCAAGGAACCAAGTTAGAATGTAATACTTCCCAAACTTGGAACCCTTAGATATGAGTGTTCTACAGACACGTGGGGTGGGAGTCAGTGGTAGCCTGCATTTCACTCTGAGGAATCCTTGTTTTCCACTGACTGGGGATTCAGCATCTGAATGTGACAATTTACCACCTGTGTTGTCCATGATGCCCCTCTCAGTGGTTACTGGGTTTCTCAGCTCAGGTTCTTGTAAGCCCCCTCTCCTCCTCTTGTGGCACATACTCATTCACAGAATGTGTTTTCTCATTGTTTTCTAAGGCAACATCAATCTGATATCACAGGCCTTCTGGGAGGACTGAAGCATATCCCCTTCTTGCCTGGACCCTGAGCCCTGGGAAGGTTTCCAGACACTGCTGTTACCTGCACTTCCTGCTGGAGACCCATTGCTTCTGCTTCGGAGCCCCTTGTTAGAACCAACACCAGAATTTTGTGAGTCTCTTTGGACCTTGTGCCTTGGTGCCTAGCCTGATAACAAAACAATAACTAAAATTTATGAGCTCCTTCCATATGCCAGACCCAAGCATTTTTCACATATTAACTCATTCTTCTATTTATTTTACAGATGAGAAATTGAGGTCCTGTAAGGTCATATAACTTGACCAAGGTTATTCAGCTGGTAAACAGCAGAACCAGGGTTTAAAACTAAACTCTTAACTACTTGCTTACCCTGCCTCTCCAGACTTACCAGCTCTGGCCAATAGCAGAGTTGGCGTCCTAGTCTAATAGCTCCACTTACCCCTCCCACTCTGTCTGCCTCATACAGCTGTGATCGAGCCACCATGTAGCAGCAGTGGATCTCGAGACATCACATCTTGTCCCAACGTCCTACAAGGCTCTTTCATTCTCCAACATGGTCGCATATATTTGATTCAATTAAGATGAGACCACATAAAACGCTTAATACATCTGTTTCTTCATGTTGATCATCTGCTCTGTGCCAGGCACTGCAAAGGTCAATCAGGATGGTCCCTGACCCCCTCCCCGCCCCCAGAGCTCTGGGCCTGTAGAGGACGAAGATGTGTAGGAAGCGAGAAGAGCAATCCCACGTCTAACTGGAACTTGTACTAATGGACCCGTAACCAGGTTGGCGCACTTCATCGAATCTTCTCTTTATCACATGCTAGAGAGGATGCATACACAATTGTGTGCCCCCATCTGAGCTGCGTGTGTGACAGTGCCTACAAATAATACATCAAGTGTGGACCCACTGACATTTGCCTCACTGAGAATAGGCAGATGGGGAAGATCGTTCTACAATATTTCATAGCAGTAGCCAGATCAAGGAAAAAAATCATCAAAATAATTTTTAAGCATGCGTGAAACCATGGCTAATTTATAGTTATGCCCAAAGGCAGACGCAAAACATCTGCACACGTCTATTTAAAGTTCAAGCAAAGTGTTTTAAAGTAACATTTAGGAAACTTCTACCTGTTTATCTGATTTCATGCCTTATTAGGTACTAAAGGGGAAGCAAAGAATTTCAAACAGTGTAGATGAAAAACACGGAACGGCATTGCAAAAAAAATCTTTCCAAAGGATCACCAACAAATGTGGAGGGTGGGGCCTTATAATGCTTCCATCAAGAAAGGGCATGTAAGCAACTCAGAAAAGAGCATGGCATCACCTATCACGGAAGAAAACTGCATCATGTCACAGCTAGCGTTTCCTTGGGGCACGAAATTCATCCACCGGGACACATACATCCCTACTAGAGACGTATCAAGAGCCGAAGTCAGGCGACCAGCCTTCCTTCTCTTCTTGTCTGCAAATAATCTGGATGGAAAGCACGTGTTCATTTTAGGGAAAATAGGAAAAAATATTACAAGATCAATGTCACCTTGTATAGAGCGGTAACAGCTGCCAGATTCTTTAACATGTTATCTCATTCGGACCTCAAGTACTACATAGGCAGCTGGATGTCCCCATCCCACCTTGTGCAGAGACCACCTGGCGAGCAAGTGGACAGGTCAGGACTCCAAGCCAGGCATGTAAGAGCCCAAAGCCAGCACTTGTCCCAGCATCCGTCCCGACCTCTTGAAAGTAGTTGGCGTCATGATGGCCTTGTAGCCAAATGCCACCAGCTTTCCAGTCTGTTGTGTGTGAGTGGCTTATAAACTCCTGGAGTTTAATTCTGTTTCAAAGTTAGCGTAGTTAGTATGAATTGTATCAAAAGGTCTAAAAAGAAATTGATGCTATTCAAATATTTATCCTGCCCCATGAAGGTATATTCAGTCTCTCACTGAATCACACATTCTCGGTTCATTTTAAGAACTCCTATTTAGCCTCTGTGTGCCAGGGACTGTGCCAAAGGCTCTGTTTACAATGATAAAAAAGACATCATCTTTGTCCAGGCGGTGCCTCCAGTCTAATGGGGGGATATGGACTTTAAAGTGATCAATTCCGTTATTCAGTTTCACAAGTAAAGTAAGCGATACATACGGATACTACACACAGAAGAAGCCTGCTCGCATGGCCTGAAATACCAACGGAGGGGCTTTTGAAAGAGAGATTTGGGGCGGAATCTTCAAGGATGAGCAGGTAGGTAAGGAAAGGGAACAGCACGGTCTGACACAAAAGCCACGCAATAGACCCTAAATCAACACCCATTGAACCACTAGCACCCTAGGCAGATGCACAGGAGGAAGGGACCAAGGGTGGCTCCAAGGCTTTTAACACACATAGCTGGATGATGGAACAAGAGATGGGACACAGAGAGGAAAGAATCTTCTGTCTCACCCCAATCCACAGCCCCAGATAAAGGGCAGGCCAGAGCGAAAATATTTAAAATCCGCACCCCTGCCTTGTACTTATCCACCCCTGCCCACACACAGCTGATTGCCCGGGAGGGGACACCTGATCCACACTGGACCCCTTAGCATCTCTTCCCCACACAGTGGACTGAGTAACACCAAAAGACGGAGTCGGTTGGCTGGGACGACCTGGGCCGTTTTCAGGGAGAATTTCTTTTGGAGTCAGTGCTATGACCAGGCAGTTGTATGCCAGCCAGTCCGAACGGGCAGGGCAGCCATGAGTAATAGGATAAATCTGTCCTCAGAGGGAGAAGCAAGGGAATGAGGCAGACGAGGGAGGCAGGGAGGAGACAGACACGGTCATCACGTGGCTCCACGAGAGAAGGAGGGACAGCTTCACCTCCAGCTTTCCAGCATGGTCCCTCCAGGCCCAGGGAGCATGTGAGTTTTGCCCTTGCAGGCTGCAAAATGCTTTCCTTACAATAAACGCCCTTGTCTTGTTAGTTTTGGCGGATTTGTGTTTCTTACACCTAAGCATATACCAAGGCAGGGGATCCGAGTTCATTTTGGACACGTTTAGCTCTGAGGTGCTTGTGGATAGTGCTGGGCCACAGATGGTCATATAGATTATGATTAGAGAGAAAGATACGGGAGTATCGGCTCTGGTTTCCAAACCCTCCTGTTTCTCTCCATTTCTAAGTTCTGGTTTTTTCTCCTCCTTGCCACCAATACCGTGAAGCCCAGGGCTGTTCCTTTGACCAGCCATGTGAAAATAATAACCCTGCCCTGCTGATATTACAGGACCGTAATGAGCATGCAATATCACCAGAGGGCTTGGAGAAGAGGAAAGACCTAGAGAACCGACGGAAGCTTGCATCCCCTCTCCCCGTGGCAGCAAGCAGGGAGAGGAAAGGAGCCCTAAGGAAAACGGACTACTCACCGGAACAGTGCTGTGCAAATGGAGGCACACTGAGCCTTTCCACGTGATTCCACTGTTCTTAGCACCTGGCAGCCTTTATCTATTTTTAGATAATGGTCCTCACAAGAGCCCCGTGAGGAAAGTATTATTGTTATGATTCCCATTTTGCAGATTGGGATACTGATTCACAGTGGTACTACGGTTGGACCACTGGGACTAATCATCGCTTTTCCTGTGTCTACTCACACCTGGACCTTTAGAGAAGGACTTGCTGCTTTTGGAAGCTTCATGATGGAAGGGGTAGTTGAGAACTCATGGTTTACTCCATGCTCTTGGAGCCACATCGAAGGAAAGCACTTGGAGTCAACAAGCACCCGTGAGCAGAAAGGAGAGGAATGAAGCCACCATGAAAACATACTTACATTTTCCGAACCATAGTTCAGACCGGGAAGACCATGCGGACAAAGTCTCACCTAGGACATCGCCTTCTACCTTCCTGTTCACCTCCCCAGACAGGAGCCAGCGGCATAGGGTACGGTGGGTCCTAACACTGGGATATCGCTAGCAGCTGAGGTCTTTGTGCCTTGGAGCCAGGGCATGAGGTTGAAGTGGTGGAGAAGGAAAGAGAACAGAGAGGACAGCCCAGAACCGAAGCCCATTTTGCAAGAGCTTCTGATCAAAGGTGAAGCTTTTCCCTGCACTCGCAGGGCTGCTGGGGCTGGCGGCCAGGGTCTGAGTCTGCTGCCCTCCGTCCGTCCCCTGAGTTCCCACCCTGACAGCAGTAGAGCCTGTGCCGAGGTGAGAACAGCCCACTCAGGAAAACTAGCTAGAAGCCCCCTGACTTCTCTAAATCTCAGTTTTATTCATTTACAAAAAAGAGAGAATAATGCCCACCTTGAGGGTCTGCTGTGTGGACTAAATGAGATGAGAAGGTAAAGGGTTTGTGAAAACTATAAAGGACCGCACCCTGGCTTGACTATTGCCTGATCATTCTCCCATGTGGGCTGACATCTCTCCTTTCAGTGACAGTGCATATAAGGAAAAGTATTTGCCCATCAGCAGCTGCAAACAATAGGCATCATGAGCAATGCAGGAAGTGCACAGGCCGGGAGGCTGGGAAATGTTATATAGGCTGCTGTGACTCTGGTACCACAACTTACCTACAGTCGCCCTCAGGACTTTGTCCCAGTGCTGCCTTCCTGGGTCTGGTTCTCTGGGTCTACAGCTTCCCTTTGTTCCACTGTAGCCCATATATTGAAATACTATACCACATAAAATCCAGTGTAGGAATATAAGGAAATGTGCCACCATCAGAAACAGTCAGGTTAAAACAACCACCACAAAATCCAAAACAAAAACCAAGACTCCACAGAAGCCATATTTTATAGGACATTATTCAGTGAATAAATTCCATCTTTTTGACTACTGCCAATCACCCAGGACAGTTTATGACAGGAAAATCCTTTTTCCTTAACAACGTGTACTTGAAAAATACATAATATAACCTCAAAACTTGACTTTTCCAATACAAAAATCAGAAAATATAACCTACAACTTTTACCAAATATCTTCATCACTTAATCAAAAAATTCCCTTCCAGGGAAACAAAAAGGCTCCACTTAGAAATACATTTAAACACATGAAATCTTATAAAAAATGAACACAAATATTATCGTTTGGCTTTAAAATGTTTAGAAGTTGGCGACCCACCTCTGCTTCAGTACTCTTTGGTCAATTAGTCCATTATCAAGAGTTTTGGCTGGATAGAAAGATGGTGTCTGCTGCCCACGGTTGTCCGGACCAGAGGACTGTTCATCCCTGCCACTAAGAAAGAAGACGTGGGTCAGAGCTTACTCTGCAGGAGCCACAACCATTATCTCATGGTGACTCTGAGGGTAGAGGTCAACCCATAGTAAACACTATGATCTCTGTTCACTTCCAAGGTCCACATTAGAGTCACGACTAAGAGAAGTGAAAAGAGGACCCTCTGGGATCATCTTGCTCAGTTCATACATGCCAGGAAGTAGCCCGTAGCCAGTTGGCAATGTTGTTTTCACCAATGAGTCATATTTATAAAAGGTGTCAAGATAATCCTTTCCTTTGTGAAACGATGGTGATAATAGAATGTACTTTTACTGGTTAATCTTCTTATTTGGGGGAAAAAAAAGTTAACTCTATGTCAGATCCCCTTCTCCACTTCCTTCCATTTCGGGAGATCTTTTATTGTCTGTGAAATTTCATGATCCTAGAACCACACTCCACCGACTCCCTCATTTTCTAAGTGACGTCACTAAAGCCCAGAAGGGAAAGCAACTTTCTCACCACCACAGGCTACTCGGTAGCCTTGCCAGGAGTTGACCTCAGTTTTCCAGCTTCCTGTCCAGTGATTTTTCTACCAGCTTCAATAAGAACAACAACCAAAAAGCAAATGCTCCTACCTATTACATATGCCTATCATTCGCCTAAGTCTGAATAGGATGCTAAACATCCTGTCCAGATGTGGCCTCCAGATTGTTTTAAAATAACATACCAGGCAACCATTAGCCATTAAATAAAATTTGCACTCAAGTTGAAACCCATCTGCAGTCTCTGATCTAGAATGCCATTACAGACTCTTTAGAAGGGGTCTAAGCATCATTTATTCTCCCCACTTCATTCTACAGATGACATTAAGAAAAGTCAAGCAAATCCCCAAGGTTATATGAGTAGTTAATATCAGAACAGGGATTTGAAATCAAGTGCTTTGATATCTAGCTTCAGAGTTCTTCCGACCACTCCAAGTTTCCTTTCTTTGTTAAACACTTTCTAAAAGAGTTTAATTGAATCGCATATTCTCATGCCTTCTACTGTCACA
This sequence comes from Equus przewalskii, assembly GCF_037783145.1. Lineage (NCBI taxonomy): Eukaryota > Metazoa > Chordata > Mammalia > Perissodactyla > Equidae > Equus > Equus przewalskii. The sequence goes on from NC_091839.1 coordinate 76,214,693, forward strand.
TGATTCCCATGTGACAATACATTTTTTAAGTGGCAATATATTTGACAATAAGCAAATGTAGTCAGTAAACATTTTAACCAAATGTAACCACCTGCAGTTGTGGTTTTGCACCTGAATAATTTAACCTGAACACAAGACAACACAATCCTTAAAGTGGGTCAGCTACGTCCTAGGTAGAGTGGATCGCCCCCGCTCATAAATCCCTGGACCACCACTGTTCAAATCTTGGCTATATTTGAAAATGGCTTTCTTAACATGGTTAGCAAAGCTTCATATTGAACACAAGACTATTTTGGTCTGGGAGAAAGAGGGAGATTTTCTCAAAGATTATGATACTCCTAACATCAGTGTGAATTAACATGGAGTTAGGCACTGTATTACTTTTCACAACCACAGAAGAAGCAACAGGAATGTCAACATTTAATATAATCAATCAAAGTCAGTGGTAGAACCAGGAATGAAGCCCAGATTTCCTGGCAGTCCAGCTAGTTCTCATTTACTAGAGAACATTATAAACTGATTTACAGTGAAAACAAGGCTGTCTGTTTTCTTCCAAGCTGTGCCTAAGGCAATATCAAGATTCCAGTCAACTGTAGAGAACTTCCAGCTCAAGAGTCCGACTCATCCAAGAATGCTGGGAAATTACTTCTATTTGAGGTTCATACCCTCCCTTTGCTGGAAAGAAGTAAAAGCATGAAATGAGAATTTCATCAAAAGACATACTGAAGAACATGCTTTTGCATAGATATGCCAAAACAATGTTTAGGAGAAATATTCCAAATAAATCAGAGATAGAATCTCCAGATCACTCGTGGACCATCCCTTCAAGCCTACCTGTTCCCCTCCATGTCCCAAATATCCAATTATTCTAGAAGTCAAATTACTTGAGCCAGGTCTCTCTAACGTTGTATTGCTTAACAAAGAGCAGGGCAGAAATGTACATTATTACAGATACAATCTGAAAAAACTAAAGCAAAAACATAGAATGGATTTCATCAAACATCATAATCTTATTTTAAAAATTAACGAATAATTGGTCTGCAGTAATTATTTAACCTTCGAAGCCTTGCAAAAAGCCTCAAATATGGAAAAACTAAGTCAAAATGCCTGAAACAATCCTGGGGCATAGATTTATAAAGTGAAAATTTTAATTTTGTAATTTCTGTTATCAGTTCTTTTCATGGCAGAAGTCAGTGATAAAAAAAAAAAAAAACCCAAACAAATAAAAACATCCCTAAACCACAAAGCACCACAAATTTTTCGACATGATTTCTGTGGGATGCTGTCATAGCTTTCAGTATTCCAAGAGTACTCTTGAGAACTTGGAAAACCCACGAGACAAGAGTCTTTAGCAAATTATTTTGTGAAGGCCTCTAGAGGAGAATATAAATTAGTCACTGGAAGGAATCCTTGGCAAATAAATAAATACATAAATAGTTTTGGGAAAGCAAAGGAGTAGAAAAGGATGCTTTTCTCAGACCCTGATTTTAAGACTTAAGCTGCAGAAGTGCATTTCTATTTGTGTTATACGTACATTTCAACCACTTTTTACAGAGTTTTCTATACGCGAACTCCCAGCATATAAGACGTCCCTAGCAACTGGAGTCAGTGCTTAAAAAGTGGTGCACCAAAAATATGTATACTTTGATTCATAAAAATTTGCAAGAAGTGTCCTTTATGCAGATATTAGACATACTGTATACACAATCCAGCTGAAAATGGTCACAATTTTCCAAGAGGTTTAAACTCCAAATGCCAAGCTATAGCCATCGTCTGGAAAGCATAGCATCAAAAATAAGGCCATTCACCAACAGACTTACTCTGGGGCTGCTTCTGCTTGCGTGACCAGGGTTGTTTCTCTAGGGCTTCCAAGAGACTTCGGTCCTTGATTCTCCTGCTTATATTTTTTAATTAAATCCATCAGAACAGCCTGGTGTCCAATTTTCTTCACCAGTTGTTGGATCATCCGATCATTAAGTGCTAGAAGAGCAGCCCCACTTATTTCTTCCTCTGGGAAAAAGAAAAAAAAAATCTCTTTATGCCTGTGTGGTACAACATTAAAACACAGCACTCTGAGCAGGCAAAATTATTTCTGGTGTTAAAAGGATCATCTAAATTTGTCCTCTGCAGTTAGAAAATTATCTGTAGCTTCGACAAAGACAGAACACTGATATTGCATAATTCCAAATCGATGTCTGCTCCTAAGAAAGTACCAGAACATGGAGTCATAATAAAAACTTTTTACTTCCACATTGACACGTCCTCCCTTCTTACTCTTTCTAATAGGCATTGTTTTTATAAGGAAAAAAGTCTTCTTGGGGAAATTATTCTTAATAGTACCTCCCACGCAATATTCAACACCTGTAAATCCAACACTGCACAGAACACATGCTGCGTTATTTAAGGACAAAAGCACTATCAAATGCATATATCACCTACATATTTTAAATAACTCTTAAGACTTTATTTTATTTGAGTTCTTTTTGAGACATTATACTCTCCTGTGGATGCTAGGTCAAATGCAAACTCTGTCAGTCAGTAAAGAAATGCAAGTTCTCCCACGGAGCAATTCCACATCCATGTTCACACGCACTAGGCAACCAACGTAATTGTCAATAAGACAGGACACTCAATACTTAGGCTGCTCAAATTAACATTTTTTGAAAGTGTAAACTACTCACCTTGAAACCTATGAACTAGCTCTCCTAAGTTTTTCTCCACCAACCAACTGCAGACCTGTTCGACTGACCAAGTTTCCATTGTTGTATCCTGTGAAAACACCTGAAGAACAAAAGGTCAGAGAAGGATTCTTCAGTTTTTCTTTCTGATTCTTGTTCTTTTATTATTTTTTTAACCAATCAGCTGTCTAATCTTAGCTCCTTCCTTTGTCAGACTCTTTTAGACTCTCAATACTAAGCTTCTTTAAAATAACTATTTTCTGAACACACATCTAAAAGTTGCTAGTAAAACAAATACTCTTTTTTAAAAATGAGACCGATTTGAACCTATTTCCTAGTCTCATTTCTCAAATTTCTTCACCTTCTCCTACTTTTTTTCCACAGGCATCCCTCAGCTTTGCTTACAGACAGCCAGAGACATACGGATGGTACCCAATCCTGTACCATTAACACCCAGGTTTCTTCACAAAGAAAAGAAAGGTGTGAAATTCACCACTACTAGGCTCATCAGGAAGTGGTTGACATTTACAAAAGGGGTGGGCAGGGGAGGAAGGGAGGAAGGATGAGATAAAAGCCTGAGAGAGATACTTAGTAAACCAAGACTCCTTAACCCCTTACTACTCCCCAGCTAGGAGAAAGAGCTTCTAGCTGCTTCTGATTGCTTCAGTTTAGCCAGAGGAGGAAACAGGAGACAAATTTCTCAGGAGAATCTGAATGTTTCTTTCCTTCCTTCCAGTAATCCTCTAAAATATTCCATTCAGTTCTAGAACTTTATTGAACAAGATTGATTGGTAAGATAACTAGGAAAAACTAGTACATTGAAAACTGTTTCTAAAAATTTAGTTGGGCAGAACATGGGAAAATAGTTAAATATGTTAATAATTGTAAGTGAAAGAAATGTACATAGAGTTTGCAAGACACATTCTCTAACTATTCAGTTATTTTTGCATGCACTATTCTGCAACCATTTAGGAAACTTAAAATAAGTATACCGATTTCAATAATTTTTCTTATTTCCCTTAAGCAGCTCCTTCCTGTTGTTTATAATTCAATCTAAATTACTTTTAATTGACTAGGGAGAAACTGAAAAGACAAAACATTTTAATCTTTTAACATTACTTTCAATTTCATCTTTCAATCTAAATGATATAGATTTACTTGTATAGTAAGATACTGACTCTTCTCTAAAGAGAGAAGAAAAAGCTACTCTTAGAGAAATGGAATCATAAGAAAAGATAATATTTATTAGATCATGGATTTAAATTTTCTTGCTAGAAGTTCTCAAAGTAGATTTGATTGTATTTTTCACTTTTGTGAATTTAAATAAGTTACAATTTCCAACATCACAGTTAAAATGGTGGAAGGGAAAACAGGTTTATCTTTCATATTTGACAAACTGAAAAGAAAGCAGCCTTCAAAAATCGTTTCCTAGAAAACAAGTAGACTTCACAGTAACAAGCCACATGCTCATAAGTATTCACAAACGCCAAGTTGCAAAATTGAAAACAAGGGTTAAATACAGAAGGACATCTTTCTGAATTACAGTGGTGGATTGAATTCGCCACAACAACAGTAGCCACAGAACTCCTCCCCTAGGCTAAGCGGCAATAGCAGGGTGTGAAAAGTCATTATTTGCAAGACTCTGGTGTAAATTAAAAATTACACCTTCCTGTCACACTTCTGGCTTCCTTGTGAAGAGTAGGACTTAGAAAAAAACAGAAAAGAAAGAAAAAAAGAAAACAATTCTCTAAACTCCAAGATTAGAGGTACGCAGAGCAGACCTTACTGCCCTGCAGCCATCAATGGATAAAAGGAAATTTGAAAATACGAGTACTGGGAAACCCTCTCGTATTTTTTAATTCCCAGATTTTTACCCCAGTTCTACTTCTGGGAAAAACCAAACAGTTATCAAGTGATAACCTCACACAAACATAATAAGATAAAAAATAGTGTAGTTTTACTCGTTTGTTTTCCTGAATATTTAGGAAAATAAAATAATATCATTGTCTAGACAATGTAGCATCTTTAAGTAGCAACCTTACAGCTTCCTCTCACATAAATAGTGGATATATTATTTATGATCTTCTGCACCTTAAAGGAATAAGAGATATGTCAAATGAGGAAACATGTATCTAGCAGCTTCAGAAACATCTGAAAAAATTTTGAAATGTAAGGCCAAGAACTATCACTAACTGTTATAAGACACAATAATAAAAAAGAGTAAAAATAATTAATAATAACATTATGTGTGAACACTCCAGCCAAACCATTCTAATTATTTGTCCATAAAATAAATTTGCATTAAATATTAAAGGACTTCATCTAATTAAAGTCATGCAGAGGTCGACTTTAGCTTTAGCAACGTAAATGTGAGCAAATTTTATTTAATAAATTTATTACAACTCCAAAGGAAGGTAGTAATGCAAACTGGCATGAATGTGGTTGCTAATTGTCAAGAGCAATGTAGCATGTAACAACATCAACCACAAACAAGAACTTTTTAAGAAAATATGAAAGCATTTTGCCACTTTCCTTTCTGTTTGCGTTTTTCTTTTTATTTACCCAGGGTCCAAAAGCTGAGACAATAAAAAGATTCTTAAAAGCTTTGTAGGCAGCATATGCCCTTTCCTGAATCAATGCCCCATCCTGCCCTGGGAAAGGACATCTCCTACCAGGGCTGTACATGAAGGAACAAACCATTTAGCAAAAATCAGGTCCTGTTGGTGAAAAAGAAGGAAAATTGAGGTACAAAAATAAGGATGTGACTGTCGCATAGAGGAATGTCCAGGTAATTCTTCTGGGTAGCAGCCTTGTTACGACATGAAGCGATGACATCATCGTACTCCAGAGGAGAAAAATGTCTCATCCACCTTGGGCCATTGTTCCTTCCAACCATCACCAGACCAGGTGGACTGAATAGAGGAATAGTCAACTAGAATACCTTATGTACCTTAGTCATCAAACATTTACTACTTGGATAGCTCAGAGCTAGGCGAATCGTGACACACTAAAGAGGTTAGAAGCCTTCCCAAGGAGGTAAGACATGTACATAAGCAGAATATAATATGGGTCAGTTATGATGGGTGCTATAAAAAGCACTATGAGCTGGATTTTCCCACTCTTCTGCAAAGGAATGAATCCTGATTTAGGATCTGAATGAAAGATCCAGTTTTGACAGTGAAGGAGCCATAAGAAGTGGGATCAATGAAACAAACTACAAGTTAAAAGTCAGAAATAAACAGGTCATGGGGCTGGCCCATGGCCAAGTGGTTAAGTTTGCGTGCTCCGCTTTGGTGGCCCAGGATTTTGCCAGTTCCTGGGCACAGACATGGCACCACTCATCAAGCCATGCTGAGGCAGTGTCCCACATAGCAGAACTAGAAGGACCTACAACTAGAATATAGAACTATGTACTGGGAGGCTTTGGGGTGAAGAAGAAGAAGAAGAAAAAAAGATTGGCAACAGATGTTAGCTCAGGTGCCAATCTAAAAAAAAGAAAGAAACATGTCATGTTTTGGGACCACACTGCCTGGAGTGGTGAAGACATAATAGGAATAACAGCAGACAGGGGCTGAGAGACCACTGGAGAGCTTGGAATATGAGTTCTGAATTTATAGATACACTTACACCTGGGAAAGTCATTGAGCTGATTGTATATTCCATGCCATGGGAAATTGCTGTTTTAGTACATATAAGAGTCTAAAATCAGTAATTTTTTATGGTTGAACTTACTGATTAAAATCTTGATTTGGTGAAAACTACCCATAAGTCTTTGTTATTATCAGAGGTATCTATAATTCACATCAGCTCCAAGAAATTTGAGGGAGAGGAGAAGTGGGGAGCATAATAATAGTAACTTAAATTTTGTATTTTTACATTTATTAAGAAACTAAAGAGCAATTTGTCTGAAAGGTTTAATTAAATTAATGAACAAAAATAGCAATTAACCAGAGTCCCAGGTCTTCTGGGACTTTTTTTTTTTTTGAGGAAGATTAGCCCTGAGCTAACATCTGCTCCCAATCCAATCCTCCTCTTTTTTGCTGAGGAAGACTGGCCCTGAGCTAACATCTGTGCCTGATGAGGATTCTTTTGGGCTGGTTACTTTTAAAAACTGGAGGCAGGAAAGAAACTCTGAAGAGTAGAATTTACTTACCCTTTGTTAAGAGACATTTACATTTGTAAAGGAAATCTCCATCTGTAAAGTTGTCTCCCTCTCTGCAGCAGGAAGAAGAGGGGATGACCATATTTCTAGAAACTCTTAATGGGGAAGGCAAGGACTTAAACCTGCATAATAATCTTACTCTTGTTTACTGCGCTTGTCTGGTAACCTCATGTAACTGACTCCTTCCACCACCAACATCCTCCTTTATCTTTAGCTGAGGGTGGTATTTAAGGTGAGAGCTTCTGCCATTTTGGCAAGTTGCTCGGTTTTCCTTAGCCTCTCCCATGTATACGTGTTATAAAGCTTTGTCTAATTCCCTCCTGTTATTCTGCCTCATGTGAATTTAGTTCATTCTCTGACCAGAAGAACCCAGAGCAGGTAGAGGAAATGTCTTCTTCCCCTACAGTTTGGTGACTTGGACAGGATAAAATTTCACTGGCTGTGATGAGGATCAAGGCTGCCCCGGGGAGAGAAGCCCAAGATGACCTGCCCTACATACTGATCTATATCAGCCTCCAGGAAGCATAGGACATCCTGACTTAATCCGATCTGATTCTTATCTAAAGTTATAGGACCACCCAATAACCAGACCCCACCTGCACTGATGCCATTTTAATGACTTTTTTTTTTTTACATAATCTTTCCTTTGTCTTGTAAAGAGATAACTCACATACCTATGCCTTAAATTTAGCCCTACCCTCAACCCATGTTTGCAGCTCTTTACTGCCCATGGGTCCTGTCCCATGCTATTCCATACTATTCTCTGAATAAAAGAGCACTACTGCCAGACCTTGACAGTCCAAGAAATCTTTCTTTTGAATCCTCGACTCACTGAGCCTGCATCACGCCCATCTTCCTCCACTTTATATGTGGGTCGCCTCCCACAGCATGGCTTGCCAAGTGGTGCCACGTCCGCACCCGGGATCTGAACCAGCAAACCCCAGGCCACTGAAGCAGAACGTGTGCACTTAACCACTGCGCCACCAGGCTGGCCCACTTCTGGGACTTTTGAGTCACAAACACTCAGGTCTTTTGGCCTTTGATTTATGGCCATGGCTCATCCTTACTTCTGCTGAGTTGACTGTCAAAGCTTATGGATCAGCAACATGGACCATAGGCCCCTGGGATCTTGCCAGAGATGGTAAGTGTGAGCTGTGCTGTCAACTTTTATCAAAAACTGAATGTGAGGCCGGTGCAGTGGTTAAGTTCACACATTTCACTTCAGTAGCTCGGGGTTCACCCGCCAGTTCGGATCCCTGGTGTGGACATGGCACTGCTTCAAAAGCCATGCTGTGGCAGGCATCCCACATACAAAGTAGGGGAAGATGGGCATAGATGTTAGCTCATGGTCACTCTTCCTCAGCAAAAAGAAGAGGATTGGTGGCAGATGTTAGCTCAGGGCTAATCTTCCTCAAAAAAAAAAAAAATTGATTCAAATTAGTGGTGAAAGAAAGGATTATTCAACAAATTTTGTTGGGACATGGAAATTAATAAAAGAAATCTTAGCTAAATTGAAGTCCAGAAGACCTGTAGGGGGAGCTCTCATACCCTATCGCACATGGTCAATTACACCAAACAGGAAGAGACCTATATTTGCATCTTGGACAGGAAGTACAAGTACTTTACTACTGAAGGAAGAGTTCTCTCCCCACCTGGCAACAGCCCAGCCAATGAGAAATGCCCAGCTCAGCCAATGAGAAGCCATTGCTGCCCTGAATGGCTACTTTTCCTCAATGGACTTTCATTTAGAACAGCCCCTTCCTACTCATGCGTTTTATCTATAAAAGCAGCTCCCCTTCTTTCTTATCCAGATTTGCTATGGTTTGCCATGGCACCCACATCCCAAATTGCAATTCTTTCGTCTACTCCTGAATAAACTTTTTTTGAGATAAAATAACAGGCAAATTTGTTTGTTAAATTGAAAGACACTACCTCATATCACCTATAAAATAAATTCCTCAGAAGTGTTAAGTAATTGAATATGAAAATAAAATTTAAAAGAATTAAAATAAGATTACAAAATAAAAGATTGATAGATTTGACTACAAAATAATAAAAATATGTGTATATACACACATAATATAGAATATGAGGAATATAATAATTCCTTATAACCAATAGAAAGATAGAATTGGGCAATTCATGAACAAAAATTAAATAATTAAATTTGTAAAAACGTACAACGTTCTTTGTAATAAAAATAATTAAATACCATTTTTGTTTATCAGAAAATGTGGAAATTTAAAAAAAGATGAGCAAGAGTGCAAGATCAAAGGTTCTCCTACACATTGCTAAGGAAAGTATAAATTGGTACAACTTATTCTGTGCTATTAATCTCATTTTATAGATGAAATCCCTGAAATTTATGGAAGCAATTCACCTACGGTCCTACAGCTTGTAAGGGAAAGATTAGATTTAGACCTTAATCTATCCAACTTGAAAGGCTACCAATATAAATAAAAAATCATCAAAATACTTCTGTGCTTTGACCTCTAAATCACATTTCTAAGAATTTACCCTAAGGACAATAACAGGAATGAGCTCAAAGATGTGCATCATAGCAATACTTAGAATAGCAGAGAAATTGGATAGACTAAGTTTCCAGCAATAGGAATTGACTACTGAGTTTTGAATTTATATTTGAGATGGAATATTATGCAGTGATTAAAATTGTATTTAGAAATATAACAATATGGACAATTATGAAATATAATTAAGCAAAAATAAATTTAAAATAATAAGATTCAATTTTGTAGAAAGGATCAAATAAAAACAGAACTAAATACGTGGATAGCACAGAGACTGGGAAATCATGCACTAAAAGGTAAATCTGGCTCTCTTGGTTGGGTGGAATTTAATGCATTTTGTTTTCTAATTTGTGACTCTCAAAATTTTCTCAATGAAAGAATTTTATTCTTATTTTTAGGAAGTTTAGGATTTTAAAGATAAAAGGTAACAAGTGACATTTATGGGGCATTGATAGAGAAGCCTCAGTTCATCGGTTCTATACCAGAAGATCAAAAGAGAGCACTAGACCAGATCCAGCCCATGGAAGTGGTTTCGATTACTTTATTTCTCTTGAAAAATGGAGGATTTCACCCACAAATCTGGAATCTTGATTTCTCTTGAAAAATCAGAAGTTCTGGTAATGCTGTGCTTATATTTCTAAACTGCAACAGACCAAGGCATTTCTGTCCCCTTGAAAGAAGAGCAAATGCTCTCTGAGATGCTCCACAGGGTACAGGAAGCAGAAAGTAATTTTGAAACAGGCCAGATCTCAGATAGGTAACGTTTGCCAACTCTTAAACGGAGGAGGTCTTGAGAAGAATGGCGAATACCCACGCGTGTCTGTATAGATGTGCATGTGCACAATGATATATCTTTGAACACACTTAATTCTTTTAATTAACTTTTTTTAACTCCCAGAAGAAATAATACTGATGAGAAAAACATTTACCATAGCCAGTTTTAGGCAGAGATGATAAAACATGTATTAGAATTTTGATGTTGAATCAAAAGTCAAGGACTCAAAGCTTTGGTCTCAGAAAGCCCTGGCGCGTTAGTGCTTTTGTTTTCCTGGTAACTACATCCTTGAAGTAAAATGAATGATGAAAGTTTATTGAGCATAGAGGCTGGCTTAGGATAATGCTTGTTACATAGCTCAACATGCCACTCATCCGTCAGAGCACGTGACGGTTGGTTTCTGCATCCTGCCTGTTGGTAGAGTCCAGCTGGGCTCTCCTAATCTGTTACATGGAGCACTGGTTGGACTTTTTAGACACCTTCTGGAAGAGAAGGACACAATGTGGTGGATCTTCTTAACGCAATGTGACTCAAACCACAGATGGGAGGTGTGGGGATGAAAAAGGCACGGATTCTGTAGTTCTCCTACCAGATTGATACAGGATCTCCTACAAGATGAGTGAGAAAGCCTCATGCTTCTATCAGCCCTGGGTTTCTCTGAGTATAGAACGGGATGTTCAAACTTTTTGTTGACACAAAGCTACTCTTTTTTAAAAATTGGCCCAAAAAAGTAAAAGTGGAGCCAACTGGTAGGCTATCATCCAGTGTTACGTCTGAGTGTGTGTGTTTGAATTTGTGTGTGTGCTTGGGTGTGTGTACTAGAGAGAGAGAAAGAGAATAATAGCAGGACAGGGCAAGTGAAGAAGCGAGCGTGGGGAAGACAGTAAGAAGTGGAGAAGACGATTATCCTGGATAACAAATAAAGGGTAAGATAATCATATTGGAAATGCATCTTTCTTCTCTAGATTGCTTCATGGTAAACAAATTTTTAAAAATCTCTGCAATTAAAGAAAAACTCTTATCTTAATTACTCCACCATTCTTTGATCACATTTGGGAAGAAATGTGATACACCAGGGTAAAGGTGAGACTAGTTTAGAGTAAGAAAAAGAAAAATAATTTTGATTCCGAAATTGTCTTCCAAAGAGCTTACAATAGGGAAAAAAATCAGTATTTCCATAACCAGGCCTAAAACTAACTCATCACTTCAAATTTCTTGGCACTTGGACAAAGCTTGAGAAATGCTTGCCTGGCCACCGGTTCCTGGTGAGATGCTAGGGAGAGAAGCCTCAGTGAATCAAGCCATCAGCCCGCTACTGGCTTAATCCTTCCTTCAGGGTCTACTGATCACATTACCCTTTTTATCCAATTGCATGAATCCCCTGTTGGTTTATCCGCCTCCGATTGTTCTCTTCCTAGTACAGTTTTGCAGCCATTGTTGCAGAAGCATTTGCAGTCATGCAGCACAGCAGCAGCTTGCTCTGGAAAGGGCACCGGGGAAGGCTGCGACCTGCTGGACCTGACGGGCGGACCAGGGTTTAGGAGGGTAAGAAGTATTGTCGAAGGACATAGGGGTGCTGCTCATTCCCTGCTTCTCTCTCAGTTGAACTCAGAATTCAGCATTTTACCTTAAAAATGTATTTCCCAACTTATCTAAGAGTCAACTAGGGGTACTTCATGAAAAATTTGATTCTGAAGCTTTTTCCCAGAAAAGTCTTTTTCAGGTGACTTGGGGTGAGTCCCTGTAATAAGTAGTTTGAATAATTTCCACTGATTCTTATGATTAGCCAAATTTGAGAAGCAATTGAAATATTCATTGTGGCCCAATAGGTCAAAGTTTCCAAACCATCCTAAAATGTCATGATGCATAAATTATACCGGTGAGAAATATGCCTGCATGTTGGAACGGTTGGAGACATTGATCTGAGAGCACACAGTTTAAAAGTTCTAGTAATGGAGTCAGACAACTGAGGTTCAAATCTCGACCTTTCTTTTTTCTGGATGTATGACCTTGGGCAGGTTACGTATCTTAATTCTTAGTTTCCTCTTTTGTAACAAGGAAGATAATACCTGTGCTCATGGGACTGTGATAGTGCATGAAAAGCAACTAGCAAATATTACCACTCAGCATTTACTGTTATTTTATTCATTGTGTTTTTAATAATATTGTGCAGTACTGTTTGCTAAGTGAGCCAACTTGGTTTATGACAAACTGGAATATCTTCCGAGATGCTTGTCAGAAGAATTGGCCAGTGGGAAGACAAAGAGGGCACTTCATAGGTGTGGCACAAGTCTCAGGTCAGTTACTGTGACACAAGCTGAGTGTGTTGTCCTGTTCCTGATAGGCAAAGACAGGCAAAGACAGGCATGGTGGGAGGCAGGCAGGGTTTGAAAGAACAGTACAATGAGCTTATCAGACCATAGGGTCTACGGGCACAGTCCTTCTCAAGACTGACCTCATTCAGAACCAGCTGCAAGTTCAGGGCCCCCCAGGGCCACCCTCACTTCTGATCAGCTAGCTACCAATTTGGAGATTCCCACAGCCCCTTTAGGTTCAATAATTCACTGGAAAGACAGAACTCACCGAAAGTGCTGTAGGTATGATTACAGTTTTATTATAGGGAAGAGATACAGATCAGACCCAGCCAAAGAACAGACACATAGGGTAAAGTCTGGGAGGGTTCCACATGCAAAGCGTCCATCGTCCTCAGGATGTGGTTCCCTTCCAGTAGCGAAGTGTGACAATATTCAGAGTATCGTCAACCAGGGAAGTTCACTCAATCTGCAGTGTGCAGAGTTTTACAGAGGGTTCATTATGTAGATATTCTTGGTTGAATAACAACAAAGCCACTTCTATCACTTGGCAAATTCCAAGGGTTTAGAAGTTGTCTCCCAGGGACAAAGGCCAGCCAAATCCTTTGTGATACTGACAGTAATTAGACTGAAGGGCAGTGAGCCCACGAGATCCATAACACCGGGGGGATAGAGCATAATGTGTGGACCCGGTGCCCTCATTCTCCCTGATCGCTTGGAAAGCTTTTGGTTTCAAAGCCTAAAAAGGAAATAGCATGAGGAGAACTCTATCACAGTCCATGACAGACCACAGCCATGGAACTCTTCACAAACTCGAAAATGATCTAACTTTGCTGCGTGACATCGACTGAGCTGACCCAGAGGCAGAGCAGGGGAGACGTGCGAATCTTCTTTTATATTCCACAACCCAACTTTCTCTTGTACTTCTCTGCATCCAAAACAGACACGTGAGGAACAGGAGAGGCATAAAGCAAAATAGAAACTCTTCCTTTCCTCTGACTTCTTTCAAAGAAACAAACACCTGCAACCAAAATCGTCTGTTCATTTCTAAAATCAAACAGAGGTGTTGGCTGAGTTAATGGGGCAATTTCCATTCAGATGTCACCCAGCGTTCAGCGTTCCCTTTTAGGGTGAGGAGCCATGTCAGCATAAAAATTATTCTTAGTCAATTTGGGCCTAGTGTGGAGATGACAGGCTGGTTGGGAGTTCTGATTTTTCACTGTGAAAGCTGCTAAAAAAGAGAAACTGTCCCCAAATGGATTTGTCATCTTGTATAAAGTCCCTGATTATTAGACAACCTTAATTCTCTGATTTGATTGTTAATGATCGTTGATGCTTTAAATTTCAAGCTCAAAATGGAAAGGATTTGATTTAACTTTCAGATTAAGGAAAGCCTCACACTGTCCTCCTTGCAATCCAGTGACGTGAATGAAAAGCAAATGAGGTCATCAGGGATTCCGAGCTCCCTGGAAAGATAAATGTCAAGCATCGGCTTGAGTTTGTATTCAACAGCGCTTTTGTAGGAAGGAATCACTTTAAAAAGCAACAGTGGCTGAAAGGTGACGTTTGGCCTTTGGGGGATGCTGAGTTGTTTTTTTTTTAATCAAAACCCTGAAGTAGAATCACTTGATTTCTATCACCCTGGAAGCTGACTTGCTGAATATGAGATTAATCTAGAGCTTGAGATATAAAAATCAACTTTATTTTAAAAATTAATTTTATGGAACATTACTCTCTAATATATGCTCATTGTTTCTGCAGTTGAGACCAAATTACTTCCTTTTAAAAAATGGGGTTTGTGGGTAATCTTTTCGTACACATCTACAACAGGAATACAACCCCGTTCATTCGTAACGTCATTAGGATAATTCTATATGTTTTTAGGAACTAAGCTTTGTGGTTAATTACATTTAGATATAAATACAGGCAAGTCTCTTAAAATACCTGAACTCTTTGAGTATCTTTGGGAAAGAAACCTTTCATTAGGGATTTCAATGACATGAATTTTGAATCACTGCTGATCACATAATTTTCCCTACTTACTTACGAATCCATATAACAAACACTTGACATAAAATGGCAGACCTCTTTTTTTTGATTTTTAATGAATACAAAATATACTTTAATATTTTTGATTTAGAAACACATTTGTTTAGTTAAAAAATCACAATAATTTTAAAAGAAATATAAAGAAATCTTTTGTCACATTTCCATCACCCCAAAAGTTTCATGTCCCTGATTACTACCAAATCTGCATAACAAATTTGACCTAACGTGTAATAGGGTTGTCCTTGAGCTCAAAGAAAAATGCTACTTGGAGTTTATCTTACAGATGGAAACGGTTGGTCCAAGCCTCATATCCATTCACTCTCATGTAAGGGATTGAGAGCTCATTTTTCTTTGAACTGTAATCCTTCTGTATTTTTTAAAACTGTTTGCAATTTCAATAAGTTTTAAAAGGAAATGGAAAAATTATAGGTCTTTAACAAACTGAATTTCAATTTTTGCTTTATTACAATAAATATGGAAACATCTATGTTTTTCTCTAATGAGTTAAATAAGCTACTGATGCAAAAAGTATACGTATATACTTATGCCTAGCAACAACGTATATGATGCTGTAAAATGCAATTTTTATGCAAACTGTATAACTAGCCTATATGTAATCATATTGTTTTCTGGCAGAGCTAAATTATGTTGTCTCTAGTGCTCTCATCCTCCAACTTTAATATAGGGCTGTTATTTTTACAAGTGCTTTTAACAGACCAATTCCGAGTGTTTGCACTGAGTTTGAAGACAATAATTGATTTCCTACCGAGCTTGAATATTGTGGTGAGTTTTGAATTTAATAGTGGCTTCTTCAATGATGTAATTTTTCTCTTAAATTTCAGTTCATTGATCTGAAATCTAGATCTTTAAGTATAAGGCCACTGTTAGATTGAATACAATCACTAGTCAAAAACATTAAAAGGAAGATTTTCCACTTAGACCATGTCCTGAGGTTTGCAAAACATAAAATTAAAACTGTATCCTTTTGGATTCCCAGACAGTAGGAAGACATTTCAATCTAATTTGTCAGTTATTTCCTCAAAAATTAAAGGATATAGTAATTACTTCTCAGTATTTGAAAAAGTTTGAAACAAAAGTAAATGCAATATTTGGTTAAAAAGTTCAAATGATATAGTAGAGGTTAATTTTTTCACTTTGTACTTATAAATAATGCTGGCAGCAAAGTAACAACATTTATTGAACAATTTCTAGGCTTCAGGAACTGTGCAAAATGATTTACAGGCATTATCGCATATAATCATTGGCATGATAGTACTAGTATCATATTCATTTTGTAGTTGAGATGTAGACATGTAAACAAGCTTGATAGCCAATAAGTAAAATTGCTGGCTTTCAAGCCCAGAGGTCAAACTCTAATACCCATAACCTAAATAATTATTAAATTATGGGATTTTAATTATACTTCCAAAAGTTCGAAATCAGTGATTAGTTACATCTATTAAAGGTTTTTAAACAATAAATTGATTTCATTTCTCTAAGTCTTTATATACAAATTATTTATGAATTTTATTTAATAGCAAAACATTTTCAACTATTTAGTTTAGTTTAAAAGTTTATTTTTGGGGAGGTTTTTGATTACTGTTTCTATTTCTTTACTTGTGATTGGTCTATTCAGATTCTCTATTTCTTCCTGATTCAGTTTGGGTAGGTTGTACGAGTCTAGGAATTTATCCATTTCTTCTAGGTTGTTCAATTTGTTGGCATATAGTTTTTCATAGTATTCTCTTATTATCCTTTGTATTTCTTCGGTATCTGTTGTGATTTCTCCTCTCTCGTTTCTAATTTAATTTATTTGCGACTTCTCTCTTTTTTTTTTTTTTAGTGAGTCTGGCTAAGGGTTTGTCAATTTTGTTAATTTTTTCAAAGAACCAACTCTTTGTTTCATTGATCCTTTCTACTGTCTTTTTTGTTTCAATATCATTTATTTCTGCTCTAGTTTTTATTATTTCCCTCCTTCTACTGACTTTGGGCTTTGTTTGTTCTTCTTTTTCTAATTCTGTTAGGTGTTGTTTGAGGTTGTTAATGTAAGATTTTTCTTGCTTATTGAGGTGAGCCTGTATTGCAATGAATTTCCCTCTTAGGACTGCCTTTGCTGCATCCCAAATCATTTGGTACGGTGTGTTTTCATTTTTATTTATCTCCAGATTATGTTTGATTTCTTCTTTAATTTCTTCAATAATCCATTGTTTGTTCAGTAGCATGTTGTTTAGTCTCCACATTTTTGGCCCTTTCCCAGCTTTATTCTTGTAGTTGATTTCTAGTTTCATAGCATTATGATCAGAAAAGATGCTTGGTATTATTTCAACCCTTTTGAACTTATTGATGCTTGCTTTGTTTCCCAAGATATGGTCGATCCTTGAGAATGTTCCATGCACGCTTGAGAAGAATGTGTAACCTGCTGTTTTTGGATGAAGTGTCTTATACATATCTATTAGGTCCAACTGATCTAATTTTTCATTTAATTCTATAATTCCCTTGTTGATTTTCTGTCTGGATGATCTGTCCATTGGTGATAATGGGGTGTTGAGGTCCCCTACTATTATTGTATTGCTGTTGATGTCTCCTTTTAGTTTTTTTAATAGTTTCTTTACAAATTTTGGTGCTCCTGTGTTAGGTGCGTATATATTTATAAGTGTTATGTCATCTTGGTGGAGCGTCACTTTTATCATTATATACTGCCCCTCTTTGCCTTTCTTTATCTGTTTTGCTTTGAAGTCTACTTTGTCTGATATAAGTATGGTAACACCTGCTTTCTTTTGTTCATTATTAGCTTGGACTATTGTCTTCCATCGCTTCACTTTGAGTCTGTGTTTGTTTTTGGGGCTGAGGTGTGTTTCCTGGAGGCAGCATATTGTTGGATCTTGTTCTTTGATCCACCCCGCCACTCTGTGCCTTTTGATTGGAGAGTTCAATCCATTCACATCTAGAGTGATTATTGAAACGTGGGGGCCTACTGTTGCCATTTTATCACTTGTTTTCCAGTTCTTTTGCATTTTGTCCTGATGGAGAGCTGTTACTTTGTGTTATTGTCCTTCTGCTTATCTCCTTTGTTCTGGATTTAGTAACCCCTTTCCTTTTTTGATTTTTCAGGAATGAGGTTCTTCCTGAGCATTTCTTGAAGAGGAGGTTTTGTGGCGATGAACTCCCTTAACTTTTGTTTATCTTGGAAAGTTTTTATTTCTCCATCATATTTGAAGGATATTTTCACTGGGTAGAGTATTCTTGGCTGCAGGTTTTTGTCCTTCAGAGTTTTGAATATTTCATTCCAATCTCTTCTAGCCTATAAGGTCTCTCCTGAGAAATCTGCTGATAGCCTTATGGGGTTTCCTTTGTAAGTTATTTTCTTCTGCCTGGCTGCCCTTAGTATTTTCTCTTTGTCGATGACTTTTGCTAGTTTCACTACTATATGCCTTGGGGTTGGTCTTCTTGTGTTAATAAAGTTTGGAGATCTATTGGCTTCTGTCACATGAAGTTTCATCTCTCTTCCCAAGTTTGGAAAGTTCTCAGCTATTATTTCTTTGAACAGGTCTTCTGCCCCCTTCTCCTTCTCTTCTCCCTCTGGTACACCTATAATCCTTATGTTGCATCTCCTAATTGAGTCAGATAATTCTCAGAGAGTTTCTTCATTTCTTTTTAGTCTTAGTTCTCTCTCCTCCTCTGTCTGCAGCATTTCTATATTCCTATCCTCCAAATTGCTAATTCTGTCCTCCATATTATCGACCCTACTGTTCAGAGAGTCCAGATTTTTCTTAATCTCCTCCATTGTTCTTCATCTCCAGTATTTCTAATTGGTTCTTCTTTATAGTGTCAAGCTCTTTTGTGACATAGCTCCTGAACTCACTGAGTTGTCTATCTGAATTCTCTTTTAACTCGTTGAGTTTTTTAATAATGGCAGTTTTGAAATCATCGTCATTTAGGTTATAGATTTCATTGTCTTTGGGATTGTTTTCTGGGTGCTTTTCTTTCTTTCTGTTCTGGAGATTTAATATATTTTTTCATACTGCTTGATGGCATGGATTTGTGCCTCCACATAGGGATGGAGTTTAGTTGCTGCTTCCACTTGTTGTGACTGGTGTGTGTGTGAGGGGCAGCTGTTTAGACTGCACCAACCGGGAACCCTGTCAGCTGTTACTGACTGGACCTGGACCCCTACTTGTAGTCACAGTGGTCCTGTGGGGTCCCTCGTCGGTTGTGGGGGCAATCGCAAGGGGGCCTCAGGCTGCTGGTGCCTACTGTTGCAGCCCACTTAGACACGCTCCCTCCTTGTGGTCTGCAGCGGTGTTGTGGGCTTTCCCAGCAGCCAGGAGCAGGATCACCTATAATCGCTGTTTTGTCCCTAACAGAGCCCACAAGATCACACATGTCCACTATAGGTCCCAGCAGAGCTATGGGTATCTTCTGCAGTCTGTCGTTAGCTCACCTAGCTGTGCTACTTTTGCCCCAGGGCCTTCCCGCCTTGTGATTGCCAGTCAGGACCTCTCCACTAGTGCTGTGCAGAAGCTTTCACTGAGGCTGCTGTGGGAACCTGGAGTTCCCCCCTGGGCTACGTAGCCGTTTCACTGGAGCTCCACTCTGCCCCACTCTACTCTCATGGGATCTCTGGGAGCCCCTTGCCTCGTCTGGGACATGGCCAGAGTCCGTGGGCCTGGCGGTGGCTTGTAAGCTGCTGCCTTGTGGGGAATTCTGCTCTAGGGAGCTTCCTGGTGTTCCAAATGCTGGGCGGGGCCTCCCTGTCAATAGCGAGCAGAGTCCCTCCCTCCTGGGGGGGTGCAGGACCCTGGAGCGTTCCCCCGGGCTGCAGAGCCGGGCGCTGGACCTCCAACCGTGTCCCCAAGCACGTCTATGGGAAGTCCAGGCACCCCCTGCACTGACCCGTGCGCCGGAGACCATGCGCCCAGCAGCAGCTTGTGGTCTGGTGCCGTGCCCGGGAATCTGCCCACCGGGAGCTTCCCTTTGTTCTGGATTCTGGGAAGAGCCTCCCTGCTAATGGCAACCAGAGGCTTTCCCTGCTGGTGGGTGTGGGACCCTGGGATTCCCCCTGGGCTTAGGTGTAATCGCGGGGGACTTGAGTAGGGCTGTTGTCACCTGTTCCCACCGTCGCTCCACTGGTGAGTGCACACGCCTGCCCTTGGTGTGTGGCGATGCTATGGGGGAGTCCGCTGGAAAAGAGCCTCCTGCAGGAACTAGGCTGTCTGGGGGTCGGGGGTCAGGGGTCGGAGAGTTTTCACCTATTTCCACCTCCTCCCGGGAGGAAGTCCGTCCGCCTTCCGATGTATAGTAGTACAAGACTCTTAGGCGTCTTGAGATGCTATCTGGATATCCTTTGTTAATCGGTGAATGTCCAATTAGTTGCAGATTTGACGGGGGAGAGAAAAAGAAGACCACTCACTCTGCCATCTTGGTCCCCCCTATTAGCACACTCTTATTGCAATTGTCCTCTTAATTGGGTTGGTACCCAGTGTAGCTTGTTGCTAGGCTCAGGGGCATACAGTTGTGATAGGCCTGAGGCCAACAAGGCTGATGTCAGTCCTCTTAGGAGTGCAGCTGAGTAGGGCTAGCCCTTGGCATGGAGGCACTCAGTTGTTTCAGGCTTTGGAAGGTGGGGCTGATCCTTTTTATGGCTATTTGTGAAACGCAAGTCTTCTGCCGCTGATAAGCCTCACCCCCCTCTGGACCACATACACTGTCAGCACAGTCCTGGTCCGTGCACACTTCTCCATCCCCTGGAGTGTACCCCACCGCCACACTGCAGAGGCCCCCACCTCTGCCCCAATGCCCCCCACAGTTCACCTGGTCCTCACATAAGCCCTGCCCCACAGAGGCAGACACTTTTGCCTGCCTGTAGAGGATCAAGGCATTCAGTCAATGCAGGCTGAAAAGTAGCCTGAGGGCTTGCTGTTAGGTGGGGCCAGTCCATAGGGTGGGTTGCCTGCCCTGGCTGAACTGGATTAAATCTGTGCTCTAGTGGGTGTGGCAGACCCCTGGGCTAACAGCCCAAGGGACGCACCTCAATGGCCCCCACCTTTGTCCGTATCAACACGCCTGGACCAGCTCAGAACAACCGCCCCCACCAATGTCTCAGTCTCCGGAGAGGATCCTCCTCTCACCAAGATGCCCCCAGAGCCCACCAGGTGAGTTTCGTTTCACCTAAGGACAGTCAGCCTTCTCTCTGGTGATTTTAGGTTGCTGCAATGAGTGAGTTTGTGCATGGGCCCTTTAAGACCCAGATCTTTTCGGCTTTCGGCCGATAGCTTTTCTGGGGTGTCCTCGCTGCAGTTAACAGCCAGCAAAGCCAGACAGTAAGACCCCCCTCTCAGTTGGGCTGAGTCCGAAGGATGGTTATACCAGTATTGCCCCCGTTCCGGACCTCACTCCTCCAGGGAGTGCTTGTACCTTAGGTTGGCTCCCGCCTGGCCAGCTGAGAAGCTCCGCTGCTCCCAAAGGTGGCTTTTTCCCTCTCCGGCCAAAGTTACTGCCTCTTCTGCCTTCCTCAGGACTGTCCCTTGTCGTGGGGGTTCTTTTTATCCAGTTTTCAGTTTTCAATCCAGGGTGATTCTTCCCATGGATCCACCATTCAGATTTCTGCCATATTTGATTCAGATTACTTTTATGAAATAAAACACCAAGGGTTTAGTTGAAGTGCCTTCTACACCACTTCCCAGTGTCATCCCTCCTCCGCAATTAAATTTTTAGCACATTTATTTAGTAAAGTTTCTGTGTCAAGTCTAGAAAACTTAAAAAATAAATAATTCCAGTTCAGCTGCTACTTTCACCAATTTAGGTCACAATGAGAATTCATTAGAATTAAAGGCAAAAAATGTTCTAAATCACCACATTTTTGGTTTGTTTTATAGTATAGTTTAAAGTGTACTCTATTCATATATATATATGACTATATTGCATATATATACAAAACCAAATTGTCAACACTCTCCCTGTTTTGTAAAATTAATTCTATTCAGCTAAACCCACATGCACAGAAATAAAACCCCAACAGTCTTAAAATTAGGGACAAAATTGTGATCAAAGTTGACAGTTAAGCCAAATAATTGATATTAAAAATATAAATATTTTTGGAGGATGGTGGGTAGGTTATTTTATCAATTAGTATTTCTTCTCTCCCTGTAAAAGATAGTGTGTGATGATACTTGGAAATCAAGAATAATTACTTACTTTTGGTTCCATCAAGTCCAAAATAATAAATGTGAATAAAGAGGAGCAATAGCAAGAGACCGTATTTGACTCTTAAAAAAACAACAACAAAGAAAATTGTACCTTGGTATTTGTGAAGAAAGATCAAAAGACAAGAAAAAGGACACCGACAAGCTTGCTCTAAGAACTACCAGGTTCTCAAAGGACCCCAGAAAGGACATGAGCAAGAGGGGAACCTGACCCCATGCAGTCCTCATGCTCACATGGACACAGTGAGCTCCTTACTGATTGGCTGTGTCTGGACCAGGAAGGGATGGAGAGCAGGAGGCAGAGGCCAGGAATGCTCTTCTCCTCTTAGTTTCTCAGATACAGTATAGAGAGGTGGAGGAGGGTGCCCGGGAAACGCCTAACAGATGACGTCTGAGACTGTCTCACGGCTGCACAGCTACCTCTCAAACTTCCATTTCCTGATGCCCAGTTTCTCATTCTTTCCACTGTATTGCTCAGTGGTCTGCAGGATTCCAGGGTCTGCTTCTAACCACGAGCTAAAGATGAGCGAGCTGTAATCCAGCTACAGCAAATACTTGTCAGTAGATGTATCGAGGTACTTTATAAGCTGTTCTGAGACTAGATTGATTTAATATAAAAATCTATAAAGAAATTTTAAGTATTACATAATTAAAGAAAACCTGGCCAGTGGAGGCATTTCTTGGTTTGTCTATCACAGATTTATAGGAGTTAAGAGTGAGGAGGGGCCGAAAATGTATCAAATCCATCTTACCTCTCCCGTAAGTGAGAACACTGTGGCAGAGAGAGAGAGAGAGCAGGAGCGAGTGTCTGGGTGACTTGTTTGAGGTCTCACAGTTAATGGCAGAAAAAAATGCTGCCAGCCTGCACATCCCAAGTGAAAAACCACACGCTTATATCCAGAGGTTGGTTTAAGTTTTGAGGGGGAAATTGTGCTCTGGAATTCTCCTCGATCCTTTCCACGATGCAGACATTTGGGTCCCGAGAAAAATGTAACATGCCAACTTACACACTCACCATTGGGTTGCCTGTATGACGAACTGGCTGAGACCAGAGCCCCTTCTCTTAACAGGAGAGATTGTACCCAAGTTCACCTTCCAGAGCATTACTGGCTTCCCATGGTGCTGGCAGTCAGCATCTTGTAAACAGCTAGCATGCCTGCCTTCTCCACAAAGCTGTTCTCACACTTGTTCTGTGTAAAAACAGAGCACCAGAAGAATCAGGTCTCTGCTGGAATGCAATCCCAGGCTGCATGTGTCATCAGCACAGTGCCCGGCCCAGCATGCCTCTCCATGGGGAAAACGGGAGGAGGAGGAGATGCCCTGCTTTGTCTTCTCATACTGACCTGGGCTCTGGAAGTTTCCTCTTCACAAATACAGCCTTTTCCTTAACCCATACTATAGTATGTGGGAAATTCCTCTGGAGCCCAGGGGCACTTTTGCTGATGAACCGACCTGGCATACTAAGCACCTAATCAACAGAGTCAAAGGGTCTTAAAATATCCACAAGATCAAAGAGGATCGAAGAGGGACCACCTGGAACAATCGATAATGCTCAGGGATGGCAAAATGTCAGAGAGGTGAGTGATCATAGAGATCTGTGGGAGTAGAGGCAAAGGAAAATTCCTTCTAGCATTTTAAATCATTGATTTCTACATCGATTTCAAAAATAATCTACACTTATTATGAAGAGTTTATAATAACATGTGACAGTGGGCATTTGTCTGTGCCCGCACTCCTTTCTCCCCGTTGGTAACATCACCTCGGTGTTTTGGGACACACTGTCTTTCTTCTATTGTATTCACCCTTGGTGAACTGTCAGTCAGGATGCCCCAGTCCCCCTGGCCAGGGGGACACCATAGAACTCCTGCTGGGCCAGTCAGATTCTCGTTGTCTGAAATTTGAATGTTGATCTGAGTGATACAAGGCTGGAAACGGCTGCAGCTGACCTGGTCTGTTGACCCCTGAAGAGCCTGTTCTGCTACTTAAAGTTCCTTTTGATTTTATTTGCTCCCTCAAATCTTTCCAATACATTTCTGTTTTGACTTAAATTGATAGCCCTTATTTCTTTGTTTCTGTCACTGGCAAGCAATGAACTCTTCCTAATGCACACAAAAATAGTTTTTATGTTACATTAAAAATCAAAGTAGAAAATTTTCCTTATTAATATAAACATAACTTTGAAAAATTTCTCCTTTTTGGATTAAAGATTGAGAAGAAAAGCAATGATGCTCTCATTTGGCCCCGAGAAATGAGATGGAGGCGATTTTTTCCTCTTCTACATTTTCAATAATGAATATTTATGATCTTTTAACATAACTCTAATAAGAGGAAAATAATTATATTTAAGAAAGCTGATATATTCCTGGATCAAGTCCAGTTACTTTAATTCAGCTCTGAAAATACAGTAGAAACCTCAGCCCTGATTCCTACCAAACAAACCATCGCTACCAACAACCACGAAACAGTGGAAAAAAGCTCTTAATATAAATATTATCTGTTATGATTCTTAAGCTACTCATAGTAATAGAACATTTCAATGCAACACCATCTAAAGCCAACCAAGGGGGAAATTTTTCTCTCAAGCAAGTGGCCTCATTTCTCTGTCTAATGCTTATTTATTTATTCATCAGATATTATTTAGTGCCTATGATGTACCCAGCATTGTTCTATTACTAGAACAGTGAACTAGACCATGAGTCAGCAAATTTGTTCTATAAAGGGCCAGATAATAAATATTTTAGGCTTTGTGGGCCAAAGAGTTATCTTTCTCAAGACTCAGCTCGGCTGTTGTAGTACAAATCTCCCACAGATGTCAATTTGTGTCTCCCATATGTCAACAAATGACTGCGGATGTGTTTCAATAAAACTTTATTTACAAAAACAGGCAGTAGGCCCGATCTGGCCTGTACACACAGGCAACGCCCCTGTTCTGCTAGAGCTTACTCTCAGGTGAGGGAAAGAATGCTCATAAATAAGTAAACAAATAAAATAAGACATTTTGATAGTAATAAGCATGATAAAGGAAATCAAACAGGCTACGTGATAGACAGTGACAGGGCATGAGGGCTACAATTCATCCAGGTTTGCTGACTAATGAGAAGTAGCTGGCCCAGTACACACCTGGGAAGAGCAGGTTCCAGGCTGAGCTTCCAGGAATGACTTGTAGAATATTGTCCAGAACTGACCCCAAAAGAGCCCTCCCTCTGCCCAAATCAGGAAGCTGAGGCATAACAAGGACACTGGAGACTCACTGTGAAGAGTCAGAAATGGGGAAATGCAGGTGGGATGGTGCGCCTTCAGCTTGGGAGGCACAGTCAGCTACCGTGGCGAAGCTGGCATCCCTTTAGAAGCTGGAGTCAGGCACTGCTGGGTGAAGGGAGCAGGTGTGGGGTCAACAGCCAGTTGTCAGTACGGCACCAGCTCAGCCCTTGTCTGCTGGGCTAGCTCAGGGATTGTGCACTGCAGCAGCACGACACAGAGGCATTCATAACGTCTTAGTCTGCTCTCACATCACGGAGGTAAAGAACATCCTGCTCCCCAATTGTCCCTCCCCCACAATTCCAGGAACACCCCCTTTGCTTCAGAGCACCCCACGTGTGAAAGGGCACATGACTGAAGGGGGATAAATGCCTGCTAGTTACATCTCCACTTGAACCCCTAACTGCTTTGCTGCCTTGGTGAGCTGGGTTGGATACGTGGAAAGAAACTTTAAGGCCCTCTTTTCCTCTCTTCCTTAAAATATAGAATCTGAGTATTTTGCTCTCCTTCCTCTTCTCTGGGCCCACCAAGCTTGGCTGAGTCCTTCAGAGACAAAGGTTTCTCCTAAGTAGAGGCATCTCTGCTTCCAAACTCTATCCCCCAAGTCTTACCACTCCTTTCTACAAGAGGAAGGGTTACAAGACAGAGGCGAAGAGAAAATTGGACTAGACATTTATAGTCCTAGGGACTGTGTACTTTACCTATATCATCTCACTTAATCTTAACAACCTCCGTACAGGATAGATAGCATTCCCGTTTTTTCAGGGTAAGAAACTTGAGCTCAGCAAGGTTTAACAGCTTGCACAAAGTCACACAACTATTAAGTACAGAACCAAGATTTGAACTGAGCTCTTACCAAATTCTGGGCTCTTTCAACCATGGAAAATATTGATTGTATGCTCAACATTACACGTGTATAGTCCCACTTAATTCTTTTAAAAACCATGAGGCTCAATGAAACTTAGTAATTTCCCCCAAGATCCAATAGTTGAGAGAAAGTTGTCTCTTGTCTATGTTACAAACACACAGGTGCATGCATGGGCACACACACATGCACACAAACACACAAACACCCCAAACACACTGTTAACTGTATAATAAAAATTTAAAAAATTCATCTGCTGTTACTTGTATGTTGCTTTGTTCTCTAATAGTCTCATGAAAATATATGTTGTCTGCAACTTGATTTTGAATTCTTTGTTTATGACCCTAGATAAAAAGAGTAGGTAACCATTAAAGTCTCATTAGATAAGTGACAAACAAAATTTTAATCAGTTTGCAAATACAAAATAGAAGATAGATCTCAAATAATGGTTCTTTTCCTATATAAATAAGACTGTTAATTTGTTCCTGGTAAGTTGGAAGTATATTTTAATTAGGTTGCAAATTTATTTTTATTGGATGATTTGATTTAGAGGAAAGTATTTCAAGCCTTTGACAAGAATACAACTTCCATACAATAGACAATATGAAGCCTCACTAACTTTCTGAGATGTGTCGTAAAAACATATAAATGATTGAGATTCTTCTCTCGTAGTGTTTTTCGTGAGAAGGCAGCAAGTGTAGTAGTTAAGAATGGACTCAAAAGCCATAATGTCTAGGTTTTATTCTCGGCTCCTTCATTTACTATATAATGTGCATTTAGCTATGTACCCTTGAGTAAATTATTTAATATCTCCGTGCCTTAGGTTTTTCACCTGTAAAATAGCACGATGGTACCCAAATTTTATATGTTGTAATTAACTGAGATGATGCTGTAGAACTATGTAGAAAAAAATGTATAGAACTAAGCCTGGCACCTAGTGCACTCTTAGTAAATATTCACTATTTTCACTTCCAAGCCCTGTCCTAGGGGAACACTGGTGTGAAAAGTGTTAGCTTGCATGCTTGGAAAGTAGCATTGTGACTGGAATGCTCTGACATGCTCAAGCGCTACATGAATTCCCACGCAGAGTGGACTCTCTTTAGAAGTTCCCCATTCCTTTGAATTTGGAATATTGTGGGTGCATGCCTATGAATGCCCCTAGGAAGATGTTCCACAGAACATTAGGAATTACAGCCTAAGGCATAGCCATCTTCTATAAAAAGTAAGGTTGTATGGAATGTGCTGGCTGATTTGAAAAGTGGTTAAAAGGCGTTTCTGCTGCCAAAGGACAAGTAGAAAATACACACCATGATTACAAACGTGGAGGAATTTTCAGGGCTCTTAGCATGGAAAAGGAGCAAGTAATGCCAACCAGGTGTTCCCAAGTATAGATGAGAGAAAGCACACTGTCACAACTTCTCCGTGATAACATCTCAGTTCAGACTTACACTGGACTTGAAGAGAGGAACTAATATTCTGTTTAGATGGGAGGTCACTGTCACCTGCCAGCAGGAAGGCACCACTACATCGTGACTTTTGTAGTCTAATAAAGGAAAACACTCTCCAAGAACACACTGGTGGCCACGACACAATAAGCAGAGACTCTTGATGAATATAAGCTTCTCAAACTTCCTTTGGAGCAGAGCTCCAGGGAATATAATGAACCTCTTGAAATGCCTGTAAAACGGCACATAATAGGATAAGGCAGAAATTATATGAGGTGCCAAGTGAGATGGATATCTAAAATTTATGCCAGCCTCTCTCATGTCTAGAGGTGGAGTCCAAATGTTTTCCTAAAACATTTTTTTTCTATTTTGTTTCAAATCACTTGCCTGGTATCCCTTAGTTACATAAATATAGGACAAGGTAAGAGGGTGGTAAATGTGTAACAGACACTTGAATAACTCTCAGATCTGACACTTATTGAGATTTTGTTCAGGCAAAGCCAGTCTCAGGGAAGTACAGATCAATCTGCGAATGGAGTTGGTTGCCCACCCAACAGCCAGGCTCCCAGGATCAGTTAAGGTTCTTAGTTGCCAGCAACAGAAGCCAATTCCAGCAGACTAAGCTGAAGAAAGTCTCATTAAACAGACGGTCAGGAGTCAGCCCTGATGGTCTAGTGGTTAAAGTTTAGCACACTCCGCTTCAGCAGCCCGGATTCAGTTCCTGGGCATGGAACCACACCACTGGTCTGTCAGTAGCCATGCTGTCCTGGCGGCTCACACAGAAGACCTCGAAGGACCTACAACTAGAATACACAACTGTGTAATGGTGCTTTCAGGAAGGAAAAAAAAGGAGGAAGATTGGCAACAGATGTTAGCTCACGGCAAATCTCTCCCAGCAAAAAGGCATTTAGTAGTTCACAGAGCCTCTAAGAGTCCTGGAGAACCAAGGTCAAGGCTAAGCTTCCAGAAAATATATGAGAAATCATGACACACAAAAATATTTTTAAAATATGTATGTTATATATATATATATATGCACCAAGTTTTATAGATTTAACTTTGAAACCATGTAAATATGGCACATAACCATAACATAAAATAAAAATTTTTAAAATCCATCCCTAAAAACTGAAGACAAAATGAAATAGAGGAACACAACAGTAGGTCAAGTTGGTGGCATAACCACACAGAAGTGGAATTATTTCAAATGGCTTTAAAACTCCTTAATTTGACTATGTAGCACTAGTGGATACACTTTAAGAATAAAAAGAACCCCGTAAAAATTGTAAACAGTTTTCAGTAACCATATCTTTGATAGTAGTGTTCGTATTTTTTGAGACTACTGTGTATATATTAAATGAGTAATTATGTTAATGTTGGAAAATAGAATTTTAGGAGTTGGAAAAAGCAGATAAAAATGTGAGATTCAAGAGATTAAGTAAAATTCCTCTACCTGTAAACTTGAATTTGAAATACCATTATGAACTCATGACTTATTTTAAAATGTATGTATATATATATACATATATATATATAATTTTGACCATTGAAAAGGCCTAGAAACTTTGGGAATTCCAAGAACCCAGGTTATTATCTCTAAAAAGTATTTCCAAAGGAACCAGTTCTTGCAGAAATGGCTGATTCCCAACCTAGGGCAGGAAGTGAATAAAATGAGCTTTAGCCATCTTGTCATATCAGAAATTGAGGGTGCTATTAAAGATTATTGTTGTCATGTTAAAAGGACTCAAGAATCAATTTGAAAATGCTCCCAGTGAACAAAGATAGACAATTTGAGCATCAGTATGAATAATACTTATAATGGATTGAAATATATCAGGTACATAATGATACAAAACAAAACCATGGGGTCCGTCACCTTTGGAAGGTGCTCAGTGAACAACCTGATATTTTGCAAACTGGTAAATAAGAGGACAACAGTGACAAAAAGTCAAGTGTCTATCCTATCTTTCTTGTATGAAGTGTACCTCGGGATAACCATGTAGTTGAGGAGAAGTTTCTTTTTATAAAAATATTTGTCTAATACCTGAAGAAGGAATGATAGAATTAGATTACAATTAGGGCAACATTACTACTGGGTTATTTAGCACCTCGATGTCTCCACTTATTTTTCGACCACTGTATCCATCATGGTCTGAGTGAGGCGATTATAGTTGTCAGTCTCTAGTGTTTCTGTGTATTTCTGCTTTTACCGTGTTTCTTTTACGATTGTTGTTGTAACATTTGGTTCATCAGTATTCACAATATATTTTGTGTGGAGTACATCCTGTAGCTTTATAAAGTGCCCTTCATTGTGTTGTCTTATATTTTTGGCCAGATTTCAACCTTGCTGATATTAAGATTCATAAATATGCTTTTCGCATCGGCTAGTACACTTTTGATCACCCTGTTATTTTGAACTGCTGTGAATCATTTTGTTTTAGGGTCTTTTGTGATCCAATCTGAAAATCTGATACATTTGCTTCTTTACTTTAATTTTAAAAAATAGTCATTTATAGCATTTCAAAATTTATTCAAACACACAAACTGTGGCCAGTGGCCCCAACAAGCAACCATCTAATGTCTGGATCAAAGCCACACGGCAGGGCGCTGGGTCCTCTCTGGGTCTGCCCCTTCAGCATCTTAATCTCTTCTTATCTTATGTCTCACTAATACCCCTGATATTACAAGGTGTACAGAAATAAAAGCATCATAGTGGAGTTGGAGGCCCACCTCGTCAACAAAAAAAATGTTAGGTGTCTGAGGAACAAACAGGAAGTGCACTGCTTGTTCCCTAGGGGTGTCAGATCTCTCACTGCATCTGTTTGCCCCATCCCCAGCCTGTCAATCATATAGGTCCCAGCAAGGACTCAGCATGGAGAGAAAGGCAAGGAAGATCCTCCAAGCATGGCCATATCTGGCACTGAAGAGATTAACGTGACCCAATGGGCAGAACTCTGCAGGAAGAAGCCAGCTTCTCCTTGGGAGGAGACGGTGAGGGAGAGAAGCCTTTAGAGAAAGGAACCAGGGCTCCATTTACAAGCTCCATAGGCAGCTTGACTGAGATGCCTCCTAGAAACCTTACCAATGAATCCTGCTCCTATTCTTGGAGCATCAGGAAATTTTAAATTGATATTAGGTGGCTAGCAGGGATAAAGCTTGATTAAAACTAGCCCTCAAAAGCAGAAATATCATCTATTCCTGACTCACAGAGTATCTGATACAGGGCTCAATATTAGATTTTTTAAAACAGGATTGTGTTGGGGACTTCTGAAAAGACAAAACCTGAGCTAACCATTCAGACACCTGTTGTTCTAGACTTCTTTTCCCTGTCCTGGAAAATTTGGTAAAACAGCTTGGGAAGGGACCAGAATTTGGTAATACAGGTTGGGTGGGGACAGGATTCATGCCCCACAGCCATAAGCTTGGGCCATGCTGGTTATCAGGGGCCCCAGGAAAGGAAATAAAAGAGTTGGGGCTAACCTGCCAGCATGATTTGGACACAAGAGTCTGAACTGAGCTTCTCTTGGTTTTAATGACTCTAATATTACTTACTCTAATTGGCCAGACTACCTGTTCCAAAGCTATTTGTCTTACACTACTACTAACAGCTTTTTGTTAACTTTATTTTCATTTTTTCTTGAATACATCCAAACCTCATTTCTGAGAAGGAAGGGGGTCTGGAAATGTGCAGAGAGGCGATGGTGCCTTCGCTCTCATTTGTCTAACATTTGCCGCGGTGAACAGCCTGAGCACTGGCTGGAGTTTTGCCACCTCAGCATCTGTACTGTAATGGCTTGTATACGTGTCTGTTCAGCAGACACACCTGTACTCCAAGGGACAGGTTTTTATCTTATTATAAGGACTAAAGAAGCAAGGAACAAAAGTGAGAAACCAGAAGAGTCGCACTAACTGGGCACAGTAATATGATAAGCTCAAAAGATATTTGACAAAGTCTACTCTAGTTTCTAAAAATCACCACCAGTCTAGACCCATCTCATAAGCACATGAGCTGTGGGACATGAAGAACCACTGATTTGAAGAAGCCCAGGAGGATCAGCCTCAAGGCAAGTCCTTATCAAAGGAACATTCCAGAGAAGTTATACTTCTGAGTACAACTTCACATAATACTGAAGGTTAT
This sequence comes from Equus przewalskii, assembly GCF_037783145.1. Taxonomy (NCBI): domain Eukaryota; kingdom Metazoa; phylum Chordata; class Mammalia; order Perissodactyla; family Equidae; genus Equus; species Equus przewalskii. The sequence goes on from NC_091839.1 coordinate 76,246,105, forward strand.
CCAGGGGGAAAAAAGACAAAAAGCTATACATATATAACGTATACAACTGGAGGACTTTGGAGATACAGCCGTGAGACCATCACCACAATCAAAGCCATAAACTTGTCCAGCATCTCCAAAAGTTTCCTTCTGTCCTATTTATTTACTTATAATATGTTTTTTCTTTTGCTATAAGAGCACTTAGCATAACATCTACCCACTTAGCAATATTAGCAGTACAATATTGTTAACTATGGGCTCGTAACCCTACTTTTATGAGGAATTTAAAATATGCAAACTCATCAAACGAGAGAGTAGAATAGTGGTTCCCAGGGCTGGGGGATGGGGAAATTAGGAGGCGTCAGTCAAAGGAGACGTGTCTCAGTTACACAAGCTGAATCAGTTCAGGAGATCTGTACAGCATAATCATTCTTTGTAGAGTCTTTCCTTGCCTTCTATGGTTGTTCTTGAAAGCAAATCTTCCTGCTCAGAGATCCTTCTAGTTTTTACTGCTTCATGTCATTCCATGTTTAAACCAGAAGAATCTCTGTCCCCTAACTCGTCTGTTTGTGATTATATGTTTGTTGATAAACACTCTTCTCCCAGTGTTCATGGAAACAGATGTTGCTGCCTAAGCTCTTTCCAGAAAGTGATAAATGAAACAGGATTAGAATAAAAAACAAAACATTTTCTGGTTTCAAATTTATTTTAAACGGCCAATCCAGATGTTCCAGCTGATCCAGATATCATTAAATGGATGAGTTCGCTTTTCTTTAACTCTGTAAGCTTTATGAAAAGGCATGAAACAAAGGTACTTTACAAGCCCTCAAAAATCCTTATTAGCTAGCTCACATTCTTTTGAAAATAGCTGCTTGGTAAATAATTCTCTAAAAATCATTTTTTTGTCCTGGTGTATAAGTCTTTTGGTCCCAATGGCTGAACCAGCCTGGTCTAAAGTACTTTAAGAACAATAGAGAAATTGGGTTAATATAAATAGTTGTCATTCATTTAATCAATTTTCAAAATAAATTAGGAGAATAATTTAACTGCTGGGTTAAGAAAAACAGTGAGTCAAAAGCCATCAATTTTCTATCCCTCAACCACTATTCTCGTGACTTCTCAACACCAACTCGCCCCTCTAGTTGGATCAAACTTTCTGGAAATCATTCATATCTAATTTACTCAAAATGTTATAGTAGTTTTGAGTTTTTAATTTATAAAATCCTACTGACTTTATAAACATTTTTGTTGAAATTATACACACAGCAAAATGTGTACATTTTAAGTGTATACCTTGATGATTTTTAACACAAATATATACACCCAGCAACCCAGAATTCAGATCCAGATACAGAACATTTCCAGCTACTTGCCTCAAGACTCCTTTGTTCCCTTGCCTGCTGAGACCCCCAAAGGAACCACTATTCTGACTTGTACTACCATAGAGTTGTTTTGCCTCTTCTTGAACTTTGTATAAGTGGAACCGTACAATCTATGTACTTACATCTGTGAGATTCTTCTATGAGACTGTCTGTAGCCATACGTGATATTTTTTGCTCATATTCATACAGTATCTGTTGCTGCATTCTAGTAATTTGTTCTTTTATATTATCATTAGTATTCCATTGAGTGTATACACAGCAACTTATCTTTTCATTCTGCTATTAATGGGCATGTGGGGTTTCCAGTTTTTGCCTATTATGCATAAAGCTGTTTTGAACATTCTTGTGCATGTCTTTTGGTCTATTTTGTCTTAAATTAATATAGTCATGTCAGCATTCTTATTTTTATTGTTTCATGTGTATTCTTTTCTACCCTTTTATTTTTCATCTCTCTTTCCCTAAATATTTAAAATTCCCCTCTATTCTTAGCTCACTGTGAGTTTTTGTTATGAATGGGTGTTTTACCTTGTCAAATGCTTTTTTTGTGTCAATTGATATGATCATATGATTTTTCTTCTATAGCCTGTTGACATAGTGAACTACATTGGTTTTCAAATGAACCAGCCTTGCATACCAGGAATAACTCCCACTTGGTCATGGCCTATAATCCTTTTTATATGTTGTTGGATTCAATATGCTTGTGTGTTGTTGAAGATCTTTACATGTAAGTTTATGAAAGATATTGGTCTGTAGTTTCCTTTTATTGTGTTGTCTTTGCCTGGTTTTGGTATCAGGGTGTTATCAGCCTCATAAAATGAGTTTGGAAATTTTCCTCCTCATCTATTTTCTGGAAGAGATTGTGTAAAATTGGTGTTAATTCTTCAAATGTTTGGTAGAGTTCTCCAGTGAAACCATCTGGGGCCGGAGATTCCTTTCCAGAGAGTTTTTTAAAAATATGATTTCAATTCCTTTGGCAGTTATAGGACTTTTCCAGATTATCTATTTCATCTTGGTTGAATTTTAGTAGTTTGCGATTTTTGAGGACTTGGTCCATTTCTCCTAAGTCATTGAATTTACGAGCATGCAGTTGTTTGTAGTATTGCCTTACTATCCTTTAAATAGCTGAGGATTGGTGCTTATATCCCTGGTTTCAATCCTAACATTGGTGATCTGTGTCTTCTCTCTTTTTATTTTATCTTGCTGGAGGTTTATCAATTTTTAAATTTTTTTCCAAAGAATCAACATTTTGTTTCATTGGTTTTCTTTATTGTTGTCCAGTTTTCAGTTTAAATAATTTCTGCTCTTAATTTATTATAGCCTTTCTTTTGATTATTTTGGGTTTATTATGCCCTTTTCCGTCTTTATTGAGGAAGGAACTCTCATTGCTTATTTGAGAACTTTCCTCCATTCTAACATAAGCAATGAATGCTATAAACTTTCCTTTCAGTATTGCTTTAGCTGCACCCCATATATTTTTAAATTTCCATTAAGATTTCTTCTTTGACCAGTGAGCTATTTACAAGTGTGTTGCTCAATTTTCAAACATTTTCTAGTTATTTTTCCATTATCAAGTTTTATTTTAATTTCATTGTGGTCCAAAAATAAACCCTGCATAATTTCAACCCTTCAGAATCATAATTATATAATTTTTAAGGCTGTGAAAATACTTTAAAATAATTTGTGCAACTCCTCATTTTAAAAGTGAGGTAACATTTTAATAATTGAAATAATAGAGATAACAATAATAGAGACTAAATGATTTTCCGAAAGTCTCACTAACTGGATAAAGTTGGAACCCAAACCAGAAATTATATCTTCTCAACCTTTAGCCAAAACACTTCCCATGATTCCAGGCTTCATCTTCTCCCTGGTTGAATTTGCTCATGGAGTTCTTTGCTACTCCTACTTTCTCCATCAAGCTGTGTGTGACCAGTTCAGCCTTTTTTACCATAGTTTTTCCCTGATATCCTATTGTAGACTTTTAATTGCCATGTGGGTTAGGTATTAGTTATCATTTTTTGTTTTTAAATTTAATCTTATTTACCTTGTGTTTTTTTAGAAGGACTGGCCTCAGGTGTTTTAATTCTTTTGCTTCTCTTGTCATACTGAGTTTAGTACTGGGCAGACAGCACTCAGTATATACTTATTAATTGATTAAACCCCCATGCTAGTTTTTTATTTTTCAAATCAAACAACTTACTTTTAGCTTATTCATAGCTGAGAATTTACAGTTACAATTTTTGTTAAAATTTTGGGTCAGAAAGTAGCTCCTTAAAAAGCTTTAAACTTGTATGTAGGTGAGCATAATTTTCTTATTTTCCCTAGGTAGCCTGTAAGCTATTGATAGAAAAGGATGCAGTAAAAAACTAAATATCAAAAAATAGAAATACTTTTTAAAAATGTATCCAAAGAAATTTATGTTGAACATAAGTAAGACACTGAGTAACAATCATCTTAAATTAATCATACAAATATAATGAAAAGTACCATCTACTCCTACTATTCATACTGCTAGCTAACATTTATTGACTGCTTTCCATGTGTCAGAAATTGTTTTAAAATTCCAAGAATCTGATTAAGAAGATTGTAAGATATTATAGTGGTCTTATAATTTGGGTATCACTGTATGTATTCTGAATTTAATGGGGATTTCACTTTGAGCATAGTGTGTCTGCAATCATCTGGAATACAGAACAATCTGGTTATGGGGGCCAACACAATTCTATTTTCATGGAGGCTGAAGTGTGTTCTGGTGGAAAGAATTTCCTAAGAGAAGGAGGAGCCAGACGTATAGAGCTGAATCAGTCATAAATAGTTAGAAGAGGAAAGGGAATTCTGAATACGATATGAGATTTGTCACTTAACATTAACTTCTAGTGCAGCTCTATTGAAGCCTTAGTCTTATAGAAATCAGAGGGTATACAAACTAGAAAGGAAGCAGGGCTGGCCCGAGGCTGAATGGTTAAATTCACATGGTCTGCTTCAGCAGCCAGGGTTTCGCTGGTTTGGATCCCGGGCACAGACCTAGCACCGCTCATCTAGCCATGCTGAGGTGGTGCTCCACGTAGGAGAACTAGAATATACAGCTACGTACTGGGGGGCTTTGGGAAGAAGAAGAAGAAGAAGAAGACAAAAAAAAGATAGGGAACAGATGTTAGCTCAGGTGCCAATCTAAAAACAAAAAAAGGAAGAAAGGAAGGAAAGAAGGGAGGGAGGAGGGAGGAAGGAAGGAAGGAACAAAGGAAGGAAAAGAGAGAAGGAGGGAGGGAGAGAGGAAGAGAAAAAAGGAAAAGGAAGAAAGGAAAGAAAGAGAGAAAGAAAGAGCTCTGTCATGGGCACGCAGAAGCACCACCTTTTCAGAACTCTAACAGAAAGTACTGCCCAGGGGTGGGGCACCTCTTCACCACATCAGCATTGACCCCTGAATTCAGTCTTTTGGGGTGGCACCTAGGGGAGCAGAAGTGCTGCCAGGACCAGAGGTACAGTGGCAGCAGGCAGAGTAAGCCCCAGGGACGTCATGACCCTGGTGTAGTAACAGTGCCGCTGAGGTGGCTAGTGCAGACAGAAGCGGGGCTGGCATCCGGGGAGCATGGGGCACCGTGGAGAACTACAGTGCCCGTGGAGCGAGGCGGTACCCAGAAGGAGCAAATTTGGTGTGTGAGGTCTCCATAAGGATTTCCAGAAGGACATGGGGAGAAGTCTACAGAATACTGAGGCTATAAAATTTGCATGAGGGGAAAATGAGTCAGTGAAATTTGAGTGATTCTTATTAATGAGACTTCATTTTTGCCCAAAATGGCACAGAAAAACATTGGTGAAGACTGGAGAAATATACTTTGTGGATGGATGAGAAAACTGACTTGCTCGAAGTCACCACGGCTAATGAGGAAGACCAGGATTGGAATCCTGTCCGTTTCACTCTGAGGACCAAGCTCTTTCCACATGGTCCAGTCTGCTCAAACAATTAATCAATTCTGGTATTTACTGGGCACCGATTAAGTGCTTGATGTGTATTAAACTCTGTGAGAAAAGTCCCAGTGCACGAGAAGCAAATGATCCACCCTGTGGTTCCGAAAGTTTATTTGTGGTTCTAAATGGAAACAGATGGTCAGGCTACAATGAGTCTATAAGAGCCTTCAAAGCATAGGTGACTATATTTACAGATATCTTGGTGATCTCGAAGTTCAACTTTATCATCATGATTCATAGAAGAAATTTCTTTAGCAACCATAACAACCTGAACAGTGTACAAAAAACAGTTGTCCTTTTTTTCAAAATAACCTGTAATTATGAGCAACAAGTCTCTGATCATTTAAACAGCTCTTCTTCAAAGTGTTAATATCATTTCAGAGTAAAATGCAAATCATGCCATGAATTATGCATGTGGCACTGCATTTAAAGTCAAATTAAAATTACTTTAAAGTATATATCCTTTAAAACTTGTTAACACTCTATGCATTATGCAAATAAACACCAGATATTGCTGGTTCCATAAATATTCTTGGACCTCCAGTTCCACATCTGTAAAGCCTCAAGGTATAGTCAGAGATCTTAATAGTTCCCTTGAAACCATGACTCAGACTTAAAGATTAGCTCCGGATCTCGTGATGCTTTCTGGGAATTTTTTTTACCTGAAGCAATCTCTTCTCTCTGTTTCAACTTCAAGTTAAACAAGAATTTGTCTATGTAGTTACACCTAAATCAAGATGTGATCACATAAATACAAACCATGGATAGTCTAAAATTCACTTTTTCAGAAATTCCCTCCCCAAAATATTTTCATATGGCTCTCATGTGATTTTGTGGATACATATCATAGATAAATAGATAGATTTATCTTATTCATTTTAATAGCTACATGACATTCCATTGAATAAATAGGTAATAATTAATAAGTAATCATTTACTGTGCCAGTCTTTTACTAATGGAATTTAAGATATTCTCAGGGTTTTTTTGTTGTTGTTATTATAAATATTACTACAGGAAATATTTATGTACATATTCCTTGGAGCATCTGTACCAATATAGTGGTCGAAAATTCCTAGAAGTAGAATTGCTGGTCAAGGATAGAGCGTTTTAAGTATTGTTAGATATGCCAAATTAACTCCAAAAGAATTTGTACTCATTCTTGTCAACAGTCTATGAGAATTCCTGTTTCCGCTCACCCTCACTAATACTGTGTGGTGTCAAACTATTTGATGCTTACAAATTGGATTGGATTAAAATGTTTCTCGTTATGATTTTAATTAGCATTTTAAAGATTATGAACGAGTATCTTTTATTATGTTTTTAAGACTTTTTATGGTTCTGTTCTTTCCCCATTTTCTATTGAATTTTTTGTTTTTTATTAGTTGGTTTGTAAATATTCTTCATATACTTAGAAAATAGCCTTTAGTCTGTCATATGTATTCCAAATATTCTTTCAGTTTTTTTCATTTGTGTTTGACTTTCTTTGTGGTTTTATTTTTCCCCTGAGCAGAATTTTAAAATTTTACGTAGACAAAATTATTCTTCCTTTTCTTCATGGTTTATTGAATTTTGTATTTGGACTTAAAAGTTCTTACCCATTCCAAGATTATAAATAATTCTCTTACATTATCTTTAAAGCTTTGATCCCTCTGTACTTTATTTTTGTGAAAAGAGTAAGGGAAATGTCCAGTTATATTTATTTTCCAAATGGCTGACCGTTACCCATCTCTGTTCATTAAACAATCCACATTTTCTCTATTTTGAAATGCCAACTTCATCATACACTTGTACCCGTGTCTATTTATCAATATTTTATTTAATGAATTCAATTTGAGGATGGCTAAAATCAATTACTTTTCTGAGATTCTCTTAGAACCAGGGGTCAAATTGGGATAGCCACTTCCTATTACAATTTACTTATTTATCTACTTACTATTTTAAATTAGCTCACATCTAAGTTGTAGGTTTACAGTGTCCTGGAACAGCGAAGAAAAAAAAAAGCTCCAATATTTCTAACTTTTATAAACAATAAGGAATAACTAGAGAGCCAGGAATTGTCTTCCTAAACTACCAGGACAATTAGCTGGCTGGCTAGTGAGCAGATAATAAATCTTCAACTAATAGTTAAATGTTGCTGTGTTTCTTGAAGAAGTGGACTAATTCATCCAAAGCGAAATCAGTTTTTCTTGTTTTCACTAATATACAACACGGAATCCCAACTTTTAACTATGGCTTACTCATTAATAGTAGATTTAGAGGACCGGAATGAGTAAGATTCATAGGAAAACTTTAATAGACTGGTAGACATAATAATTAACACCATCATCCTCAGCTACCATACATACTTGGAATTTTTTTTTTTCTAAAATTATTTCAATTCTTTCTACATACGGGTAGAAAGAAAAATAGAGTGAGTTGCCATTCACGCATCACTCAAATTTAATGATTATTAATATTTTCATTTATTACATTTTTTTCTCTTTACTGAAGTATTTTAAAGCATTTCCTTCCTACATGCTTCAACATGCATTTCTAAAGTATATAGGCATTGTCTTGCATAACCAGTAAGACATTATCCCACCTAACACAATGAACAAGAATTTCCTGGAATTATGTAAAAGCCAGTTCAGAATCAAAGTATCCAATTGTCTCAGAAAAGTTTTTTTCACAATCTGTTTGTTCAAATCAGGATGCACACGGGCACTGCCCCCTGCCTGTGACCACCGTGTCTCTAAGACTCGGAAACTTGGTCTCTTACCACCCACTTTGCTGTTTTTTCCTTCGTACCATTAACTTTTTGGATAAATCCAGTTTGTGGTTTTTTGGACCTTTGCTGCTCTAAATATAGTCTGCTTACCTGCAGTGCTGGCATCACCCAGGAGCTTAGCTGAAATGTAGAATTTCGGGCCTCCCCCCAAACCTACTGGATCAGAAGCTGCATTTTAACAGGATCCCCAGCTGAGTCATCTGCCCATTCAAGGTGAGCCATGCTGCTCAAGAAGGCCTGTCATTCTACACTGGTCTCTGTGCTTCCTTGTGGTGTCATTTACTTGTTTCTTTACTCCCATATTTCCTAAAAACGAAAGTTATCTCTATACTAGGGGTTATCTCCATACCAGTAATCATCTCTATACTAGTAGTTATCTTTATACCACTAGTTATCTTTATACCACCAACAATTATCTCTATAGCAGCGGTTATCTCTACAGCTGCTATCTGCTAACTATCTCTAACTAAAGTACACAGTTAAAGCATAATTATATACCAACCTAATCATGATATAAATGAGTTTATTTATTAATTTGTTAATCCCCCTCCACACTAATGATATGGGGAGAAAATCAATCTTAGCATATTCTGACCAAGAAGTTGTCTATTTGGTCCTGATTTGGTCACTGATCTTCAAATCTTGTCCCTTCTCCTCTCTGATCGTCATGATCTTTTTACCCTTTTCCTTTATGTTCCACTCCAATATGGTTGTGATTTTGCTCTAGGACTTTTTTGGCAAATGGGACTTTGGAGATGTGATTAAGGGTTTTTAAGATCAGGAGATTATCCTGGATTATCTGTGTGGACTCAATGTCATCACAAAAAGGAAGCAGGAGGATCAGAATCAGCAGGACAGAAGCAGCAGTTGGACGATGTGCTTTGAAGACGGAAGAAGGGGCCACTAGCCAAGGAAGGTAGTTGGCCTCTAAAAGCTGGAAAAGGTGAGAAAGCAGATTTTCCCCTGAAGTCTCCAGAAGGAATCAGCCTTGCTGACGCCTTGATTGTAGCTCAGTGAAACTGGTTTCAGACTTCTGGCCTTCAGAATGCTAAAATTCGTTTCATTTTAAGCCACTCAGCAGTAATTTGTTACAGCAGGAATAAGAAACATATAAGTTTAAAGCTTTTATAAGTTTACTGATTTTGGTTCCTAAAGTTTCTCTTAAAGAATAAACAGTAAAGTAGAGACAAATAGTGAGAGAATACGAGATATTACATAACAAATACTAAACATATCAGAATAAAGAAGCGTGTTGTTTTAACGAGTCTGAACACACATATCATGAAAAAAAAAGGCAATGCAGAACAAGGACCCGTGTATGTGAACACATTGCTTTATGATAAAGGCAATGTCCATTGACGCTAAAGGACCTGCCACATTCTTCTCTGAACAGGCCATCTTATTCCTTCTCTAAACACTCATGAAAGGTGAACCTTCTACTTGTTCTCCTCGTTCTATCTGTTCTACTTGTGCCTATCTAACCTCTGTTCATTCTTAGGAATAACTTAGTTGTTATCTTTTCCGAGAATCTTTTAGTGAGTGCCCCAGGCATCGATGGGATGTTCCTCAGATCTGATGTAGCATAGCTTTGGTTTATAACATGGTAACAAGGAATCCCTAAATATTAGTGGCTTAACACAGCACAAGAGTATTTTTTGCTCATGTAAAGTCCACTGCAGGTCCTGGCCAGGTCTTCAGAGCTGTTGTCTTCCATATAGTGACTCACTGAATAGGCTGCTTCAGGCTTTTGGCCCTGTCATCTCAATTCAAGACCTCCCTTCACAACTGGAGCAGTAGAGGAAAGGTCAAATAGGAGACTCATGCTTTTTATTGCCACAGCCCAAAAGTGATGTGTTACTTTTGTTCACATTTCAGCTGCTTGAATTATTGACACAGCCTCACCCAACAACAAGGGGCTCAGGCGTCCACTCCTCTGGAGAAGCGGATAGTGATGAACCACAGTAACACCTACTACACACACTGGACTTCGCATGAGCATATCACTTACTATGGTGGTTAGACAGAAGGTGGGAAAACATGGGTATGACCATACTCTTTGCAATTCTATTGGACATTCTCCCTTGCTAGGATCAACCTCATACAGGAATTGGAAAGTGAGCCTGGAAGTCAAGTTAGATCTGAATTTAAGTCCTAGCCCCACCACTTAACTTGCTGTGTGGCCTTGTTTCCAAACCAGGTTCATTTTGCCTATTGCACGATATACCAATCACTGAGATGATGAGCTTGCAGCAGGCAAAAGGTTTATTCACAAGGCAGTAGAGCAAGGCCACAGGAGAACAAATCTCAAAACTGCCTCACCAAAAAATAGGGATTAGGGATATTCATGGGATAGAGGGGCAGGGTGGTCTGAAGTGTGGGAATAAATGACTAGAGCTAAGGAGAAGTGAGGTAATTGACGATCTGCGCAAGTGTAGTCAAGTTTCATGGCTCTTCACAGGACACGTGTTCACAAAATGGTGGGTGTTAGCTTGATGTGAGGGTGGAGTTTTCCCCTTGACATCAAAGGGTCACCTATCGGCCATCCACACAGGCCCAGTTGATGAGTCGGTGGTCTTAATGGGCTTGAACTGGACAAGGAGTCAACTCTCAGCTCTAGGAAAACTTAAGCACCCCTTGCCATGATGCCCCGAGGTCAGAGATGTTATCTATAAGGTGGGTTTTAGTAATGTATTATCTAACTTCTTTTGCAAACAGACAACTAACTGAGTATAGTAAAACAAGTTGGTGCCTGGTTTCATCCTTGGCAAGTCACTTCAATATACTGAATCTTAGTTTCCTAAATCGTAAACTGAGCTTAACAATACCTAATAGTGTTGTCGTAAAGATTACATTACATAGCCAGCCCTGGTGGTAGTGGTTAGGATCTGGTGCTCTCATCGCCACAAGCCCCAGTTTGTTTCCCAGTCAGGGAGCCACACCACCCATTTGTTGGTTGTCATACTTTGGCAGCTGCATCTTGCTATGATGCTGAAAGCTATGTCATCGGGATTTCAAATACTAGCAGGGTCACCCATGGTGGGCAGTTTTCAGCAGTTTTTACAGACCAAGAAAGACTAGGAAGAAGGACCTGGCCACCCTCTTGTGAAAATATTGGCCATGAAAACCCTGCGAACAGCAGCAGAGCCTTGTCTGATAGAGTGCCGGAATGTGAGAGGATGGTGGAGAAAGACCAGGCAAGGTTCCATTCTTCAGTCCACAGGGTCACTAGGAGTTGGAATCAACTCCATAGCACTAACAACAACAAAAAGATTACATCATTTAATGTACGCAAAGTTCCTAGCATTCTGCTTGGCATACAGCAAGCACTAAATAAAAAACAGCCTTCATTATTATCTGGGTCTTTGAACTGCCATTTCTCAGAGACTCTATCTTATTTTCTTTTTCCCTCTCAGATTTACATCTTTCTCCCTTTTTGACTCTTCTCTTCAGTTGCAAACCATAATTATCTTCCTAAGTTAAAAATAAAACCGCCCAACCAAAACAAGCTAACAAGCCTTGCCCTCAAACTCACTGTCCCTTTAGACTATTTTTGCACTTCCCTCTTTCTTGTCATCAGACTCCTCAAATGTTCTGTTCTGTGTGGTATTGTTTTTCACTAACTGCTTCTAGTTCCTAAATTCCCATCCACTACTCAGTCAGCAGTAATCTTCCCTGTCTCTTCCTATTTACGGAAGTCATTCTCTTGCAGATTATAACCAGCCTCACGATGACCAAGTTATCAAACTTCACAAGCATTGTGCATTGTAGATTTTCCCTCTGGCTTGACATTCTCATTTCCTTGGCCTTTGATGATAGTCCACAGTCTCACACGTCTTTCCCTTCTCACCATTCCAAAATCACCTTTTCTGACTCAGTTCCTCTTCCTGTCCCCTCCAGGAGCACATTCCAGAAGGTTCACTTCTTGGCTCTATTCTCCTCTCATGCTTCTCCTTGGCACCCACATTCATTCTCAAAGCTTCAAAATATCACCTTTAGATGGACAACTTCCAAATCTAGCCTTCAACACCAGCCTCTCATCTGAGCTCTGTTGCAGCTTTCCAATTGCCTAATCAAATTTTCACGTGAATTTTGTTCCTGCGTCACAAATTTAGTGTGTCCCAAATTGGTTTCTGTGCCCATTTGGCAAGTGTTCATGCTCCTATTTTGGCACATATCACACAGTGTCATATCATAGTTATTCGGGATGTTGTATTACAGATTACAAACTCCTTGGGACAGTAATTGTTTAGTCTTAATCTTCCTGCCTCATCTTTGACTCCCTTCTTTGTTCTTACATAAAGATTCCGTAATCATTGATCTTTATGACCATCAATTGTCTATTTGATAATTATAGTATGTGCAATAACGCACTTGGATATAACTGTGCACACTAAAAGTGTGGTGTAACCTAATTGAGCACAGTAGGAGTCACCACAGGTCAGCCTGATACAAAAAGGGAAAGTCTGCTGCTTATTGATTTCACGGTATAAAATTATTCTCTGCCCTTTATTTAAGTTTCAAGGCTATCAGGCGTGCGCTGCTGTGGCTATTTAATTAGAGTTAGAGGTGCACTGTGGCCAAAATGAGGAAGGCTCAGCTGGCATCTCCCAGAAGAACACAAAAGCAAGATCACAGCAGTCTTTCCCCAGAGCATCGCCGGTTAGAGCTCATCGTCTGGGAGAAAGCGGGTTTTGTTTTAAATTTGGAATATCACACCGTCACACTGTTTCTCTCCCATTGGAGTAGAAATAGAGTGATAAACACCTGCCAGGCATCTAGAGGTTTGCCAGATTCCTCTTACAGAGAAAATGGGAAGTCAAGATAGCCCAGATCGTTTCTGCTGGCAGGCACACTGCCTCCTGGCCCCATATGATAATTCTATCTTTGTACCTATAGAGATACAGCTATGGCTACATTAAAGAATTATTTCTGTCTAGTCAAAGCAGTGTAATAAACTAATTACATATCATTATTTTTGTTCATCTTTTTTATGGTTGACAGTATTTAAGAATCAATTTCTGGTGATGCTGATGGATCAAATAGATGCCATCAGGAAAGTAGTAACAGTAAGAGTGGGTATGCCTACCTGTTACATGAGGGAGTGCAAATAGATGCATCTGAAAGTTTTCTCTCTTCTGACCACAACAACCATAACTAATGGCACCAAACTTGCATCCCTGTTCTCAGGACTTGTTTAGGTTGGCCTGCATCTTCCTAGCCTAAATTTCTTGGCACCTTAACCAAATTTGGCTACCAGCCTCTGATCCAGTTTGGGCTACCCTCATGGGTCCTCTTCTGGCTCTCTTGAACTTCAGACCCTCTGTCTGGGTTCCCGCCTGATCCCTCCTTTGGTTTTTCTGTCCTTGGAGTCAGGTGTCTACCTCTGACATCCTTTCTCTTCATAGTTCCACTCCCCAACATCATCTGCCCCATGAATTACCTTTTAGAGCATGGCAAATCAGACATATGGCCCCGTGCAGGGGATCTCTTGTCTCCTGAATCTATTCTAAATATTGGTACTCTGTAGAGGAAACCTAATCATCACTCTTCTGCTTGACATCCTCCAAAGGCTTTCAATTGTCTTTAGAGTAAAATCTAAGCGCCTTAGCATGGAGTTAAAATGGATTTTCATCATCCAGTCCTCAACTTTGGCCATTTCCCCATGTTCAACTTATGCCGCTGTTGAGTGGACCAGCTCACAGATCTCCAACTAATTCATGTGTGCTCAAGCCCCTGAGCATTAGCATGTGCTGTGTCCTCTGCCTGGAACCAGCTTCCTGTGCCTCTTGAGCAAACCATTCTTTCTTCAAGATACGGCTCCTCAGGAAAGTCTTCTCTGACCGAGGCTGTGTTCCCATACTCAACATATCCACACAAGCCACACTTGTGTACGCACACACACACTCACAGGCTTGACCTTCCTCTTTGCCCTAAATTTGGCTTCTACAACTAGAGAAATGGCCTTGCTTTCTAGGCTTACAGAGATGACAGGGGCCTTAAAGAGATATGACAAATGGAGAACAAAGCAAAGCAGAAATTCTCATACTACCAAAGCCTATTAATAGGTGGATATGTATTATAAAAAAAATGTTCTCTTAATGTGTGGTTGAGCATATAAGGAAGAACAGACTACTCTTGTGCAGAGTGAAGTGTGTGAGACCATGAGTTACTGTGGCTGCCCTGAAGTATTCTTGGCCTTAGTAATCCAGAGGCTCAGAATGTAACGTCCTCATAGGGCCAAAAATTGAAGCTCTGTGTTCAAAAGAAGAGGGAAGTTAAAACTGAGACCCTTGAATAAATATGGGGCTCTCAAAGTACCAAACCTCAGGGAAACCCCAAGAGAAAGAGTATTAAAAAAAAAATCCACCAACTGGTATGGAAAGAAGACAAGAAAGCTGAAACAAAAGAGAATTGCTGGAAATTCAAACCCGAGACTTATGTTTCATGCACGGTTAGGGTTCAAAATAATACTTCTTGCAAAGCCTGGAAATCTTTTCTTTCTTTTTTTTTTTTTTTTGCTGAGGAAGATTCACCCCGAGCTAACATCTGTTGCCAATTTTCCTCTTTTTGTATGTGGGTTGCTGCCACAGCATGGCCACTGATAGACAGGTGGTGTAGGTCTGCACACAGGAACCGAGCCCAGGCTGCTGAAGTGGAGCACACTGAACTTAACTACTAGGCCACTGGGGCTGGCCCTGGAAATCTTGAAGGAAAGAAGTTTGCATAAAAATTGAGCCCAACAGGGTGATACTCTTTGGGCATGTGGAAGATATAAATGGAAAACTGCTCAGGGGAGGCCACCCTCAACCCACACTCTAGAGAAACAATTCATCATGAACAAAAGTCAGCAGACACAACAATTTTTTTGGGATTGCAACCCAAATAATTTCAGTTCCTGGAACACTCTAGTAGAGCCTATAAAATAAGTTTATCCAAAATGAATAAAGCCTAAAACATAAAATTTAAATCATGAGAAAACAATTAGGACACTATGAAAAAACTGCTCATTTGAAAAAGAATAAATAGAAATTCTAAAAGTAAAACGTTAGTAGGCACACTTAATAGAAAATAAGACACAACTAAATAAAAGATTAGTGAACAGAGATATTGGAGAACATTACCCAGAATATAGCACTGAGAGACAAGAATTAGAAAACAAGAAGGAGACATGAAGAGACATGGAGGTTAGAATGAGAATATCGGTCTACTGGGAGCTGTAGAAAGAGGCGATTGAGAGAAAAGGGAGAAACCATATTTGTTGAGGTAATGCCTGCGAGTTTTCCAGAACTGATGAAAGATAGAATCCTTAGATTGAAGAAAAACTAATAAAAACAAATCACACTTAGAACCTGTAGTAAAACTGTAGAAAACCAAAGACAAAGAGAGGATCTTTTAGGTAATCAGAGAGAAAAGAATTACCTAGAAAGAAACAAAAATTGTACTGATGCAAACTTTCAAGAGCAAGAATAGAGGCTAAAAGACAAGGGTATTTTTTATTGTCTGTCTTCGAAACACTAAGAGAAAGTAGCTGTTAATCTAGAACAATTTAGCCAAATTGTAATTTGGCAAGGAGGGTTAAAAAATATATTTTTAGACAAAATTCAAAGGACTTACCACTTTCAGATTGATGGATAAATGAAAAGCAGTAAGATATTTTGGAGTACAAGAGGAAGCCATTTGGTCTGAAACTAATTTGGTCTGACCTTTTTTTCCAAAAGGGCCTGATGTGGCCTGTTGAACATGCATTGTACATCTGCTTTAAACATTTAAAATGTCTCAAAGATAAGAATGATGCCCTTAAAGATAGCGATGTAGCATTTCCCATATCAGCACTTCCTTAAAGATAAGCATCTCTTCCTAGAAACTAAGGATTAATTACTGACCTGCTGTGTTCACCATGTTACCACTAACCTGCTGTGCCAGCTAAGCATCTCATGACATTAATAAAAGAGATATTCCTGTCCTATGTGATACATGCTACTTGTTCCAAGATGGTATATAACCACTCTGTACCCCCAACTTCTTGGGTGTGCTTCCTTCCCTGGGGAAGGAAGGGCCTGTGGGCTGTGGTCCTCAGAGCTGGCTCATAACAAACTCATCCCAAATTTTGATTTATAGATTTATAGATTATTTGCATTGACAAGATGCATGATGAATAAAAACATTTGAAAGGATTAAGTAATGAAAAAGCCAGAAAGAAATACAGATTTCAGCAGCATGGTAAGAAAAAAAATTAGTAAACATGTGGGTCAATATAAAGAAGCATTTCTTATGTAGAACAATAACAATACTGTGTCTCAGTGGTTATTAATTTGGGTAATAATAGAAAAAAGATGTAACAAAACTCTAAATGTCTACAGTGCTTAATAAGGAAAGTGGGTAATTATTGTCTAGGAGAAGGTTAGAATTATTAATTAATTTTAGTCCCAGTTTAATCAAGTATTTATGTTAATTTCAACATGATCACCTAAATAATAAAAATTGATTGTATATCATCTAAATAATTAGAGGATAAAAGGGAATAAAGACACCTTGGCCAATCTTACGGAAGGCAGAGAAAGATAAAAGCATCTTAAAGAGATAGGAAAAAAGAAGATAGAGACAAATCTAAAAATTTCAGCAAGCACAAGAAATGTCAATGGAAAAAATTCTCCAGTTGAAGGACAGAGGCTATGAATTGAGTTTTAAATGTCCAATAAAATTCTCTTGATAAAAGAACATAAACATAATGACACAAAATAATTCAATGTAAAAAGATGAGAAAAAGTAGACCAGGTAAATAATAATAAAAAATAAGTTAGTGTAACTATGTAAATATGACAAATACACTTTGAAGGGAAAAGCATTGTTAGAGATAAAGATGGTTACTACGCATTGATATAAGGTTCAAGTCCCAAGTAAATAGTAACTTTTCAAAATTTATATGCCTCCAACAACATATAGAGGACATTTTTCACAACTACAAGGAGAAACGGACAAACCCACAATTATACTGGGATGTAAATGCTCCTTATTCTGTAATAGTAGTCAAGCAGACATGTAAAAATTCCTTACTTGCAGCTCTGTTTGTAATGACAAAAAGTAGAAGCAACTGTCCCAAGTCAAGGAGATTGATAGCTGAACTGCGGTTTATTTCCACACTAGATTAGTATCCAACAGTTAAAAACAGATCTCATGGCTAATTCTCAAATATATGATGCAGAGTGACAAAAGAAAGTTGCAAAATATTGCATACAGTATGACGGCAAGTGGAGATATGAGTTGGAAATATGAACATGGAGCTTGGAGATGAGATTTGGGCTGAAATACAAAGTTGGCAGTTGTCTGGATATATCTTTTTAAAGCCCGACAATGCAGAAAGTTACTGAGGAGAGTAAGTATGAAAGAAAACCCTTAGGGTGCTTGAGCTTTCCAACAATTACGGAGCAAACTGAGAGGAAGAGAACCAAGCAAACAAAATCTGGAAAAGCAGCCTCACTGATGAGGTAAAGAGAGAGACAAACAAGGAAAGTTTTCCTGTTCCTTGTCCTCACTGCTTCCTGCTTTGATTGTGGTCATATGAGGTCATGTGACACCCAAAGTTACAGGAGCCATTTTGGATCCACGAGGCAGCAAGCTTGAGGATGAAAAGCCAACATGCCGAGGATGGTGGATTAGAAGGGGAGAAAGAAATTGACATTGTACAGTCCCTTGACAATCTGGACACTCACTGCCTCTAGAATTTTGTTTTGTGAGATACGCGTCTATTCTGTAAAGTCACTGCTAGTTGTATTTTCTGCTGCTTGAAGCCAAAAGCATCTTATTCTATCCTAGCGGCAATTTAATGAGTCCATCTACTTTCCAGATAAAGGAAGGCTGTGTTGAATCAATGTATTAAGCTGTTCACTGGGGTTGCAAAGATGACTAAGACAAGTCCTTGGCCCAGGAGAGCATAGTCCAGGAGGGAGAGATTTACATTTAAAGTGGTAAGAAATTGTAGGGTGTTGAAGGCATTTTGGTCAGAGATGTAAAATAATAAAGCCACTGTTTTAGGAACGTTAGTCTGGTATCATAATATAAATGATTGTGCACCTTGTGTGCACATCACTGTCTGTATAACAGATTCTGTTTCATTTGAACCTTACAACAAACTGATATGGAAGGTATAGTCTGTTTTATGGATGAAGAAACTGAGGCCCAGGGAATTTAAATAATTTGCTCAAGATCAAATAGCAGTAAGATTAAAGCCAGGTTTCTTCCACTCCAGAGGTCAGTCTTACCTGCTTTCTTTCATGCTCCGCTGCCTTCCTGTGGCACCTGCTGTCTGTATCCTTCTCATTTCATCATTCACACAGGATGGCCTGGAGGGAGGAGAAGCAAGAGCCAAGGAGACAAATTTAGGTAGGAGAGAGGCAGGTGCAGGAAGGGAAAATGAAGGATCAAGATGGCGGGCCTTTGTAAGAGGAATAGTGAGCCTCAGTGAAACACGGGATGGAGGGTAGCGAATCGTCATAGGGACATCAGAAGTCCCACCTAGTTCCCTTTTCCTTGAAAGAAGACTTAGTGTTCATTCTTCCATTCCTTCACCGATTTCTTAACACATGATAATCTAGCTTCTGCCTCAGCTATTATCTTTTTTTAAACTGTTCTCTATATATTCACCCATGGCCTACTAATTGAAAATATGTACACATATATTTTTTCTTCTTTTTCTTTTCTTTTCCTATTATCCTCGACACCTCTTCACTTTCTTTGAATTTTTCCTTCATAGCCCTCTCCACAAAACTGGATTTATCCCTAGAGAAATTCATTCTCTCTTTTGAAATTTCTGTCCTCCACATTTTCCCTCCCTCCAGAATTGTGGTTGCCTCATTCCTTATCTATCTTCTTACTTGGCTCCAATTGTTTTCTTCTGTCCTCTGAACGAGCTCTTGAAATACGTCTTTTACTGCAGTGGTCTTTATCTAAGTTTTGTCTCTTCCTAGAAATCTTCTGAAGAATCCCAACCTTTGATGCTACATCTCCATACCTCCTTGATTATAACTAGCACATGGCATTTTATATATCTACATGCTTACTTATCCCCACATATGCCTTGTTTAAGGAGTCATTTTTATATTTTTCAATATCTCCAGAGGGCTTAGCATTTTTCCTCTAGAAGACTCTCTATTTATTCATTGAACAAATATATGAATGGGAGGCACAAAAAGGAGAAAAACACAATAAATAACTATAAAAAGTATGAAGCAGAGAAGAGAAATAAGGTGGTAATTTGAGGAGACTATGGAAATTCATATTCTATTTTTTTTTTAACCTGATAGCTTAGGTTTACTTAAAAGGCAGGGAGAGGTAGGACATACAAGGAGAGAGGTAAGAGAAGGGGTGGGCAGGGGTTCCCTGGAACGTAGGTAGCTATGGATGACAAGAGTGCTGAAGTCATGATGTCCTCAGCTCCAGGGGGCAGGAGCTTCTGTCATGAGCAGCCAGTGCGTAATACAAATATTGTATTTTTTATATAGGCCATTTTGTAGATGGTAGATTGGGACATGTGTTAGTCAGAGTTCTCCAGAGAAACAGAACTAGTAGAAAGGATGAGAGAGAGAGAGAAAGAGAGAGCGAGCTTTTAAGGTGTTGGCTCATGGATTGTGAGGGCGGGCAAGTTTGAAATTTTCAGGGCAGGACAGCAGCCTGGAAATTCTGGCAAGAGTTGATCTTCCAGTCCCAAGTCTGAGGCAGAATTCATTCCCATCTGGGGACCTCAGTCTTTCCATTTAAGGCCATCAATTTCAACTGGGTGGAGCTCACCATATTGTGGAAGGTAATCTGTTTTGACTCAAAATCTACTGATTTAAATGCTAATAACTTCTGAAAAATACCTTCACAGCAACATGAGACTGTTGTTTGACCAAAACCTGAGTCCCTTAGCCTAGCCAAGTTGACACATAAGATTCACCATCACAGGATGGAAGCCAAAGAACCAGGTGAAGGTTTGGCTCTAGACGGGAGGAGAGTCTGCCTCTCTCATGTAAGCGGGGAAGAAGGATGAGCTCTGATGTGGGTGGTTTCGGAGTTCCCATCGGATGGCTTCTATTTCTCTGTGAAGTAGCTGAGATCTCCTGGGATGGAAGGAAGGGATCGAAGGCTTGAAGATAGTCGACAAGGTTTGCAAAATTCACTGAAGTGCGTGGGCAGGTAAGTTGCCGAGTGAAACAGAGTAGATTTGCTGAGCAGAGCTCAGGGCTGGTAATCACAATCTTATAAGTAGTACAATCTCCTTAATAAATACTCATTGCACAGCCATTTCGCTTTACTTAAGATGGCATCTTTATAAGTATTTACACAGTATTGCTCTTTACTTTCCACTGGCAAACATCACTGTTCAGTTAACCGCCATGCACCCCACTATAAAATGTTATTCCTTCTATTAGACGTAAGTAGTGTCAACTGCGGTCTGATTGTTCGAAGATTTTATTATCGTTTGCCCTGTAACACTACGCATACAATAAATAATAAAATTTAGAGTGGTGCACAGGTGACATGCTGTACCAGCTTAAGGAGCAGGATACGACTGTTCGGACTAATTTAAGTGCCAGAAATACTTTAAAGGTTTTTAACTTAGACCCACTGCTCTGTGATTCAATATTAACACCCTCCTCTTGCCATCTTTCAAAGGACAAGCTTACATACTGCGCAATAGGCACTCCATATGTATTTGAATACACAAACGAAGATGTTGGTTTTCTTGATTCTATTTTCTACATCATTACCAATTTGCATTTCATGCCTCAGAAAGTGTCTAGGAGGCAGAATTTATCTAAAGCTTTCGATTCATTGTTCTCCCCTTCCTATGTTTGTTTGAATTATCTGATAAACATACTTATTTATTTCAGAGGTAGTGTGAAGTAGAGGAAATATTTTTAAACCCTGGAACCAGAAGACCTAAGTTGATCATGGCAAACTCAGATCCCAACAGAAATATAACACATCTGCTCTGCCAAATGTAACGCATCTGCTGGCATAGCTTGAAATTTTTGACTCACATTTTAGTTCAGGCTTTATTACTTACTAGTGCTATGATTTCGATAAATAACCAGTCTTCTATTGGCATCATTTTCTTTATCTCTAACATGTTAATACTTGTTTTACCTATGATATAAGGCTGATATAATGTTGTATAACAGAACTTTCTGATTATACCAATATATATGTATCATTAGTCAAGGTTTTCCATAGAAACATATATATATATTCAATATATATATAGATCGAGAGAGAGAGAGATTTATTTTGAGGAATTGACTTGTGAAGTTGTGAAGACCAGCAAGTCTTAAAGCTGTAGAGCAGGCCAGCAGCCTGGAAATTCAAGGAGGAGTTGCTATTGCAGTCTTGAGTCCCATACCTTAAGGCTGGAAACTCAGGCAGGGTTTCTATGTTGCAGTCTTGACGCAGAATTCCTTTTTCTTTGGGAAATCTCAGTCTTTGCTCCTAAGACCTTCAACTGATGGGATGAGGTTCCCCCACATTATGGGGGATAATCTGCTTTACTTAAAGTCTGCTGATTGAAATGTTAATCACATCTAAAAAATACCTTCACAGCAACATCTAGGCTGGTGTTTGACCAAACAACTGGGTATAATAGCCTAGCCAAGTTGACACATCAAATTCACGATCACAATGCAGCATGATGAAGACTTGGCTCTTGAGTTAGGCTGCCTCAATTTAATTCTAGCTCTGCCTTTTGGGGGCTGAGTTCCCTTCAGCAAATATCGCATCCTTTCGGTGATTCAGTCTCCTTATCTGTTAAACCACCTTCCAGAGCTATTATGAGATTAGATGATACAGGGAATGTGTTCAGAATAGGATAGTACAGAGTAAATGTGCAGAAAGTTATGGCTCTTATTATTAACTATATATCATTATTATCACTGTTTTAAAATCTGGAAACATAACAATACCAAAATTTATAATGGAAAAATATGTTTATTAATCCTGCTGTTTTTCTTCCCTTCAGGGTTCAGGTGCAAAGATAGTAATCAATCATCCTGAATTTACTGGAACAGTCACAGTTTCAATATTATGCTCCAATATCTCTGTTAGCACACTCGATTTTTCAGACTTTTCATTTTGATGTTTGGTTTACAAAGTATTCGTGGCATAAATATTGAAGACAACTGACCTTTTTAAGATGATAGTTAAGCCTCAATACTGAGGCTCATGGTTTATTCTGTAGTTTAATAGAGAACCAGCCAATTAGTTAGCTGTCTGTCAGCCAAAAAGCCTCGCAGCTTTGTAGGCAGTATCTTGGTGATGGATTCTTAATATCACACAAAGTTATGCATTAATTTTTTTGCCATAATCTCAGGGGGCTATGGTTTATTTATTTCTCTGCATCTGAACATACCAGCCTCATCTAAAACAATTTGTTGAAACGTGATTTTATTTGCTAATACTCATGTGCTTTTACCATTTCCAACTCTTATTGGTTTTTCAGAATTACTTAATTAACTGTGGGCTTTCCTTCAGTCACATAAGTGTATATTTAATAAGTTCCCAGTTCCAATTAAAGTACTTGTATGTGGGCAGATCTAGGCATTCTTAATGTGTCTCTACACCATTTCTGTTTAGAAGAAAAATAATTTAGGAAAAGAAAATAGAAATTAAAAAAGGAATTCAAAATTTTAAAAGGTCAGTTAGGTGACCTGTATTACTGAAACTAATCTATCCTTATCTGTTTTTGAGACAAAACTTTAACATGAATTTACTAAATTATGAATGAGTATGAAGTCATTTTCTGCTGCACTTACAGAGATGAGATGAAGAAGTGGCCACCAAGGAAGGCTCTCAAAGGTTGGCAGTGAGCTGGAGGGCCACTCTGGCCCAGGGCCTGGATCCTGGCTTTTTATGTTTAGAACCTTGATTTTATCGAGTCCTTAGTCAATCAGGTTCTCAGGAACAACTCTTAAGAATCAAACTCATAAATGATTGCTATATAATTCAGCATGTTGGTTTACTCATTGACACTGGAGGCTGTTTCTAAGTGAAAATTAATTCAGGGCACTGCTCTCGCCTGGTATCAAAGTCCCTGAAAACCAATTCAATCTTTAAAATCATGTTCTGAGAGTCCACATTTAGGGTAAAAGGAATTGCCTCTATACTACAGGAGAGAATGGATTTTAGATTACGGCCCAACTCTATTTTCTTGGGGTGCGGGGTTGAAAAGTATTTTGAGACAACATTAGAGACTAGTGAAGAGGAATGTTGTGTCTGAATGACAACATCTTACATCCACCCAAGATTTCTAATGTGAGCCAAGCATGCCACATATCTGTCATCTTTGATCTAGGCTATTGGATTATTGAAAAAAGCCGTAAATACCCTTAACCCATAATATATTGCATCACTTCACTAGTCACTTCTCTCCAGTCATTAGAGTACAGATATATTGTCCATTTCCCTTAGACAAAGATTGCAAAAATCTTATTATCCAACTAGTTACCCTCTTTCACAGCTAACCAAAGGACCATATTTTTCTGGCAGGTGACAATATCCTTCAGTAAGACATAGTTATATTATAGTCCTAAGAATAGTACCAGAATTGTGGCATTTCCATGGTCTCCATAAACAACATTTTTAAAAAAACATTCTCTAAAAATATAGGACTAATATATGATATTGATGTGTTATTAATTCAATGAGAACTGACTCTTTTATTGTCAGAAGTGAGTTTGCTATGTCTTCAAGTTTAGGGGCACTCCATGCCACTTTATGCTGAAAATTCGTCTTTGGTACCTCATACTACAAAAGACTTCATAGTTGGTCTCTTAAGTCTCTGAACTTTTCTAGACTAGGATTGACTTTGTTTTCCAGAAGTCATATGCTAGATGGGCAAGGAGAGATGCTCACACCTGGGTTTTGTGTATAAAAGGGTATATCGGTGGGAGCTGAGCCTGGTTTGGCTTCGAGACGGACCGGAAGAGGGCAGAGAACCTCTCGGCTTACCTACATTTAAGTGATGGTTCATATTCTGCAAGATTTCACTCCCAAGACATTTCTTTGGGAGTGGCAGTAGACATCGAGGGCTATGGATTTGAAGAGCCAGTAAACAAGAGTAAACGACTCATTTTCAAATTGTAGTTTCATATTTTTTTAAGGAAATTGATTACTTAAGAGAATAATTATTTTTTATTTTTGGATTTCAATTGAGATTAGCCTAAGGATGTCATATAATATATCTACTAGACTTCAAAAGGCTTTAAGCATTCTACGCAACTCTGAAAATTACTTCAGAAAGTTTCAAATAAGCTTTTCTTCAGGGTATTTCAGACTAATCTAAGAAGATCTTTGCCTAAACAAAGCGTGTGTGTAATTTTTTTAGAAAGAATTCTACTCAGTCTCCAGTTATTAATGTTTATCTTATTTGTGAAGCTCTTTAGACTCTTCAAAAAGAAGGATTAATGATTAAGCACCAAGGTAAAGTGTTGTTATTCCTTTTTATTCCTGTATTGCATTCAACTGAAGAACATATTAATCAATATTATTGCATACTTATTAATGTTTCTAATTCCAAGGATTTATTTTTATTTTTCCAAGGATTTATTTATTTTTCAATATGACTGTTAGGATGGCCTCAAAATCATATAACTCTCTGATTTTTTGGTTCTGCAGAAATTTGCACACTATTGAGTGTCCTAAATGTCCTGAACGTCCCCAAGTTCTTCATCTCTAGGGTCAATTTTCTCTTCAATATCTAACGACCATAGTCCAATCATCCATCTAGAATTTCTGTGAGTAGTTCATCTCCTGTTATTGGATTTCCTTCCTTTAGTAATTTTTGAGCTCCAGGAATGTTTAATTTTTCCATAAATCCTTCTGATTATCGTGTACCAACTTTTGTATCAATTAAAATGTTTTCAGTTTCAACTAGCATAAAATCCGACCCAAAGTGGGCTTAAAAAATAAGGAATGTATTGACTTACATCAGAGGAGGTCCAGGGGCAAGGCCTGCTTCCTAGTTGGTTGTTGTATGCAAAGGACCAGGTTCTTTTGGTCTGTCCCCACTACATCCACTGGATCAGTTTCCTCCCAAATTTCCCTTGTGGTCATAGAATGGTGGTCAGTAACAACTGGAACTACAGAGTTCCATTTTCAAGCCTAGGGAGAAGGAAGTTGACTTTTTATAGCTTTCTCTTAAGAGTCAAGACGCTTCTTTCCCAGAAGACTTTAGCAAAACTCTGCTCACTTCTCATTGGTGTAAACTGGCTTAGGCATTCCACCAAAAACCTCTAGCAAGGGAGATGGGATTAATGTAATTAGTCCGTATCAGTGCTTCTTGCCCGCTCCCACCAGACTCTTCTGGTTGCCCCTTACCTACTTCTCCAGGCTGCAGCTACCTCTCTCCTCTGCTTGGTCCTATCATGGATACAACAGCAAGCTTAATTATCTCACCCGCTAATGTGCCAGTGAAGACTTTAGGAGACTACAATTTGGGTGATAAAACTTAATTAGCTACGATATGTTACTGTTCCTGGAGCTGATCAACTGAGTACCTTCCCTGGGAGACCCGACTAGACATTGTTGTCTTTAGCATCTTTCCTGCCTCCACAGCATGTTTCCTCTAAGTAGGGGAGATAGCAACTTTCACTTTGTCTTTCTTCCCCAAAGTCAAGGTCACAACCTTCTCTATATCAGGTCACAGTCCAGGGGGAAAAAAATAGGTACTCTCATACCATATATGGCCAGCGACTTCCAAATTAGTCTTTAAAGCTTGATCTCTCTGTTGAGTTCTGAGCTGGAGCAGCCAATGTCTATTTTAATGGAGCCAATATCTCCACTTAGACATCTAACAGGCAACTCAAAGTTAACGTGGCCAAAAGGGAGCCCTTGATTCCTCCTCAACCCTAAACTGTCTCTCCCCTAGGCATCTTCATAAAGAGAAATAAATATATTTATTTATAGAACCGCATTTATTCAGTTGATCAAGCCATAAACTTTGGAATCAAATAAGAATTCTTTTCTATTTCTTCATAACACACAGACAATTCATCAGCAAGTTCTGTTGGCCATGCATGCAACAACACATCCCGAACTAGTCTACTTCTCTTTTCCCCAAAGCTACTACCAAGAGCTAGAAGTCCATCTTTATCCACCTAATCTCCCTCTTACCTGCTCTCCCACTTTTCGCTTTTGCACCTATACAGTTTAGTGGCCAAACAATGGCCTGGTGATCTTTTAAAACCATATATAAAATCATGTCACTTCTCTCCTAAATACATTCTAGATTTTAATTCTTTATTATTTATATGCGTAGCAAGTATATTCTCCTAGTTTCTGTCTAGCTTTTCATCTTTTAAAAATGATTAGATTAACATAGGGCTTTAATGTTAAAGCAGTTAAATATATCAGTCTTTTCTTTTAAAGTTTGTCATCTCTGTTTTTCTTTAATAAATTCTAACTTGAGAGTCTAAACATATTTCTCCCTATTTTCTCTCGAAAGTTTCCCCTTTCAAATTTAAGTTTTTAAACCTCCTGGGGTTGATTTTTGTGTATCATATGAAGTGTATATCAATTTTATTTTTTTTCCACGTGGTTAAACAATTTTTCTACCAACATTAGAGAGTACTCCCTCACCTCCCCACTGATCAGAATTGGCAAATTTGTTCATAAATCAAGTTTTCATTAATGTGTGGATTAGTTGTGGGGGCTCTCTTTTTAGATCCATTGGCCAAAGTCTCTATCTCTATGCTATCACACATATCTTAATTGGTAGAGGTTTATAACTTTTTACTGTCCAGCTGAAGTTCCCACTGCTGGAGGAGAAGCCAGAAATGAGAAGCAAATCACTTCTCCATTCTTCTCATTTTCCAGTTTCTTGTTAGCATCTCACATTAGCAGAAACTAACAGGAAGCCAGATGACAAGGAGACTATGAATTGTGGTTTGCAGGCTTCTAGCCCCAAGGGGTACAGGAAAAAGTGTAGCAGGCAAGTCTGGAGTAGAGAAAGAACATTATCCATCACAGGTATCAACATTTACACCCACCTCATGAAGCGAGCCAGGGAATGTTCTTAATGTTCTTTCTTTTTCTATTCTCTGGAAGAGTTCATGAACACAGAGCTATTTGTTCATTGAATATGTGGTAGAACCAGGTGATAAACCATCTGGGCCTGGCGTTTTCTTTTCTGTAAAGATTTTAAACTACTGATTAAAGTTTTAACTATGGATTTACTGCTGAAGTTGTATTTCCAGAAGGTGGCAAAGGATACGGATGAATGATCTAGCTATTGTTCTGACTTATTTTCTCTCTCACTCTTTCTGTCGCCTAACATTTTTGAATTTACTTTAATCCATTTTCCCCTGTATTTTTTGTGCTTCTGAACACACTTTCATGTATCTAAAATATTCTGTAATATTTATAAATTCACAAAGCTCAGGCTTTGTACATATATCTAAACTTACACATACGGTGAAAAAAGCAGCTTTCTCTAAATGTGAGAGACCATACATGGAGTGAATATGCTGTGGGCAGGGCTGGCTTCCTACACACAAGTTCTGTGCAGTTGCACGCAGCCCGACACTTGGAAGGACTCGCTCTTGGTTTATCACTCTGTTGTCACTGTCTTAAAATTCTGAGTAATTTTTGAAAAAGGGGCCCCACATTTTCATTTTGCATTGGGCCTTGCAAATTATGTGACTGGTTCTATTGTGAGTATTAGAGGATGGGTTTGAAGTTAAGTTTTCTTTTTCTTTTTGTTTTTGGTGATTTCTAAAAAGTATTCATTAACTGTGAAAATATTCTTCTAAGGCTTTATTAAAAATATAATTCAAATACTCTTCAAGAGAGGAATTGGATTTAGATTAGATTTGATTTAGGAAACCCAGGTTTTCAATTTAACAGAAGAGAAATGGGCTTAATATTTAGTTGGATTGTTCTGCTAACCGTGGGAGAAACAGAGAATTTACTTCTGAAAATTGAATAACTGTGATTCTCAGGGCATTTTTATAAGATTTTACTACAGAATTAATTTAGGTCAACTGGCCATTAATGGTTATGTCCACAAGTTAGAATAAGTTTTAAATAGCTTTGGTTATAAAATGTAGTAGGCCAGGACTTTATTTAATTTTATCATTCTAATCAATTTTTGTATGAGTAGATAGCCGCTGGCCTGAAAGGGCTCATACTTTATCGAATATGAGATAGCTGCTTTAGAACTAAAGACTGCAAAACATCAGCTTCTGCATTGCCAATTGAGACCTGTATTTGTATAATGTCTTTTGACATTGACACAAGTGGCTGACCATGGGCCTCCCATCCAATATTTTAAATGTAAGTTTTTAGAGAACATAAAGAATTTGATGAATTATGCGTGATACATTCCTGGGAGTCTTCTCTCATGTTCTGTTCCACATGAGGCCTCTCTGATCAAACAAGACTTTGTTTGGTTTTTGCTTTCTTTGTTTGGGTGTGCTTGGTATAATTCTATGTTAGTCTTGATCAAACCAGGAACTGGAGTGCATGACCAACAAATTCCTGGGGGATTCTCTTTCAGAAAGTTAAGATAATGTCCTAGAAGATTTTTGGATGTTTATAATCCTGGAGAGGTCAAGAGGCCTTCAATCCGTCTCAACCTCCTTGATTTGGCAAGTTCAGAGATTCATGCCATATATTCTTTGTTTGCTTGTAGGAAAGGTCCAGGAGAGAAATGTCATCTGTAAACCAAACCCAGGGGCTTTGACCAACCTGGAAAGATTCCAAGACCTCAATTTTGATACTGTCGTATGAGATCTTGTAAAAGATATGGGTGGAACGAATTCTGGGGCTGGCGGTTAAGTCCCAGATAACTAGATTAAGACTGTAGAACAAGGGAACGATAAAATCTATCTCAAATCAAGGTAAAAATTCCCTTTCTGAGAAGTTACTCCGATATAGAAGCAAGTCGAGGTGCTAAAAATGCTTCCTGGCTACTGATTCATGATGGCCTTTGACCTCGCTCCAAGTAAAGATCTCAGGGTGGTCGGGAGAGAGATTTATGAGGCCACCTTTCAGGTGAAAAATAACCAGTAATAGGATAAACTAACATTTATAAGGGGAATATTATGAGTACACGCTGTTTATATGTTATAATTCTTAATTCTCTTAATAACTCATGAAATAGTTACAATTGTAACCCTTATTTTAATGATGAAGGATCATAGACTAAGAGACTTTAAATGACTTTACAAAGTTAGTGAGTTGCAAAATCAAGACTCATAGTCTAATCTCTGTTAAAACGTGGCTACTACTTTGGTTGACGTTTTACATAATTTTGACCTCAATGGGAGCCTTCTCCCAGTTCACTGAAGGCAAGTCAGAGAAGTTCAAGCAATGTGTTCACAAATGGGAAGACGCATACAGAGTACTCAATATCATGTCTGACATGTTGTAAATCATCAGGAAATATTATTTCTTATGATGCAAGAAATGAGAATGTAAAGGCTAAGAGTTTCGGTGTTATATTCTAAATTCTATGTTTGTCACTCAGCTCTAGTTTGTTGTGTGATTTTTGGAAAGTTGCATTTTCTGTTCCCGTGAAATGGGGACAATAATATTCCCCACTTGGTAGAGTTGTTGTGGTAATCAGATGAGATGATGCTGTCTTAGCACTATGCCTGGCACAGAAAAATGCTCAAGAAGTGGGAGCCACTGTTGTTGAATTTATTCCTGTTGTTGTTGTTGCTTTTAATATTGGAACCACAAAGTCAATGTGAGTGCTTTTAAAATCATTCACTTTAGAAGCTACAGAGTAAATGAAGCAGAACGAGAGGCACAGGTGTGGTCCTCTGAAGTAGCTAAGACATCACTCACACAGCCACCAAGTAGTGGAATTGAAGAAAGAGCAGCAAGGAGGTTAAAAGTCACCAAGAAGAATGAGCTTCCTGGCACCCTGCCAAGAGAAGGAAGGCAACGTGGGGGATTTGGGGCACCAAATGTCGCGCTGAATGGGGAGTCCAAATCCAGATCATTTTCACTGCTGCTGCATTTGTTAACCAATGTCCATGATTGTCTGCCTCTAAGCTCCTGGGCCATTGGGAAGGAAAAGCTTCATACCCAACTCCTTTTTAATTGTATACTTTAGCCTTCCCAGTTTTCTCCTTCCAGCTCAGAAAGCAATCACCTAATAATATCATATGAAGAAAAAAACTTTCCTCCAATTTACAAAATTGCAGGTAATTCTGTTATTCAATTAAGATAATACCTTTTTCTGAATATAACTTCCCATCCTAAATTGAAATTCTAAGTGGGCTACAGACACTTAGAAAAATGAGAGGAGAATGGTGTACCCATGACTTCTCTATTCTCATATTAGGGAATAATATTCTCCCAGAATTTTCTGGCAGGCCTATCCATTTGAGTCACAGAGTCAGTTTCAATGTGTTTCAATTGTTTCAAAGAGTGTCATCACCATAATTGCCTCCATATCTTTGTAAATATTGTAACATCGTAATGTGAATGTAATCTTGGTAAAGCCTATATTGTTCTTTAAGAGGATTTCATTTCAGATATAGTGAGTTTTAGAATCCTTCGTGGGTAGAATTTGTATTAATGGAAATACTTCATATATTTTATTTTATCATTGACCAAAGGAATGATTTGCTTTCCAAGGTTCATTATCTCTGTCTTCTAAAAATACTTTTTTGTTAATGAAATATTTAAATCCTTGTCTAAAAAGAGAGGCACAACATATCACATTGTAACACAATTTCAATACATTATGCATAGATATAGTTCCAGTTATGAGCTAGGGAACGTAAATTCCTTGAATGTTACAGTTTTTCTATTCTGTTTTAGTGCTTTAAATTTTCTTGGTAATAAATATTGTACTTCTAATGAATTCAAAATTGTAGTAAATGTGCTCTGTGCAGATACCCTAACACCTGTAAATCCCCAAGCCCTGCAGTCGTAGATTGCACATCTCAGAGGCCTAAGGATAAGAATTATAATGCAAAATAATGAGCAAAAGACTGATTGCAAATGTATATTTACTAACACAGCCACTCATTTTTTCATTGCATTGAATAGATGGATCTGAGCATGAGGCATTCAATAACCACAGCATCATTGGATTTAGCAGGTTTAGATCTTTAAAAGAATAAACTAAAATCGTAGCTAATATTCTTTCCCTGGGGAGTGAGAAGGGAGATTCTGTCAGTGGTAAACGCAGTGCTAGGGCACCAGCGAGGTGTACCTTGGGCACATGGCCCCAGACCGAGTCATGCCAGGGAGGAGTGACAGTCTGCAACTGAGCCAGGCAGCCCTGACGAGGAACCACTCTTCCGTGCACCATCTCACCTCCTCCTCCAAATACTGGAGCTACAGAGAAGAGCTACATTTAAAAAGGAAAACCAATCAAGTAAGGAGACGGAATCGACCTGCTGCCTGTTCTTTCATTTTCCGTACTTTCAGAAATGATGTTAGAATTATTTGAACACTCTTTTATTATAATTGAGTCTTTTCTACTGTGAATATTGATTTTATTCATCCAGCTACCAAAAGAGTGTTTTATTTATTTGGCCAGAATCACAACTCGTTAGGGCGGGAACGTTATTTAGAAATCATTTAAATTTTATGAAAGGCAAGAGCTGAGGGAATTGGGGCCTGGAGAAACTATGTGTCCACGAAAGGTCAGAGGCAAGGGTAGGCACCTCTGCCACTGTCCTGCCTTGGACGGTGCTGCAGCCACCCTCATGGCACTGTGAGCCCACAGAGCAGTGCTCTGAGCCTTCCTAACAAAGCGCGGGGGGCGTCTTCCAGAGGCGAGTCATCTTACACTTTTTAAAATTGGCTGAGTCTTGGAGCAAGGCGAACACCTGAAGTGTTGAAAATAAGATTTGTGAAGACTACTGCTTCCTTTTAGTCTCTTTCCTGAGTCATCTCCTTGGTTCTAGTCTGGAAATATCCCACTGAGAGGGACCAAATATACTTAAAAGGAAACACTTTGCTGAATACAAATTTCTTGTCCCAAGACCCAGTTTATGGGGCATCCAGCCCTCAGCCCTTCTCCTCTCAGCATGACTGAGTTTTTATAAGAGCAGACCACTCAGTCTTTAGCCAAGGAAAATGTGGGGAGTTACAACCCAGAGCTGGAGGAGGAGATTGCTTATTTATTTCAGGGGCTGGCTCACCCTCCAGTTTCTTGTTTGAGCCCCACTTCCCTCCATATGTAAACTGCATAAGGCAGTAAGAGTAGGATTGATCTTGCCTCATTTTCAACTGAGGCATCAGTACAATAGACGTCAGATATCAGAGTGACTGAGGCAAATCCTCACGTGCAGAACTTGCCAGTGAAATGTTTGAGAACTGATTTCACATTTTTTAACTTCTTTGCCAACTTTAAATGTCAAAGGGTTGAGATCAGGAAGAAGGAAGGGCAGCTATGAGAAGTTTTTAGTGGGAGCTGTTCCACTGTGAGCCCCTCATCCCTAGCATACACAGAGGGAGGAGGACGAGCTGACCTCCACCCTGCACGGGGAGTGAGGGGACCCCTTGGAGAGCTCGATTTGGTGCCTGAGTCAACCTGAGAAAGTGTTAAGAGGCCTGTGCAGTGGAATGGAGGTGGCTGCACTGAGGTAGTCATGCATGCCCAACCTTATCAGGACAAAGGATATGGAAGGGTTTTCTGTGGCCAGATGACAGCAGCGTTGGAGAGAGAGGAGGAAGAAGAGCCAAAGAGAGCTGGTCTGGAGCAGTTTAAAGTCCTGTCCTAAAGGGGAAATTCCGAAGGATAGGATCTCTATTTTGTTGGACAATAGGAGAACCAGGAACAGAGGATACAGTGGTAACTAGAGGAACAGATTCTGTCCCCATCAGGAGAGGGGCCTCTAATGAACCCAAGGAAGTACCCAATGAGGAAGGAGCTTTCTTGAAACTTCCATCAAGTCCAGAGAGTGTTCCTCTCCCTCCTTCCTCCAAACTTCCCAGAACTAAGGGGCTAAAATCATAGTTAGCAAGGATGGCAAAAGCAGAACCACAAAGAGAAGAAGCCACAGCTAACAAAGGCCTCTTCCCTTTTTTTTTTTTTTGGTGAGGAAGATTGGTCCTGAGCTAACCTCCATGCCAATCTTCTTCTATTTTGTATGTGGGACACTGCCACAACATGGCTTGATGAGCAGTGTGTAAGTCCACATCTGGGATGCAAACCCACAAACCCCAGGCCACTGAAGCAGAGTGCACAAACTTAACCAACACGCCACCAGGCTGGCCCCCAAAGGCCTCTTCCTAATGAACAGGTTCTTGCTCTGTGGGTTGTAGCTGAAAGCAGGGAGGAGAAACCTAACAACAAATAAATACAGAAGCGTTGATTGGTATACTGGACTGGACATTTTTAATGTATAAATTGAGACTGCGTTTTGTGACTTTAAGTGATGGTAGAATTTTCTGTTAGTTAAGAGTGAGAAGTCAAGAGATTGCCAAGGGTGTCATCCCAAAACAGAAGACAACTTCCATTGAACAAACTTGAAACGGTGGGAAACAAGAAAGGAGTACACTGATTCTGGAGTCATGGTCGTTCAAGACACTCTTGCACAGACAGTCTTCAAGACAGCCTTGCACAGCAAAGACTTTCCTGGTCCCTAATTTAGGCAGCTCCCCTCGGCCAGGGCAACAGGCTTGTCATTTGAACCATTTGGGAGTCTGGGACCATTCCAGTCCTTCGATAGAGGGTAGTGAAGAAATTTTCCTCTGTTCACTCTGGGCCTCAGCGTCAAGTTGTGGTTGTAATTGGTTCCTAATTTTGAGCCCTCTGTCTGATTCTGTTTCCTGTTTTTGAAACCCACCTTATTTTGTTGGAGATATTAAGTATGGGATTTCAATGTGTGTGTTTGTGTACGTATTCACACACACACACATCTTTTGCTTGTTTTGGTCCCTGACTTTCTCAATAATCTGGTGAGTTACCTGGCTGTTTGGTTTTTTAAGAGTGAGGCACTAGCAAGCTGATGGTGATCTCATGGGGTGGGAGTGGGGCTGAGCGCATGATGAGTATGTTGAGGAGGTGACGGACTCTTGTCTTGGAGAATCACCAGCTCTCAGCCTCTGTAGGACTTCCCTCTTGGGTTGCAATTTCCTTAAGCAGTGGTTCAGCGGCAGTTCTCAAGTGACGGCCGCATCAGAACCCCTTGGAGAGCCTGTTAAAACACAGAGGGCTGAGGCTCCCCCAAAGCTGGACTATGCTTTGAAAATCATTGCCTTGCTCAACCTCCAGACTATTGGCATTTTGTGCCAGCTGACTCTTTGTTGTGTGCAGTAGGATGCTTACCCAGTAGATGCCAGTACCAAACATATCTAGAGACATTGGCAAAGGTCCCCTGGGGGCACATCGACCTGGATTGAGAGCCATTGCCTACCTTAAGGATTTCTCTCTCCTTCCTGGAAAATAAAAACCCACTTGTATGCAACCTATGAGGCAATGAGGGCTGGCGAGTCTTACCACTGAGTTGAGAGATGTTCTTTAATTCTCTTATCTTTGATATTGCCTTTCACCAATACCACCCCACTCTCGTTTTTCAGCTATAAATCTCTCATTAGGAGGTAGAAAAGGGCCAGGCTCCTGGGGAGGGAAGCTTGGGGTCTGCTTGACCCTCGCACAAACTCTCAACCTCTCTTCCATTTTGCAGCTCTGCTCTGAAGTTCTGCTTCAGAAATATCTACCGTGCCCCGTATTTGAGTCTTTCTGAGGTTTGGGAGAGCTACGCAGCTTCCTCTCCATCAAGTTCACAGTTCTGATTTCTCTGATCTGCTAAATCAGTTACTATTCATCCTTACGCTTTCCTGAGTCCAAAGTTTTGTTGACGTCTTTCATGTGCTGTTGTCTGCTCTCTCATTCTCTTTGTTCTTGTAGATTTATGCTCTTTTATGCATTTATTTTCAATTGGAGTATTACAAAGGAGCAACAATAAACATCTGTGTTTAATCTGCTGTCTATAACCAGAGTTTCAGTTGCTTTTTAAAATTAGGTTTTGGTAAGAGGGAGGGTGGAAAGGGCATGAAAGTACGTGGATTGAGGGAGTGTTATTAATGATTTTGGTTAAAGATGAAGAACAGAGACGTGAAGGCACAAAATAGATTCTTTTCATATTTCATCTATTTGCCTAAATCCCTGATTGTTATACTTTGTTACTGTCTGTTCAATGAAAACAACATTTGAAGTGGAAAATATAGCCCTTAAGAGACTCTGAAAGAAAGGAACCCAAAAAGCGGCTATTTTTGAGCAAGACAGTATTTATCAAAATCTTTTATAAATTTCAAATATACACCTATGTTGGGTTATGATTCCTCACTGAAAAATATAAAGATTATAGGTCTTCATTTTACCCACAAAATCAAAGCCACGTATTCCTACAATAGACTTGCTCTCTACTTTGAAAATAACACTGGCACTAATCCAATAGCTTAAAAGTGAGTTTAAAATCCCCTGAGGAATTTGGGGATTGTTCTGTTGTTAATATCTTAGTCAGTAGAACACTTGTCTGCTTCTGCCAAATATGAACAGTCAGAGATTGGAGCGCAACCCGACAGTGTTATTTAGGTATTAGTCAGCCTCACTCACGTACAGCTCCTCTTTCTGTTGAGAGAGCTCAGCTTGTGACTTTGAGGATCCGGTGGGATTTAGCAGAAGAAGTAAGCAAAGAGGATATTGAATTTAAGTTCAATAATTTAAAAAATGACAGGTGGAAAATTTTCACAGACAAATATCTGGCTCTGGGAAAATTACCACATCCCTCAGGAGCAAATCTCTCTCAGTAGGGGAATTGTAAAAACATCACAGTTGAAACGGACTAAGTGTCATATGAACAAAACTTTGACAGGACATTTGACTTCTTTTGAGCTTTCTACAGGGATAGCTATAGGTGACAAAATGCCCTCCAGCTACTTCTAGGAATTATCAGTGCTTTTTGAATACTAGCACCTTAGGAAAATATTGGTTAGCACATAGTCATTAAATGTAAATTAATATTTCCATTCCTTTATGAGTTATTTGAATCCCAATATATGGACAGACCACAAGTCCCAGCTAAAATTCTATAGTATATTGTGCTTTCAGGCTAACAAGCATTGACAAATAGTATGATGTTCTTGTCCTTGATTTTCACAACCATACCTGTTGACTTGCAATGGCAGGTTATGCAACCTGAATTTGCTAAGACGGAAAGTCAATAGAAAATGTGGGAAGAGAGAGAAGAGATCATAGCCATCTTATAGTATGTCAAAAGTGTGTATCTAGAGCTATTCTACTAGAATATATATTAGGATATATATATTCTATGTAAATATAAATATATAATATTTATATGTAAGAATAAATATACATAAAACAAGTATAAATCAATAAACATCAAAAAGAAGTCAAATGCAGACATGGTTTAGAGTGTAAATGAACACTTGGGACAGAAAAGGTATACATGGGAGTAATAGTCCTAAGAGCCAGAGAACCATGGGGCGTGATCACTAGATTAGATATTTGGAGACTCAGTTATGTGACCTCAGATACAAATCATCTGGCTTCTCTGAAATTATGTTTTTTTTTAATCTGAAAAATGAGGATAATCTGTTTTTCCTAATTCTCAACAGGTTTATGAGGATTTATTGAAATAATATATATGAAATCACTTTATAAACTACATGTATCACGTGCATGTAAGCTGTTGACAAGAACAGAGTCATAGAAAAATAGAACTCATAACGTTCATAAGAGGTTGTTGGGCTCATTCACCTACCTAAGCCATTCAGGAAAGTAACTTATCGACATATTCCTTCTATTTATTTTGGTGGCATTTCAATTTTCTCCAAACATTTAAAAATCATAACTATGAAAACTGGGCATAGTGATTTTTTTTAGTATGAAATAGTTGTGACAATAATAATCCACCATGTGAATAGAATTTCTCTTACAAATGATATTTCTTAATTCCATGAAGATGCACTCCCTAAATTAGGGTCCCTTGATGGACTTTGGGGGACTTCGTGGCTTCCCTGAAAGTGTGTGTATATGCTAAGGAGCAATTTCCTGGGATGAAGAGCCATATCTTTCACCACATTCTCAAAGAGACGAAAAGAATGAGTTAAAGGGGGAGGGGAAGGAAGGAGGAGAAAATGTGAGAACAAAAGAACCAGAAGAGAAAGGGACCAGAAAAACTTGAACACACTGCCCGGAAGAACGTGCTGTAGGTTGTGCGCCCCATTGAGAAGGACTGAGAGAATGTCTTATTTGGGGATAAAAAGAGTTAAAATTTAAAAATAATAATAACTTCCATTCACTGAGGGCTTTATACATCCAAGCACTGTGATAGCAGCTTTCATTTATGATATTACTCCCCCCCCCGCGACCCCACAAGGTAGGAAAAATTCCGCAGTCCCTTCAAGGAACTGCTTGGGCCCAAGTACGTGCTACACTAAGATAGACCCCTTGGAGCCGGATCTTGGAATTCAGAATTTTAGAAAGATAAGTTGATGCCTTTCCTGGACATTAAACAATAGACCCAACAGGTTCTTGGAGAGCACCTCACAATCTTAATGGGATAAATAAGAGTTTTAAAGAGCCTCACATTAATTCGTTCCATACAGGTAGGATTTTGATACCAAATGAATTATGAAAAAACCATTTGATTTTCACAGCTTTCAGGATTTTGGAATTGCAGGTAAAGGATTGTAAATCTGTGTTATTATCATCCCCACTTCATAAATGAGAAATGGCTTCAGGAAGTTAGGTCATTGCCCTGGTTTGCACAGCCAGCAGGTGACAGAGAAGATTGTACACCCAGGCCTTCTGCCTCCTGGTCTATGGTACTTTAGGAATTCAGTGCAGATGGACTAATGAGAAATCCCAAGAGACACGATTTGGTTTTACTTCTCAGATACCACCAGCTGTCTCTGCCTTACTGTTCCTACTGTTTCTATGGGTTGTCACTTTCTCTAGCAAGCATCAGCAACTAGATGACAAGGGAGTGGGAGAAGAAAGACAGTGGCAGGGTCCAACTTCTTCCGAGAACCTTGAAATGCTAATGGGAAGGCTGCCTGAGCAGATTTACATGGATTGGTGACCAGTCCATGAGCATCTTCCCAAGAAGAATCAGAAAGGGCTCACTGAACATTCATGAAAGTCTTTCTTGAAGACTTAGCATGTGTTAGGTACTATTCTAGGCAATGAAGTATATGGAAATCTCCACTATAGTCATAGACAAATCACCAAATAATCAGAATACACTTTAATAACATATTTGACACCTTTACATAGAATTTGACCAAAAGTTCAGATCGTAAGGCAGGTTCTCCCTAGCTAACAGTCTCATAGACATCCGTAGATCTCAACTCAAGGAGACAGGTTTTCACAGGAAGCCAGGAGAAGGAGAAGTTCCTTCAGGTACTGTGTTCTTTGTGCCCTATAAGGCAACCAAGGTATTAATTCATCACGCGCTCATAATTGGAAAGGAGGGATAAGTAGGGAAGAACACTACTGTCCTGTCAGGAGTAGGGAAGAGGGCACGGTGAGGATGACTGACAGCCCTCAACAGCAAAGGTTTAACTGAGCCATTGGCACGGCTGGAGAGAGGAGCGGGATGGGCCAGGCCAGGGCAGAAGAGGAGGAGATTCACAGGCCCCCTGAGCTGAGGGGCAGGGGGCAGGGGACGGAGGCCGCGCCCGCCTCGTGATCGGGTCACAGCATCAGAAACCAGCAGCAGACTGAGAGAAAGAGATTGACTCCCAGGGAGGTTCCTTTATGCCAAGGCCAATACAGGTAGAGACAGCATGGCTGGAGTGGAAGGCCGGGAGTCTGGTATTTTCTCATGGACTATCAAAATAGAAAAGCAGAAGGAGCGGGAAAGGGGATACAAGAAGACCCCATGAAACTGTTGCTACGGACGGGGCAACATAACTGGAAAATGTTCATTCAAAGTACGTGATGAGATGAATGATTTTGTGAACAAGCTTGAAACCTGACAACCCCTCATGATGTCATGACTATGTTAAAATGAGTTGTGTATTCCAAGCATCAATGTGAAAACACGAATTTTAAAGAACTGTGGGCTGGAAATACTTGAATTATAGTTTCTGTCAGTCGGGAGGCTGCTGGGAAGATCCACTAGGTGGCAGTGTGGTCGTGATTTGCTGGTAGACACGGAAAACGGAATAGAGTCGAACCTCAGGCGACTCGTGTTTCCCCGATGTTCAGAAGTTTACAATAGAAAATGTTCATGGAATAATAGATGGAAAGATAAATCCGACTAGCATGCGAACAGCCATTGACATACAAAATAAAACTGTTTTACAAGCAAACAGTGGAACATTTTATAACAAGTCACACATTTCCTGTTTCCTTTAGAGAGGCTGTTGGAGAGAAATCCCTGTCTATCTTACTTCACTCTCTCCATTTCTATTTCTCTGAAATTACGTACAAAGACGCACTCATATTTTGCAATGTAAAATTTCCCAATTCTTTCTTGTTTCTGGGACCACCACTAACTAGCTGTGTGAACTTGGACAAGTTAATTAACCCCTCTGTGCCTCATTTGCTTTATCTATAAAGCAGGATAACAATCGTACTAACCTGATAGGGTTATTGCAGGGCTTACTTAGTTGATTTAAGAAGAGTGCTTAGACTAGTGAGGCACGTGGTAAACACCACATAATAGTTTGCTCCCCAACCAGAACGTAAGGGAAAAGGGAAGAAACCGTACATTCTGGTTCCCTTTGATTAGAGCCTTTTCAGTGCTGGATATGCAGCATATGTTCGGTAAATATTTAAATCAATGAATGAATAACTGATAGGCTAACGTATAAGGGTCCACATGAGACGCACAGGGATGACAATAAATACAATCTGGCATTTAACATTTGGAACATTTTTTATGAATATATTATTCTTGTACAATTAAAAAATAGAACATTTTAAGTATAAATAAGCCTTTAAAATATTTCTTAACATTTTAGATAGATCAAATGTTATTAAACATTAGGATAATAGTTTAGAAAGACTAACTGAATCTCAAAATATTGATTTAGAATACTAGACCTTTGTAGGTAGAAGTTACCTTTGAGATCATTAGATTAACTCTCTTATTTTCAGACTAGAAATGAGGCCTTTACATTCAGTGAGTTCTTTTTCTTTTTAAACATATTGCTGGCCCAATTTGGAAAAAGCCATTAGTATGATGAGTATGTTAAAGTGTGGTTGATTTTGTTATTAAAAATATATGTGAAGAATACTCTTGACTTTCTATATTTTTGTATGGTTGTATAAATTTATATATTATTGAGGCATACTTATTTTTGAGACTGGCTTCTTTACCATCAAAATATAAATTTTATTCTTAGGTCTATACTTAGCCTTTTTCAAATTATGAAGAACTTTCCGGACTGTTGGTACCACTTCACGGTGTGTTTTCTTCCACCTTGAAACTATTTTGCTAGGTTAAAAGTTTGCTTGTCAGGGAGATTAGGCTTGGGGGAAGACAAATGATCTTTTAAATATCAAGTACATTCCCAAACTCAAAAGATTTGAATGTCATCCTTGAAAATAGCTGGAACTAAAATAACAAAAATTACATTTTGGAAAAAAATTTTTGAAACAGCAAAATGCTAATTAATTCACAGAACCTACCCAGATACAGTCACCTCATCTGGTCTGGGTGCAGCCTCCACACGAGAACTAGTGCTTTCCTTGTGTCCCGCTGGGACGCTACTATGCAAGCTTGCCAAGGAGTCAGGGGGTCCTGTGTTTCGTCTTGTTTTTTATTGCTTTAAATTATAAGCTTGCCGTTTTTAGGTTAAATATCTTTTTATTGCCATAAATGTCAGTGAAGCTTTAAATGAAATACTGCAGGTGCAATTCAGCCCTCCAGAACTGGGTCCATTCACAAACAAAAGCTTTACCAAGCCAGTTTTTAATTTAGAGAAATCTCATTGCTGTTCATTTAGGATTTATGTATTTCTTTGTAGTTTTGGCACAGTTCAGTACTGAGAGTATTCTTTAAATGTCATGGTTTAAGCACCTCAAATCCAATGTGTCCATTACTGAACTTGTCATTGTCCCTCTCCTTTCCCAGTATTACTGATTTCAGTGAATGGAGCATAGCTATCCAGTCGCCCATCCAGAAATCCAGAAGTCAGCCCGCACTGCTTTTCCTGCTCACTTACCACATTGATCAGACTGCTGATCCTTGAGTTTGTCTCCTGTGTGTCTCCCCATGTGACTGCAGCTGCCATGTGGGCAGGGGCCTGGTCTGTAAACTCAGAGGCTACCACACTCCCTGATGCTCCGTAAGTATTTGAGAAATGAATGAATGATAAATACTTATCTATCCCCTCCTCCCCATTTCTGCCGTCTCGATCCTACTTTCAGCATTTCCCATGGTCTTATGTGGATTATTGTAACAGCCTCTAACTTAAACCCTCTGACTCTATTATCTCACCATAGCTGCCTTAATTCTACCCTCATTTTCCTTTATTCCTGACCTTCTATTTTACGATTAACAGTATCAAGTTGGCATATACCCTTATATTTCTTGCCTCTATGACTTTATCCTTGGTGTTTCTCTTTCTGGAAATGCCCGTTCATTTTCCTTTATTTGAAAACTCCTGCTCATCCTCATTGCTCAGTCCATGTGACATATTTTCCAGTAATTCTTTTCTGCATTCCCAGGTTGTATTAAATGTCCCTTTTTTTTTGTCCCATTGCACTTTGTGCATTTCCCTAACTGAATACATGTATCATATTCTATTTTGCTGTTTATCTGTCTGGCTTTCTTTTTCTGCGCCGTTTGGGTAGGAATTCTTTCTTAGGCATCATAATAACTTCAATGTACACAAAAGGCAGCCCATAAATATTTGTGGATTTATAATGTGGATGCTTGTATTTTTCTTTTTGTGGAATGAACAAATAGCAATTTAGTATTGCAACTAGATATAAATGTGTCTAACATGTCTAGGGTCACTGAGTACAACTGTATACACTATGCACTGCACAGCTCGGGGTGGGTCCTAGTGCCATAGATTATAAGGTGAATGTCCACTCGACCCCTTGAACTGTAAACTATGCAGGTCACCCAACTCCAGCAGCTGCCCTGTAGAACACAGAGGAGACGCTGCAGCACTTATAACGAACTGCAAGACAGCTATATTTGAAATTGAAATTTACTTC
Source organism: Equus przewalskii (assembly GCF_037783145.1). Lineage (NCBI taxonomy): Eukaryota > Metazoa > Chordata > Mammalia > Perissodactyla > Equidae > Equus > Equus przewalskii. The sequence goes on from NC_091839.1 coordinate 76,288,350, forward strand.
TAGTTTAAAAAAATCAGATTTATATTCATTAAACAAATAATTTTGTGATCCTTTATCTGATACCATTTTCATAGAAAAATACTTTTTTTAGCATGATATATTTCTTCCCATAATGCACCTCTTAAGTTATGAAAGGCTTTACCTTGCTTTCCTGGACCATATCTTCATTTCCTTGATTGAATTTGCAATGCCTGGAACATGAAGTTTGCTTGGGTACACAGATGTAAGTCAATGGATTTCATTATGAAAATAAGCATTGGCTTGGAAAATAGTCATTTCCATAAAATGAATCAGTCAAAACTGGAACATTATTTTTTTTTAAATCAGAGGATAAAGAAGTTGATTCTAAAGAAATCTGCTGGTAAACATATATTACCATCCTCCATATTCTAGAATTAGACTGGGTAATTGAATTTATCATTAAATTTCAAATTTATAGCTTTAAAAAAGACGTTAATTTTCTTTAGAAATCAGAAAGCTTAACTCAAAGAATTTAGCACTAAAAAACATGGAATTCTATATTTGGTAGCTAGCAAATTATAAGTTAATGGACAATAAATCAGACAGCTCTTTCAAGAAAATGAATCCAGTAAAAATAGCCATTAGACTTGTGCATCAAAAAAGTACCAAATAAAAACAGAGTAAATAGCCAACTTGGCATAAGGCCTAGTGCAGACTTATTAAATTGACAGCTAGTATTTATAATCTGTATGGAAGGGATATTGATATTAATATTTATAATAACCACATGTTGGCAGTAACTATATATCAGGTTCTATTCTAAATGTTAAATAGTTTTAACGTTTTGTCATTTTAATACTCAAAAGAATTTTTAAGGTAAATATCATTACAATGTCCAATTATGATGGAGGAAACATATGTGGAGAGGTAAATAAAGAAAATAAGAGAGAATTGAATAAAGAATTAATCAAAAGGTATGTATTTTCAAATCAACAGTGAATATTAATGAGATCGTTATTGTCTATCCCTGGCAATGAAGTTAAACGTGGACCCGCCGAGTAGGCTGTAACTCGCCACGTGTGGTCCATTCAACCCCCATCCGTCCCTTTCTGTCTTCCACTCACTTTCCGAGTTTTCCACAGAAACCGAGGGTTGAAATGCGCCTGCTGCACACATTGCGGATCTGGTGTGAGTCCCTGAAGTAAACCCAGCAGCCAATTGACTGGTACCCTTTCCACAACTGCTAGTGGTAGGCCTTGTTGTGTGATGGAATTCATGCCCAATTCTGACCCGCTGGGCCTGGAGCTACATGCCCTGGACTCTGACTGCTGAATGCAGCTACACAACTGCCCTGCCCTGGCCTGCCCCTCGCTTCTGGTGGGGGAACTCTGTCTCCCACCTAAAGGCACTGGCTGGGGTCCTGCTTTGATCCCAAGTGCTCTTTTTCCCCACCTCTCATAAGATCAAGATGCTACCACTTAAGTGTCATCAACGCCCAGGAGATGCTGATCCCATATTCCAACTAAAAGAGTAGACCTTCTGGATGTTCACATTAGCCCAGAAGGGCACTGAGTTGCCAAGTCATCTTGGATTTTGAGGTTTTACTACTGGACAATCACACACAAGATCAACCCAAAAGCAAGTTTGATCCTCTCAGCTTCTACCCTGCATACTCCCACCTCACCTCCCTCAGCCCATCATGTTGCTGCTAGGACCTCAGAATGCTTCGAGCCCAAGCCTGGTTAGCCAATTACAATCCCTGAACCTTGAAAATATCTCCCACTTATTCCAGTCATCCAAATATTGACCCAAATGGCTGGAACTCTCTAGTCATAGCATTTGTCTATTGTCAACTTTAAGGAATAGTCAGGATAAAATATGGAAAATCATTTGGGATCCAAATAGATGGATGTAATGTAAAGAAATTTAAGTGGGAAGAAAATAAGCGCAAGGTTTAGGAGTATAAAGAAAAGAGAGCAGATTTGCCAAGACAAGGTTGAGAGTGTCAGAGTGAAATCAGAACAGAGATTGATTTGAGGTGGGCACAAATAAGAAAGGATAATACATATATTATATTATATGTATAATATATAATACATATATTATATTGTATTACATATATTATACATATAACATATGATATAATATATATGTTACATGTATATATGTTCGTCTCTGTTCATCCACTTCCGCTTTCTGTTTTGAATTAAATAGACCATATTTTTACTGATTATCTTAAATATGATGGCTGCCATCATTACCACTGCCTTGTTTATAGTAGCTGAGTATAGAGATTAGCACCATCAACAAATCTCAAAAAAATGTCTGGTAGGATTTTTCACTGCTGATAGGTTTGCCTCTATTACTGAATTAATTTGGGAGACCAATGGCATCTGCCTGCCATCTTTACCATCCACTTTCAGATAAAGAGCACCCAAAAGGAGGAGGTAAAGGGTATGGGATGAAGCTCAACAGTCCAGTGACTCTGTTAAGTGTGGGCATGAGGAATAATTGCAGGATCATACATCTTATGTATAATGAAGTAAGGATAGTTATCCGAAAGTTCAATAGGCTCAGAAGATGGGATGATATTATCTAGGCTTGAGGTGGACACAAGAAGTGGAACAGTGGGATATGGGGGCATCATAGATGGATGCAAGGGCGTGTTGCGTATTAGTATAGGAGACGTAGGATGCAGTTAAAATGTCTACATTTTGTGTTAAAAGTCTTCCACTTAAATAGCATTTATCAGTTTATGCTGCTACCAAAGTTTTAATCTACATAAATAGTCAAAAAGTAACCAATATCAGGACCTCAATGGGCGCCAAACAGTGAGATTCAGTTATGTGGCTATGTTTTTGAGGATGGCTTACACTTAGAAGAGGGAAAGGGGGAAAATTATACTGTGCAAATGAAGTTCTCAAGTGAATCTGTTATAGTCTGAACGTTTATGTCTCCCCCAAAATTCATATCTTGAAATCCTTATGCTCTATGCAATGGTATTAGTAGGTGGGGCCTTTGGGAGTTGCTTAAATCATAAAGATGGAGTCTTCGTGAATGAGATTAGTGCTGTTATAAAAGAGGCTCCAGAGACATCCCTTGTTTCTTCCACCATGTGAGAACACACTGAAAATTCTCTGGCTATAAGCCAGAAAGAGGATGCTCACCCAACCATGCTGGCCCCATGATCATGGACTTCCAGCCTTCAGAAGTGTGAACAATAAATTCCTATTGTTTATAAGCTACCCAACCCAGTCTGTGGTATTTTGTTACAGCAGCCCAAATGGACTGAGACAGCATCCATGACCACTGAGTTGGAGGAACATAAAAATATTTTATTGAGCAAGTACAGTTAAAGAGAGAGAATTCTGTAACAGACGCTCTTGAGCTAGAAGAGCTAAAAGCTAGGAATCAGCAGTGACAAATGAGAAGATGGAGAAAGGGGAGTTTGGCGTACCAAACTTCATTTGCGGAAAGAGTAGATTTAGGATGTAATCTCAAGATTTCCTCCTGATGAGTTGGATGGGTGACCGCTGTAGGCGTGCAGCCTGGTCCCTTGATCAGGCTTGGAAGAACTGGGAAAAGAAACTGTTCTGAAATACCAGCATCACAATCTCTGTCACTTATACAGCCTCCAGATAACTGAGTACCAGAATTATTCCTCTGCACTCTTTCTCCCTCTTAAGAATCTGAAAATAAGATTATTTGCTGACATTTATACTTAAAAAATTAACACAATATGGATGAGTTTAGCTATCTGCAGAAGTCATTTGAAAGGATAGGATATTTCTTAGAATATGAGCTGGATGAAAAGGGAATAGAAATAAAATTAAGCCGTGACTGAATATGAAAGATATTTATAACTCAATCAAGGGTATTAACATATTAACTCAATAAGAAGGAGAAATAGAGTTTGCATGGAGACTCCAAATAAAGATGTCATCAGCTACTTCTATTAAAACCAGAACCACAAGACTGTTATTAATTATCATCATTAACATTCAACATTGTTTTGGATTTTCTGTCCAAAGCAACAAAATAAAAAAGGCAAATAAGACACAACAATTATAAAGGAGAAGATAATATTAACATTGTATCCAGAAAATAAGATTATTTAATAGAAAATTTGAGAGAATTTACTTTAAAAAATCTTAGACTTGATGAAAGAATTCATAATAGTGACTGGTTACAAAATAATTGTACAAAATTTATTAGCCTCTTCGATGTAACAACACTTACTAGCTGAAAAATAAAATGGTAAAACTAAAAATCCATTTATAATAGTAAAAACAAACCATGAAATAACCAGAAATAATTCAAGAGGAAATGTGAGATCTCATAACCATGTATTTTTTGAATATCTACTATTTCCTTATCCAGCAAACCTTTACTGAGTGCCCGCTGTCCATTAGACACTAGCCCTGGGAATAAAGAGGAGAGCAAGTCAAACAAGGCTCCTGATATCGTAAGGCCCAGATTTTAGACAGGTGGTGATTGTTGTATGCATTTATATGTGTTTAGGTGTGCATATGCGTTTACAACTTTACATGGTGTGGTAAAGTATGTCCTCGCTTAGGAGGTGACATTTGAGACAAGGCTTGGACATCAAGGTGAAGTAGGCCCTGCAATGATTAGGGGCGCATCTCATCAGGTGGTGAAAACAGCAAGAGCAAAGACATACAGGTAAGAAAAACTTAGCATGTTTAAAAAATAGAAAACTAAACAAAACAAAACAGCAGGGGTGAGTGATTTGGGGATGAAGTTGTGGAGATGATAAGGAGCAGGTGAGAGCGCCCTGCGAGTGATGGAGATGACAGGATCCAATTTATGCTGAAAAGTGTCTCTGACTGTTATGGGGAGGGTGGTCCATGCAGGCGGCTGCTAGATTTAGTGATTAGAACATTATCATTGTGCTTATTCCCCAATGAAGTCCAAGATGGCTACAGTTGAATGTGTGTGTGTGTGTGTGTGTGTGTGTGTGTGTGTGTTAAGGGGGTGGCAGATTTGAGGAGTGATAAGAAGGTGTGAAACAGCCTTCTGGTAACCTAGGAAGGCAAACCTGCTGGGGGTAACTGTTAGGATTATGACCTGGGTCTTGCTAGAGATTTCCAGGATCAAAAAATATTTTCGTGTATATCTAATACATGCAAAAGTGTATATGTTATGTATACGTAAGTTATAAAGTATACATAACAAAGAAAAGCCTAGATCCTGCCACCCACTTAAGACCTAGACTTTTGAACTTGACCATGACCACTCATATCCCTGTGTACTCCCCCCAAGTCCCACGGCTCTGCCTCCTCCCCAGAAGTAAGCAAGATCCTGAAATGTGTGTTGTAACCTGACTATGAACTAGTGGTCCAGCGCACCTTAACCCCTTCCTGCATGATTGTTCCATGAGTGACTACTAGCAATTATACTGTTAAATAGACTTGGATCAATCAGCAATTCTAATGGAAGCTGAGCATAATTTAATATAGAACTTGGAGTAGCTCATATTTAATTCCTTTAAAATTACACCATGAAAAAGGGGACTTACGAGAGATTATAAACAAAGGGAAGAGAGGCTTGCATAAAGCTTCCGTCTGCACTTGACTCATGTTTGAGTCACATCCAATACTGTAGAGCAGGTGTGATTCAGTCTATAAACTCTGGTGGCAGGAAATATCACATTTATTTATTATTTTAAATCCCTATAAAATCTTCTCTAAGCTCCTATATTGTCAGACAGGTGAGAAATTCAGTCTTAGTCATTAAGGCTGCGTGAGAATCAAGGAGGAGGCTGGGACTGACACACTGGGAGAAGATTGTTTCACCTCAGTTCATCAAGTCATCCATTCTCACGCTTTAATCCATGGTTCTCTGTTTCCAGGCCACATGGAAGCTGCAAAGCCTGGGCTTGAGAGCCAGCCTCCTCAGGACCAGAGGACAGCTGGACCTCTGTGTGGAGCTGCTGCTCCCCGGGGACTGTCCTGGAGCTCTGCTCAGGTCTCTGCACACACAACTTCATTCTTTTCCTTCTCTGTTGAGCTCCTTCCCCCTCTCTCTGCTGACCTCAGAGGCACTGCTTTCTCTCTCCTCTCGCCCTGGAGCACTTCTAATAACATCAAAGAGTTTAGGCATTTACAAAAACTAGGAAAATTCTCTGATTTCAAGTGGCTTCTGCTTTCCATCCTGCCACACACATCCTCTGAGTCAAAGGAGGACAGCCCTGCCCACTGCTTGGGAGGAGCAGGGGGAGGGAAACACATTTAAACAAATTACTGTCTCAGTGAATAATTCTGCAACACTTCTACGTAATGCATGGGCGTGTTATTAAAGAAAAGTTTTTAAAAAGAAAAGAAAGAAAAAGAAAAACAGAAAGACTGTGATCTATATGGCCTTGGATTTTGACGTTGTGTGATTCTCTCCTGGGAAAATGTGGATGCCCTATCTAGTTCACCTCCTTCATATTGTGGATGAGACAAGTGAGTTCCAGAGGAAACATGGAGGAGTAGAAACGGCAAAGACTTTGCAATTAGCAGAACAAAGTTAGCTTCCCAATTCTGTTACCAATTAGTTCCATGATCTTAGGCAAGTTATACAGTGTCTCTGAGATTCAACTTTGTCATCTGTAAAATGGGGATCAGTATACTTAACCTTAGAGGGTCATTGGCGGATTTAAAGAGCTGACGTGCACATATGGTAGCTAACCCAGAGACTCTACATTTGAAGACATTCAACAGCCCTGCTTTCTCCCCCAGCTGGAAGCCATATGTGCGATGTGTGGCAGAAACAGAAAACCCTGGTGCCCTGCTTCCAGAATAGTTCTTTTGTTATTGCACCATCAATGTGGTATCTGAGAAAGGCAGGGAAATATGGACAACCAGGCCCTACTAACACTAGACAAATCTGTTACCAGCAGACAGGCGGTATGCACGCTCAGTGTGAAAAGGACAACATATCATTTATCAATCAATCCTTTTCATTTAAAAGATTTATGATATTTGCAAAAACACCTGGCGACATCAATCACCTTTGTCTCTAAGCTGCAGGGGATGGGCCAAGGCCTGATGGTAGCAAAGGGTCAGGCTCTCAGCTGCTATTTTTCTCAAGCTGGCTTTCCTGTTCTCAAAGACAAGCCAAGTGGTCAGCAGGCAGTCGATTAGCAGCATTTGTCATGCTCCAGGGTGAATGGAAACGAGGCCAAGGTTGTGAGTTCTCTCCCCTTGTGGGTAGATATACTCCACAAAGGGAAAAGAGTGTGCCAAGACTGCCGAGTCCAGCCCGGATTCTACCCAAGCAACTCTCCAATGTCTATGAGCTGTCACCAGGACAGACACGTCAGGGAATGTGACAGCTCCGTCCCAGCCAATCACCACCAAGGAGACAATACTGTTTGCAAATCCCTGATAGAGGGCCACCAGTAGGCTGCTAAGTAAAGAATGGAACACTCACTCTTATTACCTGTTATAGACTTAAACAAATGAGATACACATTCATTAATTCATTTATTCACTCAACCAACATTATCACTTGGGGCTTTGTAAAAGAACGTTATCAAATGCATACCCAGTGTCAGTAGATTTCTATGCTTCCACTATTAAAATGAAAGCTAACATTTATTAACACAATGTATTAAGCACTTTACATGAGTTCTCTCTTTAATTATCAAAAAACACGCAGGAGATATTTTCTAGTGTCCCTGCTTTACAGATGAGGAAAATGAGGTTTAGATTGCTGGGGTCACAGACAGTGGTAGAGCCAGGATCCGAGTCCCGATTTGTCTGTGTTTAATCGCTGAATAATACTACCTTCAAGGGCTCCGATTGAGTGCATGGGGCTATCTCTGGGAAATTTTCATTCTAGAAAAGGAAGGAGGAAGACTAATTCCCATTGTAGAGGATACACTGTGTGAATAGAAGTAATGTTTTTGATAACTGATTCCGTATTACTGTATTTCCCGTAAGTGAAAGGGGTATCTCATAGTGATTTCTATTCAGAAATATTTAGAAGGGAAAATTCACCATATTTTCCTACACACTGGAATACCTTTTATAATATAGTCATTTCCTGCCTGAATATATAGTAATTAATCTTGCTACAGTAGGTAGTGTCCTGTAAGAGTCCCAGAATGCAAATGTACTGACTCTTAAGCTGGAAAACTCATTCTCTGAAATACCAGTCATTGTCTGCTTAGAGTAGCACCTAAAAATTCAGCTGTTTACCTTAATAATGGGGGAGGGCACCTGCCACCATTGTTCTTCACATCTCTATATTGTGTCCAAACATCTAATAGAAAGCTCTTTAAGAATTCTTGGGTCTCTACGCAAGAACAGAAAGATAACTGACGTAAACTGTGACTCTTCGAGGGGGAGGAGAGCACCTCCTTGTACTTACGTCAGGATCTGGACGTGTAATACACTCCTTTTCCAATCTCAACCTCCACACAAGATGTGGAATTTGCACCTTTCTAGACAATCTTAGGATGGTCTTTGTACAGGGTTTCTTTCTAGCCACCTCACATTTGAGGCGATGCTTGTACTCATGAAGGGTTTACATAAATGTTATGACTCAGCTATAAAGTCCTGAATGTAAGTTATAATCAAACCTTAACTAGCCCATCAGATGCTTAACATGACCAGACTGTAAGACCAGCCTGAAGCAAACCACAAGTTGGGGAATGTTGACTTCCAGTGCCACCAGCATTCATCATCTGCCACTTGTACTGCGTTCACTTAGGCACCTAAATCCACAATTATACTTCTCCTTTCTTCTTGTCTCCTGCTCCTTTCCAAACCCCTCTTTCAGAAAAACAGGATTTATAAGAATTAATTTGCACTGTTACCTTCTGCAGCTGGTGGTTTGGTGTAGGAGAAAGATCAGTAGTCTCAACATCAGGGTACCAGTCCTGAGTCAATGTAAGATGTTGGCCTTTCCAACTCGAATATCCTACATAAATTTCTAGTTCTATTTCTCTCAGTTTATAACCTAGGGTTTCTCTTCTTAATGTAATCTTTCAAAAGTTGGGGGACTCTTAATATCGTGAAAGTTCCCTCAAAGGACTCCCTATATAATATACAGGGGAGATATTTCATAAATATGATCTTATCCTCCGCTACACTTATTGGGGGGGGGGCCATGACTAATACCTCAATATGTACCCAATCTATAATGCAGAGATGGCCACACAATATGTGTTCAATAACACTGTACTAGTTTTCTATTGCTGCTATAACAAATTACTCCACACTTAGCTGTTTAAACAACACAAACTTATTATCTTACAATTCTGGAGGTCAGAAGTCCAAATGAGTTTCACTGGGCTAAAGTCAAGGTGTCAACAAGGCTAGTTCCTTCTGAAGGGTCTAGAGGAGAATCCATTTCCTTGCCTTTTTCAGCATTCCTTGACCTGTGGCTCCTTCCTCCATCTTCAAAGCCAGCAGCATAGCATCTTCCAATTTCTCTCTGACTCTGACTCTCTCATCTCCCTCTTTCACTTGTGAGGACTCCACTGATTACATTGGGCCCACCTGGATAATCCAGGATAATCTCCCCATCTCAAGGCCAGCTGATTAGCAACCTTAATTCTCCAATGCCATGTAACATAACATATCCGCAGTTTCCAGGGAATTGGGGCATGGACATCATTGGGGAGCCATTACTCTGTCTACCACAATATTAATCAATTAAGTAAAAATAGAAAGAGTTAAGTTAAAGTCAAGATAGATTCTCATAATCTCGTCTTTTAAATCTACAAAAATTCCTTGAAAATTCTAAAAGGAAGAAAATACTGGCTCTGATCCAATTTGATATTCTGATCATATCTATTTATATCATTTTGAGACTTTTTTCACCTTGCTATTGTAGTCAGCCTTCTGGCATCCTTAACGATAAAGTTCAAGTTTATGTTGCTTCAAATTGTGCGTCAGTCTCTTCTTGAATCTTTTTTTTTTTTCTGATGATACTTAATTTCCCTGATGCAGTTATGTGTCTGGACAAGGTGTGTCATCTTTGAGTGAAATCTGTCTGGAAGCAACAAATGATGCCAGAAACATTAAAAGGTTTCTGATACATTTGGGCCACATAAAGTTTTACATGCCTTTAATGCTTGAGCCTTATGACATTAGATCCCACAAACTCTCAGTGTTAATGTTTGTTTGTATATTATTTGATAGTTTGCTGTCAAGAAAGAAAGAAAGAAAACCTAAGTGATGATAGCTAACATGCTCTATCACTTTATCTTGCTTTAACGAAACACGTGACATCGGAAGTCTTCAGCTAATTGACAACTTAGACTGTCCTATGGGCAATGCAAAATGGTCAAACATTAACAGCTTTTAGAATAAAGATGCAGTAGGGGTGCCTAGATCTTAGTTTTTGTTTTTAGTTTAGGTTTTAGTTTAGTTTGTTTGTTGTTTTCTCTTATTTAAGAACCTACCGAAACTTGTTGACTAAGAAATGGAATAAAATCAGATTTCCTTTGCCTCAAAATTAAATGGAGCCTACTCCAGTTGGTTGAACTCCACTCTGGCTTAAAAATTCCAAAAATACTTAAATTATATGCAGGAGAATGAGGACATTCTGGGCCGGTGGATTCCCTGGCACACACGATAGGAGTGTGTTTGTAGTGAGAACTTCGTGTCAGTGCAGAGTGACCTTCATCCGTCCAGGAGCAAAGACCCGGATGGCATCTTGGAATTGGTACACTACAAGCGGTGTCGATGGCAGCACTTGTGAGCAGGAAGTCTCTTGCTGTTACCATAGCAGGTTGTTAAATGCATTGAAACATGCTCTTTCAGGGAATAAATGGCAAAAGGATGATATTTTACTATGTCTTCTCTGCTTTCTCTAACCCTGCTGACTGGCTGACATATTAAAATGGGTAATTCTGTGCTTCCCACACCCAAACACCTTCACAAATTCAGCTCAATAAATTTCAAATATTCATAAACTATTCCTGTTATTTCATCAGTGGGTTAAACTTCGCAGGGAAATAGAGTGCCTACAAAGCAGAAACAAAGACATGGCTCTTGACCTTAACATAAGACATTGACCTGACCTTTGGATGGGGGTTCTTAACCTTGGGTTTATGGACAACTGGGTGGTCTGAAAGGATACCAAGTCAACAGTTAATCTCTATAAGCATAGGGGAAAAACTGTGGCTATGACTGCATGTATCTTTTTCTGGAATGAGGAGTCTTAGCTTTCACCAGGTTCTCAAATGACCCTGTGTGTTACAAATAAATAACAAAGAAAATAAAATGGTTAAGGACCAGAGATTTAGAACCACTTTTAAAAAAAAAAAAAAAAAAAATAGGATGCTGTTTACAAACCTCAGAAAAAATTGTCTTGGAATCATAATGAGTTGGTTTTGGCTATCATGCATAAACTAAGCAGCAGCATTGGAAAATTACTGTGAAAATATAAAAATGTAATTGCTAAGCAACCTGTGCATTAACCATCATTTTCAATTAATTTTAGCTAAGAATTGGGCTATTAATTTTAATATCTTACAATCACATTTATAATTAATTAAAGTTAATTTCTTTAAAACTCACTTTAGAGGTTCTGTAAACTATAGCATGCTTTTGTTTTTCAAAGGAATTCCCTCCTTTTAGAAATATGAGATACCATATCATCTTGACAGCGTTCCGCGGCACAGGAAAGGTCCACATCTTTTTCTTTAATAATAGCTTATAAGGTGAGCTTCTATTGTTAAAAACAAAAGAAAAAAAAAAGAAAATTACTTAACCTGATACTTAACTAGACGGCAAGTTTCATGTCATACAACATTTTAATTGATTTCAACTGTTCTTGACCTACAATAAGAAGGTAAATAGCTTTCTTGAAAGGCAGCAGTAACAAATACGATTAAAATTTTGTACAATGATCAAAGGCTTTTTCTATAGTGTGTAAAAAAAAAGAGGAAATGTTGACCACAATTTGCTAAGCAGAGTAGACAGTGGACCTAGAAAATTCAGACCATATTGGAGGAGACTTAATTCAAATGAGCCAAGAACAAAACTTGACTTTTCTAGAATGGAGTCAAGCAAGTCATTTTACGAAAGTTCTAGAAGAAGACTTAACTTTTTGGAATTCAACTACTTCTAGGATTATTCCTATGGATTTTTATGTCTTTTGGTTTTGGGGCGGGTAATTTTATACTGAATCTGGTATAAAAGGCAATTCTGGGATGCATTATCAATAGCTCTCAGAATTTTTTTTTCAAACTGTCTTTTTAACCTAGAAAGGTTTATTTCACTGAAAGCTCTGACTTTCTCCCTGAGGTCCCTCAAGATAGCCCGAAATCTCCGTAACCTGGGATCTTAAGTGAATCACCTACATCGTAAGTCCTGACCAAGAGAACGAAAAGGGTGCTTCCTACTCACACAGGACTTCGCCGGAAACTGTGGCCAGCGCAAAAATAACATGCCCATGCATAGGTGAAGAAACGATTAGATAATAAAAGGCGTATCTCTGTTGTATTGTAGCGCAAATAAATATATCCTGTAGCCCCAATTCTAATTCTAACATCGTCTACAAGTTGCTCTCCTCGGAGCCACATGATGAATGCTGATTCACTGTGGGGGAGCTCAGTCCCAAGAGTAAAGGGCAGGTGGCACAGGAAGAGCTGGACGGCTAGAGGCTGGGAGTACTGAGAAGCGGCTGCGAAGTGGAGGGAAATACAGGAGAGAAAGTGCAGGTCTGAGAAGAAATCACTGACAGAGACACGGCACCTCTTCTACCCCAATAGGACTCCAGAAAGAGGGCCCTGCTGGACCCCTCAAAGCAGCAGGCAATGATCAGGGGGGCAAATATTACTCGTTTTTGTTTTCCTTATTAACAATTTCTTTTTCTTTTTCTTTTTTTTGAGGAAGATTAGCCCTGAGCTAACTACTGCCAATCCTCCTGTGTTTGCTGAGGAAGACTGGCCCTGAGCTAACATCCATGCCCATCTTCCTCTACTTTATATGCCGGATGCCTGCCACAGCATGGCTTGACAAGCAGTGCCATGTCCACACCTGGGATCCAAACGGGCGAACCCCAGGCCGCCAAGAAGCAGAACATGCGAACTTAACCTCTGCACCACCAGACCGGCCCCACAATTTATTTTTCTTATTGTAGAGTAACAAATGTTCACTGTAAAAAATTTGGTCATACATAAAAAAGAAAATTCACCCCTAACTACCCTAACCAGTAAAAACAACTACTGACATTTGTTATTTTTCCTCCCAGCGTTTTTCCTACATGTATGTCTCTATCCGTCTATATGTTTGCACACTGACGAAATCCTGGAATCTAATTGGTAATCCAACTTTATTTCCTTGATGTATTATGCTTTAACATTTTTCCAGAGATAATTGCTTCTGACTTTTCCTGAACCTGATGGGCCATCTCTCTCTAATGATGTCCCCTGCCCAATATATACATATTCTGAAGAAAGAAAGAAAGGAAGAAGGAGAGAAAGGAAGAAGGAAAGGAGGGAAGAAGGGAAGAAAGAAAGAGAGAAAGGAAGGAAGAAAGAAAGGAAGGAAGGAGGGAAGGAGGGAAGGAAGGAGAGAAGGAAGGAAGGAAGGAAGGAAGAAACAAAGTATTAGTTTTACTTTGGCCTAGGGAATTTTCCTTCTGCCATTTCAGGACACTGGCCCCCATTATGACCAACTCACCCCCTCTATCTCCTCTATCAAAATTTCTGCACAACTTGTTTATACCTGAAACACAGAGTAGTGCACAAAAGGAGGAAAAAGGGACTCTCTTTGACTTAAAACTGGGCTGTGAGTAAATGTCTGTCAAATTATTTAGTCAATTCGCTCTAAACCTCTTAAGGTGAGGCGATGATCAAGTGGTCCAATAGTTAATAAGCACCTAATAAACGAGTGCTGAGTTGAGTTGAATTTTATGTTTGATGGGGAAAGGAAAGGAGGGAGGAAGTCTGGATAAACAGGAAGGCACTAGGTGCCTGCATGCGGGTATGGGTGGTGGACTGCCGTGTCCCACTCAAGGGAGAGAGGTGTTAGAAAAAAGAGCCTAGGAATAAAAAAGACAAATTTCAAAAACTCAGTCTCTTTTCTTCAATTAAGCAAAAAATGAGCAGATGCCACCATGCACTCCTCAGCTTCTCCTGCCTGGGAGGGTGTTCCTCATCCTAGAAGGAGTGCTTTGGGTAGAACAGGAAGAGCTGTGTCTTCTAGACAGAGTGTACTCATATTGATGGATAAGAATCCCCTGGGCTAAGATATGCCTCAGGCAAAGTGATGAATGTGATTGATTTGGAGGAGGTGGGGACAGGGAGAGCATCCAAAAGATGCTCCAGAAACCCATTCAGAGACAGAGGCGTTCAGGATGCTTTTGAATTCTTCAGTCTGGGCACAAGGCGAGGACTTGTTGCATGTTTATTGAACGATTGAACACAGAAATTGGACTTCTATGTCTCTCCCCACAGCAGGGAAGTGGCTTTGTCAGCTGTCCTCAAGAGAACAGACTCTCCTAACCGCAACTAGAAAATTCTCAGCATCTGTCTTGGGTCATGGGTTGTGCCCTACTCCCAAGTTGAATGTTAGAACATGCAGGTGAGGCAGTTCTATTAGAGCCATGAAAGGGGATATAGATAAATCTAGAAAGGTCAAAAATGCACTAAGTTATTACAACAAGCCAAATATTTTGCCCTTCATTTTGTTGTGATAGGCAGCCAGGGAAGTTTTTAGGTAAGAAAATGATGATTAAAAATTAATACGGCCGTTTTAAGAAAGAAAGGGGATCAACTCCAGTCAAGGTGCTATGTTAATGAATAAAGACATTAAGGCTTTATGAGTCAAAGCCCGCTAAAATTATTTCAGCTGATAGTTTTCCTTATCACATTATAAAGCCCAGTGTGGCTCACAACTAGAGGGGTTTTCAGTTGAAATCTCTTCACTTTATGACTTTTCATACTATAAATAAAATCTCGCCTCTGCCATGAGCAACCAGATTCTCATGTTTGTGACGACAAGTGACCTTGCATCAAAAGGGCCCCAAATCCCCATCCTCTCATCAACACCAATGCTCATGTGAAGTCAAGGATGGGGCAATGCAGCTGCCTTCAAAGAGAAGAACACTGAAGGATAGGAATGTTTCTGTTTCTCAGAACTCATCATTTCAGTGAGTCTGGAGTCTTCAGGCTCACTGAAATTAGAAATCGAATATTAAATTAGAGAGTAAACATTTTGAAGAGCAGATCTTTATTTTGAATGGAATTCATGGTTTCTATGAGCAGCAGAGAAAGCACACACTGCTCTAAGGAGATTCACCTGTAAGAGACACGTCTTTATTCTGAGATTCTTGGAGCTTTTACATTAATGAGCCTCATCAAAAGGATCAGTTATGACATAGCTTACATATTTTGGGTTTACAATGGTTTAAAAACTATACTGTTGGAGGAACTGAAACATTTATTTTTCCATTTCCTTATGTTTCTATGGGCAAAAAGCAAAAAGGAAAGTATTGGAGTGCATACATCTTGCTTCTCTCTTGACTCCCTTGGGGGTCTCTGTGCTACAGGTGCCTCTGGTCTGCATCTCTTTACCTTTGAAATGCTCCCCTCCCTCTCAGTTGAA
Source organism: Equus przewalskii (assembly GCF_037783145.1). Taxonomy (NCBI): domain Eukaryota; kingdom Metazoa; phylum Chordata; class Mammalia; order Perissodactyla; family Equidae; genus Equus; species Equus przewalskii. The sequence continues at coordinate 76,303,886 of NC_091839.1, forward strand.
AAGGCTTCACTAGCTTACCTGCCTGGGACGGAGGGTCCAGTGATGGTGAGAGAGGAGAATGTCTAGGTCAGAGCAGTGTTTCCAATACAGCTTCGTTTCATAGCTCTTCATCTTGGAGGACACCTAATGGATTCACATAGCCATTTATAAAGCTGGTGCTCTGGTCCCTGCTGGGTTACCAGTTCTTTCTGTGTAAGTGCAATTGGTCAAACCTAGAGTTGAGGAGAAGAGCTTTCTAGAACCTAAGCACCTACGTGTATGTTTCTGTTTTATTGATTTTGTTTATTGATCTTGTTATTTTTATAGTTTGAAATGGGTTCCCAGAATAAAATCCCAATTTATATCACTGAACTTGTTACAGGTAACAAGGGTACAACTTAAAATGATGTGGTCTGCAATCACCTTCTAGCAACAAATTAGAGTGTCAGCTCAGGTTTCCTGTCCTTTCTTTAGTCCTGATTAGAACTCTCAAATTTGTTATAAAATAAGACCAGTTACCCAAAGTGACCTTTGGCTACTTATGTCAGACCTATCAAACACACCATTTTGGGTAATAAAGAGGTAAAGAAAGAGAAGGAAATGAGGCCAGAAAAGAGATTGGAATAACTACCCTAAAAACCTGAGACTCACGGAGGAGGATACAATCAACTAACACATATGTGTCCACAGGCTGTCAATTCTCTCAGCCATCAGTTCCCCCTCAAAGTATGATATTCCAGACCCACTCCTCCCTGGGGGATAGGGGATTAACCTGCTTATTAAATCCCCAGAAGTCTACTGTTAAAGGCTCTGACCTCCTCAACAGTCAGTCAGATGGAGATTCCCAGATGAATTGCATTTCAGAACTTGGCGTCCTCCATGTCATCAGCCACAGCTCTCACATGGCTTGGCACCTCTCTCCAAGGGGATGCGACTCACATTGGTATAACCTCTGTTTCTCAGCTTGGAGGATACACCCAACTCTTCCGAACCCCAGCTCTCCTTGTTTGTCCAGGTGGTTTCAAGGACACTGGAAAGCTGTGAAAAGATATAACTTCTTCTCTAGTGGAGAAAGCTTATGGTCACTTGGTGCTGTTACTCTCAAGGAATTCCATTTTTGAAAAGGAAAATGCGGAACCCACCAGGCAATGAAAGGAGGCTGTGCTTCAGTGCGGCAGCCCAGGGACCCATCCTTAGTGGGACAGATGATATGACAGATATAGGACAAGGAGTAGTCTGAGCCGGAGGGGTCGGAAGCAGGAGGGCAGCAGCAAGAACACCATGAGGAGAAGCAGGACGACTTCAGCCTGGTGGCCACTCAAAAAACACCTCACACAAGGTATGGAGCAGTGCCGGGTGCTGACTAGTCGGAGAAAGATTGATGCCAATAACAGTTCTGCGTGTTCTCCATTTTGAGGCACTCCTCTCTATATTCCATTTTTCTTACAACAAGCTTCCAGAAATGCAGCCTATTTTTTTCCTCCCTTCCTTTTTTCTTTAAGTTGCTATTATTGTTCAAAAATCTTCCTAAATTCTCAGAATCGTGGTGATGCACATCAGATTGTATAAAATATGTCACTCCCCTGTTTTAAACTCTTCACTCGTTTCCTGTCATGCCTAACATTGAAGCTTGAGTCCTACAAGGCCCTGGATGACTGCCCCTGACCCTTCCTCCTCTCTCATCTCTTACCACTCACCCTCTCCCTCATCTGTGTAGCCACACTTGGCCTTCTGGTTGGTCGCCAAAGATGACCGGAACATTCTACCTCAGGATCTGTCTGCATTTGCCCCTCCCTCAGCCTGGTGTGCCCCTGCTGCAGATATTTGCAAGACCCTGCCCCATGCCATTCAGATAACTGCTCAAACATTCGCCCCCAGAGAAGATTTCCCTGCCACCCTTGCCACCTTTGTATAAAACCCACACTCCCACCCCAGGATTGCTCTCTAGCCTCTTTCCCTGCTTTATGCTCATCATTGCACTTAGCACTTCCTGATGCTATATTGTGGATGTAATGACTTTCTGCCCCTTTGGGATTTAAATCATTAGGGTGGAGACGATTGGCCCAGAACAGGGCCTGGCACATGGTAGTGGGAACTGATGAAAAATGTATTCAGTAAAGAAACGAACAATTGACAGCACAAGTTTACAGGTTCTGACCTTCCTGTAGATGATACCAGAGGCCCCGACAGCCTTCCTGGTTTTCTTCTTTTTTTTCCTGAGTATTGAGTTCCTCAAAATGTTCTCTGCTCTTAACCCTTTGCCCTTTTCCGGGTCTAGTAGGTTCCCTTTCCTGTGGAGGAGTTGCACACCTGTTGGAACTGTGGGGAAGAAATGAGGGCAGTCAGATACTTACCGGCTTGCAGTAATGAATTCATATTTTATATACACTCAAACATGAGTGACTCACTTCAATGTTGCCTAGCTTCTCACTTTGCAAGTGATTCACAAACACTTTTAAAAAATATTCCATTTGCTGAGGAAAGTGGATTTTTACCTTTATACCTACTGTGCCACGAACTGGGAGCATAGATAAAATCATTAGATGGGAATGCAGAATTTCTTTGACATATTGTGTTTTGTCTTTAGAAGTCCATGTGATTTTTAAAATTATCTCATGCCATCTTTTCATTTTAATTTAAAAAACTTGCCTTCAATCATCCTGCAAAATTGCTGAGCCAGTAGGCTGTCCTGTGTTAATCTCTTGATTTGCAGTAGCTCCTGGCAAACCACTTATATTCTCACTGTAGTCATCTTCCAGAAGATAGTATTTTTGCGTTGGATAGTATTGAGCAACAAGACAAGAGATCTGGGTTCTTGTCCCAGCCTTAACATTTATCAGGTGTCAGATCCCGGGCAAGTTAAACACTCTGAGTTCCAACATTCCAATGTGTATCTTCTCTCTCAAGGTTAAAAGAGTCATTTCAAATCCTCTATTGGGTAATTGCTCAATCTGTGAAGGAAAAACCCGCTGGCACACTATGCACTTTATAAAACACTGTAAAAGAGCGTGGTTCACCAGTGTATTTGGGTAAATTTTGTGAAAGCATTATTCTCATTTTTTTTGTTGGCACATGTCAGCTTTTGTGTAAGTAATTAGTGAGGAAGCTGACAGGAAGAGAAAAGAGCTGATCTGACATGCACTTGAGGAATGGGGATTTATCTTCTGAGTAGGAAAAGGAATGCTAAATCAGGTACAAGCCTAGTTAATAGGGTTAATTTTTTCTAACAGCAATAACATATCACTTTCTGTCTTTGTTTTTTGATCGTTTGGAGGTTGCTAATCTAATATACTGTGGCAAAAAGTTGTGTTCTCCCATAGAAGTAGAAAAGTATAAGTAAATGTTCTTGCTATCAAGAGATCAGAAAATCAATCACCATCACCTTGCCTTTTTCCACAATTTGAAGTAAACTATTCCTTCACATATCTAAAAGGAGGAAATACAATGAGGTTGCAGATTCATTGCACTGACCATCAATCTTAAATGCTGGATTTTAGAACTTTCTTTTAGATATAATGATAGCTTGGGCTTTCAAATCAGATTGCAGATCTCGGCAAAGATTCCAGAAATTTTGCATTTTAGCTGATGAATTATAAGGTAAAATCTGGTTTTTAAATTGGCTGTTGTGTGTATATGTCAGGTTTGGGGAAAAACTACAAAAATATGAAAGTGAACTTCCTAAATCTGTCATTTTTCAACAAGATGTATTCTGTTGCTAGGTCCATAGTTACAGAGGAGAGAAAGGTCTTAATGGTTGCTATTGTTATTTTTAAATGTTCATTATAAAAGTAATACAATGTTGCCATAAAAATTTAAAAAGAACAAAATTGTATAAAATAAAAATTAGAAGAATCCCCTCACTCTTTAATTTCATTTCTTATTTCGTGTTAATATTTTGGCATAACTGCTGATGGGAATGCAAACTGGTGCGACGACTATAGAAAACAGTATGGAGATTTCTCAAAAAGTTAAAAATAGAGATACCATATGATCCAGCTATCTCACTACTGGGTATTTAAACATGAAATCAACAATACAAAGAGTTTTATGTACCCTTATGTTCATTGCAGCATTATTTAAAACAGCCAAGATTGGAAGCAACCCAAGTGCCTATCAACTGATGAATAGATAAAGATGTGTTATGCCAAAATATTAACACGGAATGAGAAATGAAATTAAAGAGTGAGGGGATTCTTCCAATTTTTATTTTATACTATTTAGTTCTTTTTATACTCACAATGGACTACTACTCAGCCATAAAAAAAGACAAAATTGTCCCATTTGAAACAACATGGAGAGAACTTGAGGGTATTATGTCAAGTGAAATAAGCGAGACTGAGAAAGACAAACACCATTTCGTATGTGTATACCTTCCATACCTTACACACACACACACACCCACGCACACTTTTTAAGAAAGATGGAATCACACAATACAAGACGTTCTACAATTTCTTTTCTCAATAGTGTCTCTTTGACATCTGCCCTTATCACTGGATATAGATCTTTTCTGCTAACTCTGCAAAGTATTCTATTGTATGAACATATCATAATTTAACTAGTCTCTCAATGATGAGCACAGGAGTGATTTCCAGTTTTCACTGAGAGGCAGCCAGCATAGTTCTTGAGAGCCCAGACTCTGGCATCAGACTTCATGGGCTCATAAGCCCAGTCCTTCACTAACTAACTTGTGTAGGTTACTTAATCTCCATAGTTCTCAGTTATTTCAGCTATAAAATGGGGAAAAAATTAGAACTTACTCTAGAAGATGGTTGTGAAGAGTTAGTAGATAAAAAATACTTAGAATAGTGCCTACCTCATAGTGAGTACTGTATGAAGGTTTGCTATGATGTTTTTGTTACTATGGACAATACTGCAACCCTTATTTTTATATAGATCTGCATTTAACTCTTGAATGGATCAGATGTTTTTGAGGACACAAAATTGGTGAAAACAGCCAATGAACTCTTAGTCTTTATTTCTCATTTAGAAGAGGTACTGTGAACAGAAAAGCCAGTGCGTTGCTCTGCTCATTGAATACCAGTGCTAGAAACTATAAATAAAAATACTTATTTTCTGATTTTCTCCAATTCATCCCTATTCCCAAAATCCTATTCAGTCCATCATCTCCCCTTACCTGGACTATTGCAAAAGTCTTCTAACAATTTTGCCTGCCTGCTTCTGAGTTTCCCACCCTTCCATCCAACCTCTACCATGGCTGCCAAAGGGACATTGCAATGGTTCCCTAATTTCTCCAGGATAGAGCCAAACCTCCTCAACCTGGAATGCAAGGCCCTCTGTGAGCTGGTCCCTGCCTATCTCTCCAAACTCCCTTTTATAGCTCCAGCTTACTTCCACGCTCCAGCCATGCTGGTTCTACCTACACTCCTCTGAATGTACCACATCGTTTTCTCCTCTGGAGATTGCACACACTGTTCTCTCTCTCTTTGAATTCTGTTCCCCTTTGTCTACCTTTTGAAACTTCCTCATCTTTTAAGGCCAAGATTTTGTATCTCCGTGTCTTTGAAATCTCCTTTGAACAATAGCTTCCCAAAGGATTTCTGATGACCCTAACCTTATGTCACCATTTTGTACCCCTATTAGGGCACTTTTCTACTGCAATTATATGCTTATGAAAGTGCCAAATGTACCAAAAGTACCAGACCGCAGTAAACATGAGGAAAAGGGCTCTGACTCTCTCATTTTTATATGGCCGTAACTCAATATGATGTCTACTCCATTATGTGAGTGCTTTCTGAATTATGAATGAACAATCTAAAACTGAAGCTCTACTTATTTTATCATAAGGCTGTTTCCTTAGGTGTAAAGGTGTGGTAAGGCTGGGGAAATGCATGTACTTCCAGAGATATGCAAAAATCTCTGAAACAATCACCTGGGGACTTTAAAGTAGCCTAACATAGGTCACGTTTTACGAGTGTTGAATAAGCACTGAACTAGAAATACGAAGACCCAGGTTCTAGTCATGGTCCTACCACTTTCTAGTTATATGATTCTGACACAGGCACTTAACTTGTGTTTGTAAACTAAGAAACAAGGGAGTTGAAAGGAATGATATCTAAGGTATTTTAAATGTTATTTTCCAGAAACTTTGTTTAAAACTGAACGTAGCACTTATAAAAAGATTTGACTGCTCAAGCTCATTATAGCTCATTCCCTTATAGAAACATGTGTTTCCAGATCATCAGTGGTACAATGAGCAATGATCCCAAGTGTCAAAACTCATTAAATGACTATTGTAATAGAACAGATTATCAAGTTTGACATTTCTTCTGAAAAATGAATGTGTCAAGGTTTCCTCATGCTCTAAAATAAATGTGTGAAAAGGTATTCCCAGGGCTCCTAAACAGCACAGTTTAAACTGCATTCCACTTTACTGGGATTGTGGCTTAATTACGGTCTATACATAGTGTAAATGATTACTGTTTACAAAGTCAGCTGTACGTGTGTACAGATTTTTGTTGATAGTAGAATTAAGGCATCCAGATATATATAACATTTTAAAATTCAAAATGCCAAGTCATCTTGTTCTAATTTAATAAAAACAGATCTAATATTATTGTCAAGAAAGACTATCTTTCTTTACTCTAGGTCATAGTTATAGGTGGAGAAACACCAGACTGAAAGAAGATTTGGTGGGTTTAAAATTTTTATTTTATTAATTAATTTGATTGGATGTTAAGTGGATTTGATTGAGCAGGAATTGGAGATTAAGTTGTTTTACAATAAATTTTCACCATGCCTGAGAATGTGATGCTGAGAGGGCATCCTTCTTGGGTAGAGGACATAGCACTCACACAGTGGTTGAAAGATTTGTTGAACATCTGCTGTGTGTCACAGCAAGTGCTTTAAAAATACTATTTTATTGCTATTGAAACCTTAAAATAGTATTATAAGGGCATACCATAGTTATTGACACTTTATAGATGAGGACAATGAGGCTTAGAATGGTCAGTAAAAGTTGAGGTTTTAATTTAGTTGTTTGATTCGAAGGCTATGCTCTCTGCATAACACCACACCGTTATCATCAAAGTAAATACAGCTAAAGGGGCAGCATTCGGGCTATGCCTCTGGAGGAGACTGAAATGAGGGGTGGTATAAGTAGAGCATCAAGGAAGTCACAAGGCAACTTGAACCATATCCTAGTGCAGCACTTCTTAAATTTTAACGAGCATTTGAGGATGTTGTTAATTTCAGAGTATGATTCAGTAGGTTTGGTTTGGGTCTGAGATCCTGCAATTATAATAATTCCCCAGAGATGCCATGCTGCCGACCCTCAGACCACACTGTGAGGAACCAGACACTAATGCCCAATGACTGGTTCAGTACCATGGACAGTGGCACAGGTGGGTTACCACTACCACCTTCTCCACCATTTCAGTCAAATCTCTACTGTCTTCTGTGGATGGATACTTGTAACAAAACACACAGTCAGAATCTTTTTTAAAAGGTACTTCTTGAATTGCCAGCAGCTACAAGGTGATCTTGCCCTTCATATAGGCACAAATCAGTCCAGAGGAAGGAACTAGGGATTTAGAAGGGACAGAGGGCCCCCTTTTTTGAAAGGTATGCTGCCAGTTATCCCCAGGTAAAAATAACCTAATCAAGTTTATTATTAAATAAGGAGGTTGATACAGAACTTATAAAATATTTAAGTAATAATACCAGCCTCAATATTATAAAATCTCTATCTAGAGGAGATAGCACTGTCACTTGTACATTTGATAAACAGAAATTAGGAACATCTTTCTGCTGCTAAATCTACTGAACTAGTAGTCAATTGTACATAATGAGAAAGAAAAAATATGGCAAAATGCTAGCCAAAATCACAGTGAAATAAAAAAGACCTTAACTATTAATTTTAAAATGTGTTTCTGCTACCCTTTTGTTTCTCCTGTATTCCTTATACCTAGTTCCATATTTTAAGGATAAAATCAGATAGATCATTTTCTTTGATTGACTTTGTCCTTCTTTACTCCTTACTTTGAAACAGCAACCATGGCTGCCAGCAGAGAAACCTCGGGGGCCTTAAGACTATCAATCTACTTCACAGCTGGAGCAAAGTAATTCAGATAAGAGTCTAGCAAACAATTCCATTTGCTTTCCATTGAAGATATTTTTATTTTTTGGTTGAGGATCCCTTCTCAGGTCTGGAGAAGCTATGGGCTACATTTATGGCAAAAGAAAATTGGTATAATTCCACATAAACTTTTTCATAAGCCTTCTCTTAGCCTTGTTACCCGAGCTACTTAAGAATACGTATTCTTTTTCATTCCAATGTATGTTCTCAAAATTAATTCATTAAAAATGTTTTGCCATCCACTGGGCTTACATTTATAGTGTACCTAACATAAAAATGTTGATCTTGATATTTCAACATTTTTCTCAAGTTAGTTCTTGATTCCAGAGGAAGAGTCTTCTTTTTTACTATGTTAACAGCATTAAAATAAGTTTGGTCTGTGTGTGTTTAACTAAATATGTGTTAAGGATCTATGTTATAGGTAAAAATAGTCTTATATGGATTGTTTCTTTTGATTTCCACAAAAGCACTTTGAAATAGGTATTTTGTTCCTACAAGGGATGGGGGAAACGAGGTTCAAAGTTCCTCTGTTAGTAGCTAGCTAAGCTTGAATGACAGGGAGGAAGGCTCTCTTCTCGCTCTGCACTCCTATAAGCTGGGCTTGTTCTAGTGGAAATTTACACATCTCAGAAGGACACGGAAAAAAATATTATGTGTGAAGTGCAGTGCAGCTTGATGGTGAGAGGTCCCATCCATTACTTCAAAAGCAGATATGGAGCTAAATCCAAAATCGATTACTGGCATGGTATATACTCCCTTGGCTTTTTGCAGATAGAGAGTTACTGGCCATTAGCAGAGATTAAATAATTTACTTGAGCTGGCCTTGAGCACTCAATGCCAGGGAAGAATTTGTAACTAATATCTTGGGAGTTGCTTGGTCTACTGAGCTGCAGATAACCCTCTATTTATAGGACATTTTATACCCTAGTCTTTTCTGAGACTAATAATAATTATTTGTAAGAGAATTGTAAATAATTCCCTTATAGTGGTCTCATGTAGTCCATCTTTCTGCTGTTTCTTCTTTTTTGGTTGAATCACTGAAACTTAAGTTCAGAAATGAGGAATTATCAGTATCTGTGGCCATAAGAATGTGCTTACTCCATCTTTCATGGTCCTCATTGAGGAAGGCTCAGTCATTCAATGTGTAAAATGGTTGGATAACCATTTTTAAATGTTTTACCACTTGTCTTAGATAGGATGTCATGTTTAATGATCTTGAAGGACGCCACGAGCGTGTTACTCCTTCCTTAAGAAACCAGTGGACATAACCAGGAGGTGTCAACTCTCAGGAGCTTTATAGAGAAATGTGGCTTCAGGGTATTTCTTTATAAAAAGCAGAGGCTACAGTGAGAAGGCAGGCCCAATGGAATCACACTCCTTTGATGGGGTGCCCAGACAAATGTGTAAGAAAACCTGAGAGAGTTGAGCAGGTGGCTGTGGGCAATAGTCTACTAGATGCAGGTGGGGTAAAAATAAAACTGCAGATGATTTATAGGAGTGACTCATCTCTCCACCTCCACAACCTCTTCAGTTTTTTGCTTTTTTTTTTTATTTTGACTGAAATTTTTACTAAAAGTACCAAATCTTCAAATTCTTTTAGTCAAGACGGGGGGATTGTACTACAAGAAATCCATTTCTACTCTCTCTCCTCATTGCCATATCTGTTTTCCAAGATTTTTTTTTTAATATGGAAAGTTTTGTATGGAATTCTCTCTCTCTCCCTCCCTCTCTGACAAATACTTTTTCCATCTCCAGAAACAAGCTCTTGAAAATGAGATCAGCAGATCGCACATTGAAATACACTGCTCCAGAATGCCATCCTTGCCTTCTAGTCCATCACCTAAAATACATTCAGGAGACACAGAGGGATGCCTTACTTCCAGCGTAGGGGCTGCTGTGCTCTGCCCATGCTAGAGCTGTGGTTGGAATATCCGGTAACCCAGAGTTTTATGTGAAACTTGATTTACCTAACTGACCTGCATATATACAATCACCACTTGTCTCTGCCGGATTGGAGGGAACTATCATACTGTTTTACTCGATGAGTAGGGCACAGTCTCTAGTCCCTGAATATTGGGGGCGAGGAGGAGTAACCCGTGCCCCTCCTTAGCTTTGCTGTTTGCAGTGTTCTCTTAGCACTGTTCATCGACGCCCTCCTCGATCCATTTCGCCCTTGTCCTCTCTGCCCATGACCCTCGTCCCCAAGCCGCTCTCCTGGAGCCTGTTTCCAGGCAGACTGGCGGCTAACCAGTTGGGCGCTCCCTGGCTGTGTAGACAGAGCGCGCATTCTCAGTGTCTTCTCGGGCCAGGTTTGGCTCCGCACGCGCAGCGCCCGCGCGGCCCGCCAGGGGGACCCCGACCCGTCCAGGCGGCGTCTGATAAGAAAGAGTCCGAGGGGCGTGGAGCCAAGGCGCCTGCTCAAGGAAACCCGGGAATCGGCCGGGGCTTCCCTACCGCTCCGGGAGACCAGCGGGCCCCGGACCCCCAGCTCTGAGACCCGGGCTTCCACCGCAGCTCTAGGCGCGCTTCGCGGGTGGGCGTGTCCATTTCCACCCTGTGGCCTTCCACCCCGGTGAAGAGCTCCTGAAAGCGGGTATTTTGTTCCCAAAGATAGGTTTTGTCTCTGGTGATCCCGGTTCTTTGCGGCCGGGGCACGGTCGGGGGGTTGGGGGTCCTGGAGGGGGAGGAGTGGATCCTGTCTGCAGCCTGGAGGAGGAGGAGGAGGACCGCGAGCGGGGGTGCAGCAGGCGGGGGGAGTTCCCACGGGTCGTGGGCCGTGGTGAGATTGGCGGGGACCTGGGTCCCGATCGGGCGGCGTCGCTCCAGGATGCCCGCCCCGCCCCGCCCCCAGCCCGCCTCTTCGGCGCTTTGGGCGTGAGGTTTGGTTGGGATCCGTCTGGAGCCAAGCAGAAAACTTTTCCCCTCCCAGCTCCCGGGTCCCTTTTGTCTTTCGCGGCGGCGGCGGCGGCGACGCCTGAGCTGCGAGTCCCAGTCCCCTGCCCGGCGCGCCGCGCCCGCTGACCCCGAGGGCAGGAGCGCCCGGACGCTGCACGCCCCATGGCTGCGGCCGGCGGCCCCGCGACCCGCACCCAGCACGGGCAGCGCCGCGCCCCCCGCCCCGAGGCCGCCGCCGCCCCGGCGCGCGGGTAGGGACGCCCGCACCCCTCGCCGCCCGCCCCCTCGCCTGACTCATCCGCCCGCTGTGGCCGCGCCGCGTCCGCTGCCCGAGCCCGCTGGGATGGGGAGGGAGAGCGCGGCTGCCCGCGGCTGCCGGGGTTCCTGTTGACGCCCCCGACCCCGCCGCCTCCTTCCTCGTCTCCAGAGGCGCCCGACGTCCCACGACTCCTGGAGGGAGAGCCCAAGGAGGCGACTGGACCCCCCGAGGCCCCGCGCTCAGGACAGGTGAGGGGCAGGAAGGGTGCTGCCGGGACCGGGGAGATGGGTGGGCAACCCCTGCAGCTGAGACTGCAGCCCCCGCCCTTCTCCCCCCTTTAGCCTCCAGAGTTAGGGTAGACACTGTCTCCCGAAGTTTGGGAAATAAACCAAGTCAGCCATCAGTTCCGGACTCCCCAGTCCCCGGAGCGCAAGAGAACCCGTTCGGGGCAGCCTCCGAGGACCCGGAGCCCTGGAGCGCCGGGCTGGGATCCTCCAAGCTACACCCTCCTTTGTCTCCGTTCCAGAGAATCGGCGTTCTCTGTGAAGAGGTCCACAGCGTTCCTTTATAGTAGTGCCCGGCAGGAGCAAAGTGGACAGGATTTCCTAGAGCAGTATCTGTATGTGGTAGTGTCTGCAGAGGGAAAATGGAGAGGCGAAGCAATTATTTGCCAAATTCAGCACTACTCTCTCTCTATAGTCTATCCTTAGGAGAAAGGGCTGAGGGTTTGCAAGATTTGCTTCATTAATCATTCTTTTGCTGTGATTAATTGTCCAAGCCAGCATTTCACATTGTGTAGGTGCAAGCTTTCTGTGTGTATTTACTACCCTTAGATTTAGGTTGAGAAGTGTGTGTGTGTGTGCACGATGTTTATAGTAAAAACAATTCATCGTTCAGTACCAGGCATTGGTAATGCCGGGAAGTCAGATGCTTCCCATACATGTAATTTACTAATCGGAGTCAGTCCCGGGTACACCTTAGTCTCGTGTATTTCAGAACCAAATACGTTTGACTAAAATGTCTCTTACCTTTTTTTCTGAAGACCTTCAGAAATAGCTGTACACAACTGTTTATATAGGAAATGTTTCAAGAATCGACAACTGTTTCTATTTGTCAGTAAGAATATTAAACTCTTTTGGTTCTGCAGTCAGACCAAGTTCTGAGGTACACTTTCTGAAGAGCTTTATGCATAAATATTACCAGGGCCTCTGAAAGCTATTTACTTTGATGGCTTGTCATGTCTTGTGTTATGGAGATACTTATTATAAAATGACCTTCGCTTGTTATTTGGCTACTGATACTAGACTGTATTACCATTTTGTGAAAAGTAGGCTAAGTTTTGAAACTTCTTAAACCTCACTTTATTTTTCCACTACTGTTTACCCAAACAGAAGCATCTGCTTGTGGTTTCCGAGCTTTTCAGTTTCAGTGAAGAATAGAGTCCTTCTAAGCAGAAAATAATGTTTCCATGAAGTGGAAACTAGAGTTAAATGGTTTACTAATTTAATGTTACAAGATTTTTATTTTATTTTATTTTTACTCTTAAAAATATATACTGAGGTGTTAGGAATGATTTTCTCTAATGAAGTCTTTCTAGAGAGCTCATAATTATGAGATGATTTAAGTGTAATTTGTAGTTCTGGTTATAATTAGCTTTGTATCCTAGGCTGGGGAAGCCTTTGGTGGAAGAGAGAGAGTTGTTGCATGGAAAATCTCTGTGTGCAGTTTCCCGGCAGTTGGCCCAGAAAGCTTTTACCTGTTGCTTCTGCGTTGGGTCCAAAAGGCACCCGTTATCAGAAGGGATTCTTCAGGAAAGATCATTGTAAGGAAGGATGGCTGCACTTGTTATTTCAACTTGGAGGAATTTTTAGTGAAACTCCAAGAGTTCGATTGCCATTGTAGACTTGTGTAGTTTCAGAATTTTGACAACAGTTCATTGGGCAGAGAAAGATAACTCCTGACATATAAAGGGAGCGAGTCTGAGCTGATTGTTTAAATTCTCTCCATCCCACAATGATTCTCAGCTTAAAGGGAAAGAAATTCGTATTTCACTTGGGAAAATAGGTGAGAACAAAGATAAAAGCAGATGTCACTTTTTACATTTCTTAAGCAAAATTAGTAGAAGGTAAAATAACAGTCCTCATGGTCATGTGTATTCCTCATCAAGTAGAATGTAGAGTCTGAAAGAGGAGGCATTTTTAAAATAAATTCCTTTAGTGTTACTGTCCGCAAATAGGAGACAGCAGGGGGAGGTTCATCAAGCAAAACACATCTGGAATAAGAACTTGTGTAGTGATGGAAAAAACAAATCTGCAGTGCGATGGACCCTTTGTTTTATTAAGGAACATATGATTTGCAGTTTTATCAAGCGTGTCCATTTCAAGGATTAAGATGTGTTTATCTACTAAGGTCTGACACATACCCAAGCATTCAGAATGTGGATGGACACTTGTGGTGACCTGCTAGCCACTGGATGGCAAGGTAGCCTCTCCTATGGGAGCTTACAGGCTGGTGGGGGAAGGAACTGGAAAATGTGCCACAGATCACTGAGCACCTGGGATGGTCCTTGAGTATCAGGGAACCGGTCTATACTGGAGAGAAGAATGGTGGGTTGCAAAGAGCACTGGATGAGGAATTGGGAAATCCAAGTTGTCATCCTGACCAAACCACTGATTACATGGCCCTGGGTACATTGCTTGACTTTTCTGGGCCTCTGTGCCCTCATCAATAGATCCAGGGCTTGGGATTGATCTTTCCGTCCTCTTTTAAAATGCTTCAAGATGAGTTCTGGTGATATTAAGGAGAGGGAGAAATTAGAATGTAGTGTGGGGGTGCGGTTAGTGGAGTTTGGGCTGGGGGTGGACAGGCTGGAGGCCGTACTGGACATAGGGAAGGGTCATATGGTGCTAAGAGGAGGTAAAGGAGATCTGACCGGGAGCATCTGGCCCATCATGGATTATCTGAGTTCACAATACGTAATGAAAAAATACATACCAGCTGTCACTTAGTACTGGATGGTTTTCGATGAATTTTCACAAATAATGGCAATTGATCTTTCATAACAACTTTAAAACGTAATTAGAGGTGATGAAATCAGGACTAATACTGCACAGCACGTTTACCCCAGTATGCTCCATTGCCTTTCTGCAGGATTTGTAGAGATAGAATCCGAAACGTGTTCTGGAAACCCCATGTAAATGGGAGAGAGAGATAAGGTTGGTGTTAGATTTTAGTGGAGGTTCAAATGTCTTAGTAAAAATTTCGTTTATGTTCTGAAAGATGAGAGTCTCGGTTTAAGAGATCGAGACCTCCTGAAATGTCTTGGATTCTGATCACTGGTGTTTAGTCTGATTACTCCTGTTCTGTGCTTCCTCCTTCCCTCACCTCCCTCCCCTTCCTCAGCAGGAATTCTGGGGATTTGACTATTACAGAATCATTGATAAGACTCTTCCAAGAGCTTTGAGTGCAACTGGAAAAAGGAAATTCTCGTATAAAGGTGAGGATTCTTGGGCCGTTGCACTGTTAGTTAATGGGGTATGTTCCAGTAGCATGTTGTGCTTCAGAAACTTTGTCACCAGAGGTGAAATTACACAGAACTCACAGGAATGTGAGCTGAGCATGGTGTGAAGATGTGGATCTATACGTTCCCTCCTGCAGCACTCTTGTCACTCTGCCCCAAGCAGTAAGTACACCAAAGCTGGACTAGTCCCACCCCCCTACCCCGCCACCCTACAGAAGGACTTGTTGGCTCATGTGACTGCAAAGTCCAAAGGTTGACCTTGCTTCAGTCATGGCTGGAACCCAGAGACTCGCAGGACTTTGTCAAGGTTCTTTCTCTCTCCCCCCGTTTCTCAGCTCCTTTTCTCTGGTTCAGCTTCATTCTGAGGCCCCTTTCCGTGTGCTGAGAAAGACAACTGCTGTTACTTCTAATCCTGCGTTCTTGGGCTTTTCAGCTGTAAGAAAGAGAGATCTTGTCTCTTCCAGATCCCATTTATAGAAATCTCCTGGAAGGACTCTGACCGTGCTTCAGTGGTCATTGACTCAGTCTCCGCCTCTGTCAGAGAGTGCTACTATAAGAATCCTGGGCTGGATCTCGTGCCTAGTGCTGTGTGTATGTGGTACTGGTGGTGGGGTGGGGAGGAGGAGCCTGGTAGGAGCATCGTGATGGGTAGTTGGGTGAAGATCACATAGAGGTGCGGTTCTCCTGAGCTAACGATGCTGCCAATCAAAACCAACATGTCTACTATTGAGGAGAGTTGCCCCTTGCTTTTTCGGAACAGCCCCCTGCACAATGATATGAAGTTTGCACATGGAGGCAACTCAGATGCTCTAGGCCATACAAATTCTAGAAGTGTGACCCTCCTCTAGCCAAGGCAAAGTCCAGTGGTGAAATAATGCCTTTGTGTCTAGACTTTGCTGGAAGGATTGTGGTTCCCAGAGTATTGTTGACTGCGGAGCCCACTGTTTATTCAAATATTTATATATTTTCAGCAAATACCCTTGTGCTTTATTTCCAGTCTAGGGATTTCATTTCTGGAAGCCGTGGTTATCTAGAGATCATGAGATTGGAGACTCCCTACTTTAGACGTGATAGATCCAGTGAAGTTTGAACAGGAAAGGGAACAGAGAACTATTGCTTATGCAGATTCATTGGGTTTCTGGGAGGTGGGCAGAGGGAAGGCAGTAGGCACAGCCTAGAGCTAGACTTCGCTGAGGAGGCATAAGGTCATGGTCCCAAATTAGAATATTAGCATGTGTAAGCAACATTCTGGAAGTCTAGTGAGGTTGCATGTCAGGAGGAAGGAGCATCTGTGTTGACAGAAGCATTTGTGGGATGAAATGGATCAGGAGGGACCAGACCAGGAAGACAGGCTGGGCCAGTAGGTGAAATGGCAGTGTGTTGTGGGCAGGTTCATGGCAACTGGATTGTGTAGAAAGGGGGCCAGTTGTCACCACAAGTTCAAGAGGCCAACCCTTTATATGTGTGGCATTGACATTTATTGAGGACCCACTTAGTATGCCAGGTCCCACATTACGTTCTTTAAATTCATTATATTACTTAAATCTCATAAAAGGCCTTTAAGGTGAGAAAATGGAAAGTTAGGGAGGTAAATAACCTTCTCAGGTTATGTGGTCATGAAGTGGTAGCACTGGGGTTCAAATCCTGGCAGTCTGAAACAAAAGTCTGTGCTTTAATAAACCACACAACACTGCCTCTCAAGCCCAAGGTCAGAATCCAGGATATGAGGCCAACTTGAAGGACAGGTCCAAGGTTGGGCCTTCTACTAGGCAACCGGAGTGACAGAGGTTCCAGAGGAGATGGAATAGAGGCCCTCAGGGCGAAGGTGTGGAGCATCCACACTCAGCAGCAAACTGGACAGGAATGCCTAAGTAAGACTATCGTGTGCATCGATTCTTGGTTTGGGGTTTGGGGTATGGGGTATACCAAGGGAGGTGGGTGAGAGCGGTTTCAGGAAATTGAACAGATGGGTAATCAATACAACAACTAGAGCTTCATTGTGGATCTAAGAACAGGAACTCTACCATCTGCCCAGCTCGAAGTGCCCTTCCGGGTGTAAGTCAATGAGAATACAGAGCTGGCGGCTCCTCAGAGGGAGACAGGATTCTCTTAGCTGTCAGGCATTATTAGAGAAGAAAGAGCTAACATTTGCAGAGCATTTGCCATATGCCTTAGGTACATAATCTCACTAATCATCATTAGAGTCCTGGGAGGGTAAATATTGTGGCTTTTTTTTTTTTTTTTTGAGCCGGGAAATAGGGGCTTAGAGAGGTTAAATTACTTGCCTGAGCTCCTGGAGCAAGGTTGGAGGATGAAGCAGCTGTCATGGAAACCCAGATCTGTCTGCATCTCGACCTCATCCTGGATCTTTGGGGAGTCATCCTGGTCCTAGCAGGGCAAGGTCAATTTCAAGTCTAGGCGATAGAAAAGGGGAAGTCAGCAGGGCCATACGATTGTGAAGGGAGACCAGGAGTTAACTTTTAGACATGAGAATGTGAGATGGGAGCAGGTCATCTGAAGAGAGTTGCCCGGCAGGATTATATCCAGCTTTGGCAGAAAACTTAATAATCTAGTGGGATTTTTCCCCTCAGTGCGGGATCTCTATCATTATGCAGGATAGATACGTCAGCAAGTCAGATGTTTGGAAGGCTTAATTTTAGTCACCGATTTCAGTTGAAGAGAAGGGACCTCTGCCAGCTACCATGGCCTGAATTTACCTTTATATATACAGGTACTTTGCCCTGAAATATGATAAATAGATACATACAGAGAGAGAGAGAAAGCGTGAGCGAGCAGTAGCACATACTGAATGTAGCAGGAACATGGAACACACTCCAGTTATAAAGGTCTAGATTTGACGATATTCTAAATGAAACTATTTACTGATGGAATATGAGTGACATCAGATCATTCTCCAACAATGCAAGGTGAAATTCTTATCTGCTTAGACTTATGACTAAACATAGATTTTGCGATGTGTAGTGGACTCTGTATATGTATATATAATAAGAGGGAAGTGCATTAGAAGGTGTATAAAAATATATATTTGAGGCATATTTGTGAGAACTCATAGCCTGTTTGGGGAGATAAAACAACCATGCAGGAAACTTTTAAAGCAACACAGTAGAATAATATGATTCCAGAGTTGGAAAGATTTTTCAGAGAATAGCCAGGATCACAGTGCTAGTTAGAATTATGCAATACCAACTTAATAGCAGCAGTTGAACGTAAGTGTTATGGAGACTAAAAGGAGTGGGACCATCTGAAACCCAGAAGGTCAATCAGAGGAGGCTTCCAGGAGGAAGTGAGTTCTGTTTCATATATATGGACAGAGAAAAAAGAAGAGGGCATTCCAGATAGGACTAAGAATTTACCAATGTCCTCCAGCCAGAGACCACCAGGAAATTACCTGTGATTGAAGAGGCTGGGTTTGCTACTGGTTACAGCGAGGGAGGATGCACACCATAGGGAAACAGGGCGTCTCGGTAGGAGGGTGGGAGAAATTAGTTATTATGGGATTTGGAGTTGTATTAAGTGATGTGGGAGAGGATTTAAAGAAGCAGGGCTCTGTTGTGGATGGAAGCGGGGATAATCCTGTGATTTTGTGTCTTAATAAATCTTCTCTGGAAGGAGACAAGACTAGAGAGGCTAACGCTGTAACTGGCCAAGAAGCAGCAGTCGCTTATTAGCTACATTGGGGGGATATTGGTCATGTTGGGGTGGGACAGTGTCGTGGTTTTGTTTGTGTTCAGATATGATCATGTGCTGGTCTTGTTTCTGTCCTGAGCCAGGAGGTCACAGAGTTGCCTTGTCTAGTGGTGATGTTCTGTGAAATCGTTTCCATCCAACAGGAGAACACGGGGGTCGAGCTGTGAGCGCCAGCTCAGCTCCTGTGTCAGTGGCCGCTCTGCTCTCTCACAGCCTGGAAATTATATTCCAAATGTATCTGATTCCGTGCACCAACCAGGATTCCCAATACAACAGGATCCTGTTAGCGAGTGTTTCTCTTGGGGGTTATTAAGGTGACTTTCTTCTTGTATTGTAATAATTTATTTAACAGCATTTATTAAGTGCCCGCTGTTTACCAGGTACTCAGATTCTGGGGATGTCAGGATGAGAAAGATCTCAAGAATTTCATAATCTGATGAGAGAACCGGCTATAAACCAGTGATTACAATACATTGACATAAAGCTGGTAGAGAGATTAGAATAGGTAAAGAACGTTGGAGGCTCCTCGATGGAAGTCATGCTGAAGGAGCAGACTCTTGCAAAAAGTGAGCTAATCACAGAGGTGCTGAGAGGTGGGCAGCTGCTCAGGAATATTTTCCTTTTGGAGAATCAGCATCTTTGGGCTGAAATGCAGGGTGAATCCAGAGAACCTCAGGAGCCTCTCTAAGCTGATTTTGGCACAAATTTTGGCTCATTTGGCAAACTGCGTATCAGATCAGCTCAATCAACACAGGTGTGCAAGAAATTTTAATACAATACAATTACTTAGCATTTCTGAAGAGATGCTGTTATTTCTAATCATAAAAGCAATACATGCTCCCAATAAAGACTTTGGAAAATACATTAAGTATAAAAACATCAGGGAGAAAACTTGCCTCTAATCCCATGACCCAAAGGCACCCATAACAATTTAGCATTTTCTTCCTCTTTATTTTTAATGAATTTTTTCCATAGTTAATAAAATTACAGTCTGCTGTTTGCTTAACCTTGTGTCCTAAACATTTTCCAACTTCTCAGCAAGCTTTATTAATGTCTGTATATTTGATTGTATGGATACACCATAATTTATTAACTGTTCCCTTAAAATTGGTCCTTTAGGCTGTTTCCAAATATCTGATATTATAAATGGCATTTTGATGAAATCTTTATTCAAATTTCAGATTACTTCTTTAAGCAAGATCCATGGAAGGGTAATTCCTGGGTCAAAGGGTATGAATGTCTTAAGACTCTTGATACTGTAAAACTGATGTTCAGAATAGGTGAACTGGTGATTGACAGTGCAACTGAATGCCCCCTCGCCATGCCTGAGCCAGGGATTTATATATTTATTGTTAGATAAGAAACTCTACCATTTCAAAATGAGTAACAGTTTATGCTCACTCCTGACTTTGTTTCTTTGTTACCAAAAACTCTCTTTTTGGATGTAGACTATTAACATATTGTGATAAACCACGCAATTTTTAAAAATTTCTGAGTATGCAGATAGAGGTGCATGACAGAGAACATTGGCTCGTGAGTGGTTTCTTAAAGGCAGGGATTTGCACATCCTGTGAGGGTGTTCTTCAGCCCATAGCGTTGAGAGGCTGCGAGTGGAGGTGGTGCAGAACAAGAGCCCCGCTCTGCAGAGGGAAGCCTCCCCAGCTCCACCTCGGTAGCCCAGTGGCCAGGTCCTAGCAGTCATGGGATGTTGTAGCTGTTGTGTTCATGGTCCCCCGCTGTTCAAAGGGCTGTAACCCCCATGAAGGCAGGGCCGTGTCTGGTTTGTTGGTGGCTGTGTCCCAGCAGGTGACCGAGGACCAGGTTGTGCTGGTAAGTAGCATGTGAGGGAGGATGTGCTCAAGGTAGGATGGGAAAACGCTTGAGATTCCTCCTTAAGGATTCCTCCTATGTTAGTCACTGATTCCCCCAAAACAAACAAAGATCTTGCATTCTGAGCCTTTAATTTTACTCCCTTTTCCAGAGAAAAGCCAACCACATCCTAGTATCTAGTTTTCATAGTGATGAACTCTGACTTGCCCCACAAGGAGGAACTCGGATCTTACTTAAACCCCTGTAGGGTTTTTTATTGTCCAAAAACATTGCTTGAGACTGCCAGGGGACTAGTAAACCTACTCTAGCAGTCCATTTGAGGTGGGTTTTGAGTGCCAGTTTCCATTTTTCCACAACTGCTGTTCTTCCACAAAAATATTTGACAACTAAAATAAAAATAATTTTGGTTTTCTTCTAAAAGTTGAAGGAAAATATTATTTTGCATTGTAATTCCATTTTCTTTGACAGATCTCAGTCAATAATTTTGAGCAAAATTATTTTCATTCATTTGTTCACCAAATGATTATTTAGTGAGATTCATTGAGTAGTTATTATTAAATTATACTCATGACACATTTTGTCAAATATGAGGCACACGTCACGTAATGATAGTGTAGAAAACCGTGCGGGAAAGCATGATCTATACATTTATTATTGGCTTTCTGATAAGACATGGAAAAGTTCTCATAATATGCATGAAATAGTCAACTCGAGCTCTCTAGGAAGTTCATTCATTAATAATTTATTCAATGAATATTATGTGCTGGCAGGTGGGGACACAGTAGGGGGTAACACAAAGGTTGTGGGGAAGGGTCCATTCTAGGTGGGGGAGACAGGCAGTTTCCGAGGGTGGAGAGTTCTGCGAGGACAGTGAAGGAAGCCGACGGAATAGAGTGCTCAGGCGTTTGTAGATCAGATGGTCAGGGAAGACATCTGTGTTTGAGGCATTTGAACTAAGACCTGCAAGACGATAAGGAACCAGCCTTGCATACTTGGGTGGCTTTGTGCTCAGTGCACTGGGAAGCCGTTAGGAGGTTTTGCTTTGGGAACATGATGTTTGAGATCATTTATTAAAACTAGGAGTTGAGGTTAAGAATGCAGATTAGCACCTCACTGTGATGAGGGCATTGGGGTTGGGAGCAGAAGCAGCATTCACGTTAGAAACTCTCTGGGAAGTTATGCCTTATGTCATTATGTGGCTGAAGACATTCCGTATACGCTGTATCTAACTTCAAATAAAAATATTAAATTCTAATATAAATATTGTCCTCTCAGTAGAATGTAAACAGTTTAGTCAGTCCACTGCAAAGTTTTGTGACGCTTATATTTTTTAATATTTTTTATATTGTTCAATTTTTTTATATTTTGTTATGTGAAGCTTATATCTTTTAACTGTACCTAGCATGGGTGACCCGTGTATTGTAGGCATTCAGTAAATGTTTGCTGAATTAATTATATTGAGTCTTCCATAATGTCAGGGAAAGAAATCACCCTAGGATGTAAAATCATATTTAAGAAATAGTATTTTTATCGAAAGACCAAATCATTTCTTTGAAGAAATTTAGATAAAATGTTAACTGTACTCTCAATAGTATTTGAAAATTATATTCTGAGTGTTAAAAATTGAAATATTGAAACTAAAAATATAATACACAGCTATAATTATCCTCTTTACATACTTCCCCATCCCACCCCAGTATAGGTGGAAATCTCTGGAAACTCCACATGTTAGATAAAGGTTTCATTAGCATCAGTTGGTCTTATCACACTAGCTTTACACCTGTGGAAATTCCTTATTTATTTTGTGAATCTCCCAATCCTTGAACTAACCTCTATTCAGAACTCTTCTGCCATCACCTGTATAGATGAATGTAAGTTGACCATTAGTGATGTTTGTTACGGAATATTTAGCTCCGCGTCTTCTGGGAGATCTAGTTCACAATATACCGATGGAGCCACAAGACATTTCTGGAGAGCATGCTGAGTGGCAGCCCCTGTGGTCAGTGCTGGGAAGTCAGAGGCTCTCCTTCAAGAACCCACAGTCTAGAGGGCGGTGGGATAAGACTGTACGTAGTCAGAGTGAGTGTGAGAGTTTTGAAATAAGATGGTACATAGGTCACCTTGAGTCTAAATTTGGGGAAATGGGTGGTAGTGAGCGAAATTGTGGATTAATTCACAGAAGCCTTGAATTCGGAATTTGGTTAAGTGATGTTTAAAAGACAGATTACAAAAAGAAGACAAAGGTGGAAAAGGTAGCACACGCCGTCCATCTCCAGGTAACAAGGCCACCAATGTCCTGACTCCTGGTTCTGCAGCTCTTACCTTGCGGACGCCCTGTTCTCCTCCCCAAAGCCAGAGGCTCATTGTTCTTTTGGCAGGAGACCAGCTGACTGGCAGGCCCCCGGGACTCAGCCCCGCCTGCCGCCCCATGAACCCAGCCCTCCATTCTGCAGCCTCCTGAATGGGGCAGGGCTGGAAATGGGGGGACTGCCTCTTGTCTCTCCTGCCTTGGGATCCAGCCGCCTAAGCTCCTCCTCCAAGTCCTCATGGGCACAACTCCTCCCTGACCGTCACATACTTCTGCAGCTTTAGACTGGCGGATTCTCAGTCTTGCTGCCTTCTTGATGTCTAGCAGGACATCCCTCATTCATTCCTTTATTCATTCATTCAATAAATATTTTCCGGGGACCTACTATGGGCTATTTTAGGCACTGTATATATAACAGGAAACAAAACAAAGTTCCTCTCGTTGTGACTCCTACATTCCAGTTGGAGAGACAGACATTACACGTATAATTTGTTGTGACAAATAAGAAGAAGAAAAATGAAACAGAACTAGGGGACAGAGAGCACTGGGGTGGGCAGTAGATAGCACAGTCCTGGAAAGCCCCTCTGATTAGCAGAGTTTCATTTGAGCGGAGACCCAAATGAATGAGGGAAGGAATCCTTAGGATGTCTCAGGAAGGACAGTGCCAGGCAGGGGGACAGAAGTGCAAAGACTGTAAGGAGGGGGCATGTGAAGTGGGAGCTGGCTTGCAATGTTTGAATAGCAAAGGGCCAGTGTGATTAAAACAAAGCAGGAGCTCAGAAAGGCCTTGGGCCACAAGGAACTTTGGACTTTATTCTGAGTAACAGAGGGGATCCTAGCCTACAGTCAGGGCTTTGCTGGGCCCCCCCAAGGTCGTTGCTAGTCTCAGATGGACATAGGCAGTGAGTGGAGGCCTGGGTGACTGCATCATCACCAGATGGGCTGAACTCCAATTCAGGGCTCTCAGAAATCACGCGATCAAGTGAAAGTGACATTGATAAAGACCTTGAAGCAAGGCTAGCCTAGAGAATTCCAAAGTCAATGAGAGATGTTTTACGTTGGGTGTGAACAAAATTTTCTTTTGGATTGAAAACAGTGTGCATTCCCAGATGCACAGTGGAAGAGCCTGAGGAGACATTTTCAGACGACAGTGAGAAACCTGAGGTTGGGAGAGGTAGTTCACTTTTTCTAAAGTCCACTTACTAAATACTAGGTGCAAATATGAGATTTCTCCTCCTAACCTTGGCCCTTGAGTAGTGGGGGTGAAGACCATGTGTTAAGGGAAAGAAAAGCTGTGAAATTGGGGCTGAAATTAGCCACCTAATAAGGACCAGGGCTGTCAGATCAATGACTTGGAGCATGTCCAGAAACCTCCTTAAGTATCAGCATTCATTTGGTCAACAGACAGTCACAGAGCACCTGCTGTCTTCTAGGCACTGCACTGGGGATGTGTGTGATGCTGAGGAAAGCTGTACACGGGGTGGACAGGGAGCCTATCCTCTCGTAGTGGGGGCAAAAAAGTGACATCATAAATAATGTGTGATTAGTGCCACGAAGACATGCAGGTTGCTAGGAGAGAGGGTCATTAGTCAGAGGGTTAGTGAATGCGTCTCCGGGAAATGTTTCGCAAGATGGGACCAGAGACCAGAGGAGCTTGTCCAGAGAAGGTCCATTCCAGAGAGAAAAACCCATGCAGGTGGGCTGAGAAAGGAAGGAGTTTGGTGTCTTCGAAGAACAGAAAGAAAGGACTATTGTTGGATGACAGTGAGCAGGGGAGAGAGGGTGGAAGGAGAGGTTATGGGCTGGGCAAGGCCATCATGCAGTGCCCGGAGGGAAATAGTAAGGGTTGGACACGTGATCCAAGGAGCAGGCTCTGAAAAAAAGAGGAGTGACAAGATCCGATTTACAGTTAGACACCACTCTGGCAGTTTTGTGATGAAGGGGTTGGAGGAGGCAAGAATGCATGAAGGAAGAGATAACAGGGCCTGAGAGTGGGTGGCGGCAGTGAGGTTGGAGACAAGTGGACAGAGTAAAGGGGTTTTGAAGGCAGCGTCAGCAGACGTCAGTAACTGATAGCACGTGGGGAACTGTGGTCCAAGATTTTAGCATGAGCGGGTAGATAGATGGTGGTAGCGTTTGCACAGATGAGGAAAACTTTTCCTATGTTCAGTTCGTGAATTCAGCTTTGGACATGTTACATTTGAGATGCCTGTGAGATCTGCCAGGGCAAAGAGCAGGTAGACAGTTGGACAGATGCATCTGGAGCTCAGATGAGAAATTTGAACTGGAGACACAAATTTGAGAGTCGTCAGTGTGTAGTTGGTAATAAAGCCTTGGAGAATAGAGACTGAGCAAAGAAGGTGATTTGGGAGCCTGCTTTGGAGATTTGCACATCGAAGGGTAGTTAGAGAAGCATATGAAGAAGGAGCAGCCCTGGAGGCAGGAAAGAAGCTGGGGGACGTTATTGATAAAGGGGCATGAGGTTAACAGTAAAGCTTTGCTTGCTCATGCCCCTCATGTGCTCCTTTAGCCCTTTCTGAAGATTCTGGTTCAGTTTCTTTCTCCAACCTCATCTACCAGTGCAATTTGATGTAGTGTAGCCTTCAAATTTTTGGGTGAAATGGGGATAGAAATTACTGAAAATCTTTTTCTGAATTTCATATAGCTATTGCTACTGAATTAGAACAGAATAGACACACGAGTCATACCTCCACAATAATGATAAAATAACGTATCCGAAGGTCAGTTTCGTTATCATGCTGATTATTATCTGTTCCTACTATCAATTCCTCTGCTGCCTTCTAATTTAATAGATCTTCATACCTTTTAAAGCATTTGCATATGCTTTATTTAATTGAGATGTAATTAACATGTAACATTATATTAATTTCAAGTGTAAAACATAATGATTTATGTAAATATTGTGAAGCGATTACCACAATAAGTCTGGCTAACATCCATCACCACACATAGTTACGAATTTTCTTTAGGGTGATGAGAACTTTTAAGATCTCCTCTCTTAGCAATTTTCAAATATACAGTACAGTATCATTAGCTGTAGTCACCAAGCTGCACATTATGGCCCCAGGACTTATGTATTTCCTAACTTTATTTTAAAGCATTAGTAGGTCATATATTATCTTTGCGATAGATGTTTTTAAAGCCACAAATAGAGGTTTAAGTTATTTTCTTTTCCAGGACATGATAAGGAAAGTGTATAATTTAAAAGAGAATTGCTTGAGCAGCTAGCAGAAGACTCGGAGGATTACCCTGGCTCTTATTACAAATGCATTTTAGCTCATTAAAATGGAAGAGAAGAGATACCTGTTATTGGAGGCTGCCGTTAGTGTCTCTGTTTGGGAGCTTAGCTTAGCCCATTCTGTATGTGATGGTGGGCCCAATCACATCCTTGTTCTTTTTTTCCTGCAAGGAAAGGCAGTGAAGAGCCGTCAGTAGTACATGAAACTAATGTGCAAAAATCGAAAATCATCCTCGTGTGAACATCATCAAATTAGAAGTGATTAACCACATTTACTTTACATTTTCTCTAATCTTCTAATATAGTCTTTTTATTTTTTATATTTTTCATCATATTAAAAGATTATTTAAGATTCAAGAGTAACCTTATTTATAAAATGATGTTGACAAAGCACTTAATGGTGCTTATTATGTCCATAGTACTTTCTTTTTGATCTTTTTGTTGAGGAAGATTGTCCCTGAGCTAACATCTGTGGCAATCTTCCTCTGTTTTGTATGTGGGATGCCATCACAGCATGGCTTGACTGAGTGATATGTTGGTCCACACCTGAGATCCAAACTTGCAAACCCTGGGCTGCGGAAGTGGAGCTCGCAAATTTAACCACTACGCCACTGGGCCGGGCCCCATAGTTCTTTCTTAAGTTATGATTGGAAAGTGTAAAATAAGTACTCTCCTGGAAGTATTTGTGGAAGTTGCCCTCCCCTTGGATAACTATGTCTGGTGCAGAAATTGAGTGAAAAATAACTACCAGTCCTGGGTTCCAGTGCTGGGGAACCTTTTCTCCAATGACAGTGCCCTTAGAACGTCATTCTTCTTTTTGTGGCAGCCGCAGCATGTTGAGTGACAGTCCCAAAGCTGCCTTGTGCTGCACCTGACAAATATTATAGCGTATTATCCCTGGATGAGGGGAGGCAGCCTTTTTTTTTTTTCTGTTGAAGTGTGCATATAAAAAGCAGTTTGTGTAAAGAGTCAGAGTGTCACTTTAAAATTTAAGCGTAGGGACCAGAAAGGTTTGTTTGGTTTTCATCCTTTAGTTCTGTAGTTTATCTAATAGGATTTGGGGAATTGCTAACTAAAGGTTAAGCTTTGAGAGGCTGCTTAACCTGCCTGCCTAGAGCTTCTCTGAATGGGATCCCATCCTGATCTGTGCTCCCTCTCCATTCATTGCAGAACCCGCTGCCATCTGGTCGCCCAGCTCTGGTGGCTCTCCTTCAAAGATATTTTTAAAAATATGTAGTTGACTTTTGATTGTCTGGCTATTTATGATTTAAGTGAGATTTTGTTTGAAAAAAAGAGTCCCATTACCGGGGATCATTTGAAAAACACTGGAGAATTTGAGCTTTCCCAGCTAAGACCTATGTGACTTGGTCAAATTACTTACCCTTGCTGAGGCCCAGTTCACTCACCTGTAGCATGGGACATGACATCCTGAGAAGGGTTATGGGGAGTTACTCACATCCTTTACATGCGAGTAAAGGATCTGGCACAGTGTGTGACATGAAGGGACACTGCACAGTGCTGGTCCCTTCTCTCCCTTCAGTCTTACCAGGATGCCCATACTTTGCACATATTCTGTGTGAAACAGCTGTTATCCCTGCTGGATGGGAAATCCTTGCTGGGGGGAGCACTTTTCATTCTTCCAGATCTACCTAGAATGCACCTCTTCTCTGGAGTCTTCCCTGCCTCTTCCGGGAGAGTTGGCTGCACCTTCCAGGGCTTTCGAGGTGCTTTGCTCATGCCAGCAATTAAGCCTGATGCACGGAGAGTGACTTGTCTACCTTCCAGACTCAAGGGTACAAGTAGAAAGAATGGACCTCACGTCTCCCTCAGGACAACATAAAGAGTTGAATGGAAAGTGGAAGTGGAATTAGTTTTTTCCGTTAGTGGTGTTACCCCTAGTAATGTTACCGAAAAGTAGAGCCTACTTCAGCTTTGTTGGTGTGGAGTTGAGCGCTTGCCTTTTGGAGACCAGAGGACAGGCATCTGAAGAAAGGCTGCAGCCCCACAAGTATCCCCTCCCTGCCCCCAGGAAACTTCTCCCTCCTTCCTCTTGGGGCAGGGGCAAGGTAGCTGCCCTGAGCAGGAAAATTTCTGCTACTGTTAAGTTACTGTCTGTGGCCAGGCTAATCAGGGCACCTGCTCTGGCTCCCTAGCGACTCTAGACGGGGAGCGAACTCTCTCACCTGGAGAATTGCGTGAGCTCCTTAAGGCCAGACTTAGTGCTGTGTTGTGTTTATGAGTCCTCTCTGAGGACTGAATTGTTGAATTAAATTGAGTTGGGGCAGCTGCTCTGAGGGGTTCATTAGATCCCTGTGACATCGGGTGGGGTGTCACCTTGATGGAGGGGCGGGTCTTATCAAACCAAGGGAACTAACTAGTTCAGAGGAAGAGCCACCCTAGACTTAGAAATTTTCTTCTTCGTGATTGCTAAGAAGTGAGCAATGCCATGCTGAAGAGAATGAAACCCCATGAGGCAGCAAGCCTGGGCATGCTGGCATTCTAAAATGTAGCCAGATGGGGAGTATTCAGTGACGAGAGACAATCCAGTCCTTTTCTTGGCCTTCCTCATTTTAATGTTTTGAAACATCCGTGAGGCCCTCTTAATAAACTTGAAAACTGAACACTTGAATGCCTGGCTGTGGCAAATAATATGATTCCCATAGCCCATAACTCTGCCATGTATCTAGATACTGTTTTCTGCATCTCTCTGAAAATACTGATCAATAAATTATGAGCTGTCATGCTCAAACCCCAAGAAATGTCTTCAGTTTTCTTTTAGTGTTTAGTGTTTTAGTAAATCACATTTGGTTGGCATGGAGATAAAAATGAATATCAAAAAGTGGTGAATTCTGTCTTAATTATGAGTACAAAGGATTATTTTTCACTTTTTTAAACTTTCTGAATAATTCTGACAGGTATTAAAACTTTCAGGGCCAATGGAACCAAAGAAGTCTATAGGAATAATTTATTCAAATAACACGAAAAAAGAAGAAATGTTTCTCAAGTACTTTCTCAACATTATAAGTTGTATTTATCAGTGTTTTATATAAAATAAATTTACCTTTATGAATGTGGTTTGTTTTTAGTTTATTATAAATGTTTGTCATATTATTGAAGTTTTGGTAAATATATCTTTCTAAAGGCTGCATGATATTGGTTACCTGTGTTTTTAAATTAAAGTTTTTAATTAATAAAAAAGGAAATATTGATTCTCATGACTTTTAAAAATTTCCTTTGCAATTTCCTTGAATCAGGAAAGAAAAGCATGTTTCCCAGATAGATCGTTGGATATTGTGGCATTTTCTCTAAAGCTTCACATCTGAAGTGATGATCAAACCCTACTGAAATTCACTTGTCAATGGGCAGATAACTCCTCTCAAGTTTTCTGACAGAACTGTTTCTCTTCTTCTTTTTAGATGCTTAAGAATGTCAGACGGTTTGGGATTATTTTTGCTTTTCTTTTAATATTACAAAAGTTTACATCTGGAGTACATTTATTTATTATCTTTTCTGCAAAAGGATTTGTCTCTATCTCAGCATCTTATCCATCCAGTGGTAGAGAAACCATTCAGTCATGTTGAATACAATCTGTTGGATATAAATATGAAAGAAAGTAGTGAGAAAAAGCAGTCTTTCTCTAGAAAGGGGATTTGCTTTGCTAACATTATGCTGCCTGCATGCACTTTTGGGGCATTATCAGTTACGGAGATCACATAATAAAACTTTTATTTCCTTAGCGAATGGAGCGCCTGCAAGGTCTGAGGGGGCTCGCTCCTGGGACCCTGGACCCTGGAGGTGAGTGAGCAGCAGTGAGGGATGACCTCAGGGCCTGGGGGACTGGTTGGCACCCAGAAGATGGCTTTTTATGGTCGTTTTTATAATCTGTTTATTCTTCCAGAGATCTGACAGAGTTCCTTTAGATTCTAAACAGTTTATCGTCCGGGACTTGTCAGGCCATTTCTTTTGTTAACCTTATTAGGTAGAACAGTTGGCTTATTTTGCCAGATCAAAGTTCCTCCAGTAAATACTTTCAATGCACAATAAAGATAGGTTGCTACCCTGGAAAAACACCCACTGTAAAAATAAGTTTATAGATCATTTTGTGGAGGAGGCTGTTTGACAAGGTTGTTCCCCATTCCTCCAGTTCTTTCCTCTCACCCAGATCCTCAAAGGAAAATGCCCTTAATTAGAAGCTCATTGTCTAAAGAAGAAATTAATTTCTTTGCACTTCTGTAATTTTGTAATTATATCATGTTCTGCTTGGAATAAAATGTGGTTTATAACCTTGTAACCAGGCATCTTTCATGCCATTTTCCATTTTGAAAAGCTTATCTGAGAGTCTGAGCATCAACCAACTCATACTGCTATGTAATTTCACATTATTATAAATAAACTACAAGAAGAGTTTTCAGTTGAGTTTATAGGGGCACCCTTTTGCCCTCTGGCCATGCTTTGAAATGCAAAGTGGACAGCTGAGAAAATTATCCTTCAGTGGAGGAAGAAAATCCCCTTTGTCTGAAATCATATTGCTATTCTAGGGGAAATTGTTTATATATTTGTGAGGGGAAGGTTCTTAAACATGGATTTTCTAGAATTTTCCTCTATTCTTTATTATTTCCCTTGTGTGTATGTATCTGGGTTTATATGACTACATATAGTCATTGGGAAAAATATCTGAAGAATTGAGGAGCTTCTTGCTTTCTGTTCTCTGAGGTGACCCCAGCCCTGTCCCTGAGAGGTAAATGTTCTCTACAAAAGTGAAACAGGAGCTCACACAGGGATCTGTCCTCTTCAACTGGCGCTCAGAGGAAGGGTAAGCGATACCCATGTCACAGCACTGGAGTGTTCTGACATCTTCTCTGCTGAAAGGCTAGCAGCTGAGTTTGCTTGGGGCAGAGCTGAAAGCTGCTCTGGACTGAGGTTGTGTCTGTCAGAGCAAGCTAGGGTTGCCCTAACAGGGCACCTTTTAGACTTTACTTTTAGAGTTTCCAAAGGAAACCGTGTTATTGTCAGCGGTAAAGACTGGCACATGGGAACCGATGGTGTTTTCAGAGCAGTGGACAGCATCTGGGAAGTGTTTAGAGAAGCCTTCTAACCTCCTCATCTTAGGTGTCAATGCCCACCCCCCCCAACACACGCCCACATGGACACAACGTTGCCCCCAATCTCTGCCCCTTCCAAAGGTCAACCTTCTAGTTCAGAATGGAAACCAAGAGTCTTCAAAAGCTACTCCAGATGTTTAGCACTGAAATATGCTTTTCACCAAAAAAGAAAAAGAAACTAGTAAAAATGTAATCTCAATAGAGACGACCTTGAAACATTTTCTAATAAAACAAATTCACTTTGCATTACAATGCTGTTATTTTAAAACCGCTCAATAGGCAGTATTCCTTGTTCTTCGTCAGCAGCATTTATTTGAAAGCCAGGTCCTTTTATAGATGACACTGCGGGACTCCCAGGCACTCCCTCAAGGAGAACCTCTGTCTGAATGGAAGCCTTTCCGTTCGTTGTAGAGGCAGTCGCCCAACACAGCTCATTCATCGGTAATCCTTTAATGCTATTCGAGCGAGTGGGTAGAATGGGGCCTTTTCTTTAATTACCAATTCTAAGAAGATTGACCTATAAGATTTTTTCTAGCTCCATCATTTTGTGACATATATCTTTCTTGTATAAAAGCGGTGATGCAAGATACTAAAATGCTCGGAAAGAAAGAGTGAGGGGTCATCTGTCTGTAACTGTCTCCCAACCCTCTTGTGTTTATAATAAAAATAACATAACAACATTCAAGTCCTTTGCAAGAACTCCCATAATACCTAGAGAATGTTTCCCTGGAACAGACGCATGTGAGGCTCTTTGGCAACTGGACTTGGGAATATTTAGGTTTAAAGTTTCTGACTAGAGTGGTTTGGAGCCTTGTCAATTTTGGGGAGTTTTTCTCTTTGGAAATTTTTTAAATTGCATTTGTCACCGTGAAGGTAAGAAAGCATAAAATATTTGAGGGGTAGGTATTTCAATGTTTTAGAGAATTGGAAATTTACAGTTTTTGTTTCTCAAAATAATTCTTCTTTCCCAGGTGGAAGTTTTCATAATGAGTAGCACTGGAGTGGAAGGGAGAATGGCAGGTACCACTCCGGAAAGAGGAGAGTCAAGTGTTAAAATTCAGAAACTTCATTATCCTCGGAAGATACCCTTCAATATCCTTGGTGGAGACCCTTGGAGATTATCACGTCTACTTCAGTTCTCTACAAATAAAGAGGGAAGTGAAGGAATTGAAGCTTAAGTGAGCAATAAGGCTTGATTAAGAAGTTGGAAAATGTGAAAGGAACTAGGATTATTCTGGAGAAGAGGAGGCTTATATTAATAGCTTGCAAATGTAAGAATCAGATATCTCCCTCTTTAGGGAAAAGCCAATTAGAAGGGAAATGTGCTTAAATTACAGCATTAGGAAACTAGCTAGGTAGATGCTTCCTAACTAAGTTGATAGCCCCCAGGATGAATTATCACGGGAGGTATCATATCTGTCCTTAGAGAAAATGGGACCTATCCTGACGGTGTGACAATTCATTGCTTAGATAAAAAATGTTTCTCTTGATACTGTATGTGCTTTCTTGCTCTGGTATGTTTTCATTCATGTATAGTATTTCATAATCTAAATCCATATAGCCCTGTTTTTTCCTATTTCTGATAAGGTGATTGATTCTTTCAGTGAGTCACATAATTAGATAATCATGCTTCCTCAATCTTGTCACCAGAAAAACAATGACTATTAATTTTTATATTTGTAGGTATATATTTGATTTGTGTGTGTGTGAGGAAGAGTGGCCCTGAGCTAAGTCTGCACCAATCTTCCTCTATTTTGTCTGTGGGATGCTGCCACAGCATGGCTTGATGGGCGATGTGTAGGTCCACACCTGGGATCTGAACCCGCAAACCCCAGGCTGCCAAAGCAGAGCACACAAACTTAACCACTCTGCCACCTGGCAAGCCCCCGATTTTTAAAATAATTTCAGTACTTATAAAACACGTGTCACTCAATTATAAACACTAAAATTACTAGAACTGAAGAAAGCAAGCATTTGAATATCCTTATAGAAAGTATAATTATTGCTGTTTATGTGACTTACATCAACCACTGCAGGTCTGTGTGCTTATGAAACCATTTAATTCAAGGCATTCAGCACATCACTAAAGGGCAATTATTTTAACACTAATCATTATGCTTATGGAGAAGAAAAGCAAATTTATTTTTTTTAGAAAATCCTTCATCGTTCATCTAATAAAGATATATTGAATATAAATATAAGATAAAATGTATTTTATATAAAATAAAATAATAAGAAAGTACTACTACATTTCAGCTCCTTTATCTTTAGATAATCAGATAAGTCAATGATATTTTCTTTGCCTCTCAACAAGTAGAACCTTAGGATGTAGTTTTAGATTATAACTATAGATTGTTGGATCTGGATAGACTGTGGAAGATCTAATATATCCTCTGATTTTGCATATGAGGAAACGAAGATTTAGAATTGATACTCAGTAAGACAGCAAAATATTAGTGGAAGCAGAAATCAGATTGGGTTGAGGTGGGGGGAAGTCTCCTGATTCTCAGCCCAGGGGATGTCCCACCATAGTGCACTGTCCAGAATGCCAAGTGTAGATTTTTAGAAGGGCATGAAGGCAAATGCTGCAAATAATGACAAAGAGAGTGACTATTCCAGTGTTTGTACAATTAGGGAGGAACGAGGCGTGAGCCTGCAGAAAAGTATTAAGGAAGCTAGGACCAGAAACTGTAGTTCACCAAGCCAACTCACAGTGGTCACTGGGAAAGGTGGCCTTTTCAAATATAAAGGGCTGTGTAGGGTAAATCTTACTTTAGAATTTGAATTTCCTCCTTCTGTGAAGGCAATGCCTAACATTCGTTAGTGGGCACTCTGTGTACCCTGCTAGGTAGTTTGTTCCTGCATTCTCGTTTGATTCTTGCTGCACCGTGTGAGGTGACAATTCTCCATGGAAGAATGTTCTAGAAAAGTGAAGGAACTTGTCCTTGGTTGCTGACCAAGTAAGGAGCATGTCACCAGAGCTCTGCTCTTTGGACACTATGTTACCTCCTTCAACTCACAACTCTATCATCATATTAGGAGAAAAAAAAAATTTTTTTTGAGGAAGATTAGCCCTGAGCTAACTGCTGTCAGTCCTCTTTTTGCTGAGGAAGACTGGCCCTGAGCTAACATCCATGCCCGTCTTCCTCTACTTTATATGTGGGACGCCTGCCACAGCATGGCTTACCAAGTGGTGCGTGTCCGCACCTGGGATCTGAACCAGCGAAACCCGGGCCGCCAAAGTGGAACATGCGCACTTAACCACTGTGCCGCCGAGCCAGCCCCTTAAAGAAAAAAATTTGAGCGAAAAAAGGTGTTACAAACTTGAAACTCATACGTAGTGTTAATATTGGATCCGAGGACCGTCCACCCCAAATTTTTGAATATGATGGGGAGAAAGTAGTGATATTTTTGAGAATTTTGAGAAACCATTAGTTTGGATACGGAAGATCACAGTCAGATTTTAACACCATCAGTTGATTCTGATGATTTGCTGAATTTCAGATTTTCTCAGAAATTTCAAAATTTGTCCGTAAAATTTCCAGGTCAGTTGTCCTGAGTAAGAGGTATACGTTCAAAGTTCCATGGGCTCGTTTCATTACGTGGGCTTCCATTGTTATAATACAGCTATAGAGGCTCCACCCAGTTCTTTGTTAATATGCTTTGCTGAAGGTTTAGCCGTGTAAAAATTGCTCATACTGTCACTTAACGGTTACTAGTAAAAATTATTCTGCTTCCAGGTGCATTAAGCACTTGTCAAGAATTGTCAGAAATAAGCTTTCTAGTTTCTTGGATGTTCTGGTTAATGAAGAATTACTATAAATGCTCTATCAATTTTCAAAAAAGTATAAAAAATGAAATGTGCAACAGATCCCAAACTATTTTTAACTATAATTTAATCTTTTTTGATTACACTATCTCAGAGCCTGATAGACACGATTATAAATCATACAGTTTTGTATATTCTATCTCAGTCGTTTGGATCCTGGAGAAATGAGGTCTCATTATACCTCTCAGTCGTCTGGTTTTAACCAAGAAGCATTCTGCAGTTTTTAACTGTAGCTATAGAGCGAATTTGAATGTGTCACATTTTGGTGAAATGACTGGTGTCTTTTACTATGTCGTGCGCGTGTGGCACGCATTATGCAGGGCGCTGTCATGCAGGGGCAGGAGGCGCATGAGAGCGACTTGCGTTCAGAGCAGCTCTCCCACTTTCTCTGTGGTCTGAAGTACGTCATTTCATCTCAGTGAGCCATTTCTGCATTTACAAAGCGAGACTAGTGCTACCTACTTCATAGGATTGCTCTGAGTTTTAAATGATGGAGCATGTGGAAAAGCTTGACAAGAGTTAGTATTCTTTATGCACTTAAATGTGCAAAGCCTGTCTTTCTCATGAATATTTCTCCCCCATAGATGGGGGGAGTGCATTACATCTAATAGGGGCTTAATAAATAATAAATAATTGATTGGGACTGTGAAAATACATACTGCCCATCGAGGAGCAGATGTCCACTAGGATTAGATAATGGCTCATTGCCTGGTGAATGCCTTCTTCTGGAGTCAGCTCCAGTGTTGGTGAGGTTGCCGTCATCCTCCGAGGCAGGCTCGAGGGTTTGCTCTCCTCTGCCCTGGCCTCTGTCCCTCTTCTTCTTACAGCAGGACTTCTCAACCTCCAGACTATTGACGATTAGGACCAGATAATTCTTTGTTGTGGGGAATCATCCTATGTATTGTAGGATGTTTTGCCATATCTTTAGCCTCTACTTACTAGATGCCAGTAATGCCCCACCCCAAGTTGTAGCAATAAGAAATGTCTCCAGACATTGCCTCTCGTCCAGTGGGGCCAAAGTTGACCCCAGTTCAGAACTACTGTCCACAGCGGTCATCCGGCATTTCCCGTTTTGGGATGTCATAACCGGTTTGTCTGCGCCCCTTCCCCACCAGGCTGCCAGCCCCTAGAGGGCAGCGCTGTGTCTTTCTCTGAGCCACAGCTCCTGCACATGGTAGATGAGTAATAAATATGGAAAGAGGAAAAGGAAAAGATACTTAAAGAACTAATCAGTTACAGTAATTGTGCTGGTCTGTTATATGTAGTGGATTTTTGTTTTCTTCTGGACCAAAAGTGCAAGGACTCGCCATAACCTCTCGGGTTTCTTCACTGAAAACATTAATGTCACCACCTTCTCAGATCTTTCTCTCCCCCATGCCCCAGTCGTTGACAGAATTATGCAATGTGCTCACTCAAAGTAGAGGATGATCTGGGGTTGGATACAGGAGACTTCAGGCTTCAAGGTCTGGGCAGAGATTAAAGGCACCTCTCTCTCCCTCTCAACCTCTGTAATGCCTTCCACACCAGGTCCCAACTAGCTCGTATATTTGAAGAGCCCTGAATATGCATCTCTAGCTTAGAACGTCCCTGTTAGTTCCAGAATCATGTTTTCTAGCCCCACTAGTAGTCTCCTCTTATGTATTTCACATGCTCCAGAAATAGAAACCCAGCATGAATACAACTGAACTCATCTTACTTTCTGCTCCTTTTAGACTTCCTGCAGGATTCTTTCTCCCAGGGAATGCTGTAGGCTCTGAGTCAGAAGCTTCCTTTTCCTCTTGATAACTAAGTGACCTTGTGTAGACTATTTCTCCTTTTGTTGCCTTGTTTTCCTCGTCTGTCAAATGGATACTGATTTTCCAGAGTTATTGTGAGGGTCAAATTAGGTAAGGCAAATAGATCACTTAGAAAGCAACTCCTGGTCTGCTTACTAAGTGGTAGATGCTGTTATTGTCTAAAAACGTGCTTTAAGCAGACACCCAAGGGCCATCTCTTACTCCTTCCCTCACCATTTTCCTCTTCCCATCCAAAAAGTCCCTATATTTGTTAATCCTGCCTTCCACTTAAAGTCAATGTGGCCCATCCTTATCCATTTCAAGTGCAGTGGCTTCAGTGCCAGCTTTGATCCTTCTTGCCCAGATTATTACAAAGCCTCTTAACCAGCCTTTCTGCCTCGTTTCACCTTCAGCCTATCTGTCCACTGTCTTGCTTCAGTCCCTTAGTCCATTGTCTTGTTCCCCAGGCAGAGAAATTCCTAGTGTCTCCAATTGCCTTTGTAATAAAGGCAAGCCTCTCAAGTGTGTTGTAGATGGTCCTCTGTGACCTGCCTGAGACTGCTTTTCAGTCTCACGATGGATAGCATCCCGACATGCATTAGCAATCATATCCCAACATGCCAGGCCCCCTCATGCTTCCGTGCCTTTGTGCCAACTTTTCCCTCTTTCTTGTTTTTCTTCTTTTTGTTGACCTATATTTCATTTTTAAGACAAAGCTCCATCATCTGTTCATCTTAGAAGCAACAATTGGCCACCCTTCACTGAGATTGTTGCTCCACTATGTGCTTCTCCTCTTACTACACTGATGCTCTGTGCATATGCATCTTCTCGCACTTACCATGCATAACTTATGCTTCTTGATTGTGTCCCCCACTAAATTGTGAATTTTTGACATTGCATTCATTTGGTTTTCATTCATTTTGGTTTCTATGGTGACTAGCTCACTTCTTGACATGTAGTAGGCATGTAATAATAACTATTTATAGTTGAATAAAGCTAGGATTCATGAGATTGAGTCAAGCAGGATAGACTTACAACTTGGCAGAACAACACTGAATCAGAATAAGCTGACAGAATTAACCGGAATGAAGAAACCATGCAGACATTTCTATTGGATAGAACCAGGAGATCAATGGATAGAGTATCTAAAAGAGAATCCTAAAGCTGGGATCAAGTTAAAGGTCCTAACTTAGTAAGGTAATCTGTATTGGGTAGTAGAGGGAGGAACACCGAGGGGTCTGGTGTTATAGCATGCTGCCTCCTTTTCCTGTCTCTGACTTCAGGGAACTTGGTCTCACAAAGGAGAAACACCGGAAGAAAAAGTAAATTAATTCTTACAATAGAGTACTATTTGAAAAGGTTTGTACCTAGTGTTACGGCAATAGAGACGAAGTAATTTTTCAACAAATGGAGTCACATCATCGCCTGCAGGCCAGAAATGACCGGCTCAAACATCAGAGGCAGACGTGCAGGGGGCAGATGTTTTACATCAATTTCAAGCCTCCAGTGTCAATAACAGTTTTATGTAAAGAGCCTGATCAAAGATCACGTTCAGTGGGCGAGACTGTCTCAGGATCACATGGCCTCAGCCGCAAAAGGTGCCAGTGTTCTTGTCGTTTCTACCTAAGCATTTTTAGACTAGTTTGCAGCTTAAAGCTATAGTCTCAAGAGTCCTTTTTTCAGGAATATTATCTTTCAGCCCTGTCATGTAAAACAGGGAAACATGGTATGTCATTTTCTCAGCACTAAGGCAATGACCAAAACATCATTTAGTGACATCACTAACCGTTTTAACCTGTGATTTCTTCAAAGAAACCATGTTGTTCTGGTTGGTCCAAGGAACATGTTTCTACATTGGCCAAATATGTGCTCTCATAAATTACGTTAGAAAAATCTCTAACCACATTTTATCTTTTGGAATCTTGTCTCGCCTTCTGAGAAAGGACTTTATTCCTTTCTTGATCTTACGGATTAAGTATTGCATATCGCTCTTCAATTATAGTAACGAATGAGTTTCCCTTCCCATTATTTGTACATTGCTTTTTTGTTGAGGTGAACTAGCAATGAATCACATCCCTGGTTGTATTTAGTGATTATACAAACTGTAAACGTAAGTCAGTTGTTAGGATTTGAAGTCAATATTTGTCTATTTCTCAAAATCCTTATACCAACCTGGAAGATTTGGCTCTTGACTGCTCTGTATCGATGAAGCCAACACCCTTCGGCTAAACCCAGCCTAGAGTCTGTAAGCCTGAGACTGCTTCAAGGGAAATGCCGAACTGGTGTGCAAGAAAGAACCCTTATCAAGGCTTGGTATGATTTTGCTGTTAAACAGCTGTCATGTCGAAATTCCCTTCCGTTCCTGCAGAAGGGAATACTTACTTCTGCCAGCAGGTCCCTGCCAAGAACTGGAATGAATCCCTGTAAATACACAGAATAGCGGGGGTAGAAGAGCTTTCTTCTCTCCCCACGCTGCTTCTGCTTCTGGCGAACGGTTGGGTATTGGCAGGGGCGCCCCGCCTCTGCACAGTCTGCTCCGGGAGGTGGGGGATTCCTCTGACTTCCAATTACCAGTTTCTTTGCATGTGGGAGGACATTTTTTGGCACAGATTATGCTCTTCTCTTCATGTCTGGCTGACAGTACCCTTGCTAATTTATTTTTTGGCATCCTTTATGCATTTGTTAAGATGTCAAAAGGTACCTACAAAGCATTGGAGTGAAGGCTGAATTTACATTCTGGAGCTTCCAGTAGGTAGGAGATGTTAAAAGTTCCCTCTCTGGAATAGAGGTTACAGGCATGGGTAAATCGAGGGTAATGAGTGTGATTTACTTGCCCTCTTGCAAAAGTCTCAAGACTCCTTAGCGAACAGTGAGTCATGGAATCGTAAAGTTGTGAGCGGTTAAGGATTGGAAAGCTCACGTGCTCTATTACCTTCATTTCCAAGCCGAGGAAATTGAGGCCAGGAGGGCTTAAGTGACTTGCCCAAGGCCACTCAGCTGGCCAGCACCAGAGCCTCTGCTGGAATTCTGGTCTTCTCTCTTCGTCCTGTATTATTTTCACTATATTGCAATGTTTTGAAAGTTGTGGGCACTCAGTAAATTGTATTAGGCATATTGAGTATCTGTCTTCATTATTCTTTCTGCATATAGGATGGGAAAAAAAAGAACATCTTCCCTTTTCCCCTCCAAAAAAATTCTGAGTAGCTCCATAGCCATAGTGGATGGATTGGCTATGCTTCCTGAAGCTAGATTGAGTTGCCCGGAAAGGGGTCACTTCAGTGGTTTCCCGTCTCCCTAGTGGCTGGAACCCTTAGCTGAAATGCCAGCCCACTGAAACATGTCAAAATCAATTTGTGATGTTGGAGGCTGTGGAAAAGCAGTTCCTATCGCCTGCCCGGGACAGTCTGTTCCATTAAACTATCTGAAACATTAATAGCAGATTTGTGAAGGCATGCTCGGGAGGAGTAGATCTCACCAATTGTTTCTTCAGAGGAAATGATGATATTAACAACTCGTTTGAAAGAAAGTAGCTAAGAAAATATTTTAGGTTCTGGTTGAGGATCTCAAGCGCTCAATTAAGTAATATTTTAAAAGGTCCTATTAAACCCACTATTAGGAAGTGATTTTTTCCTAAAATAAAAGGTTAGTGAACTAAATTTCTGTTCATAACCATTGGTTTTAAATTCACTGGTCAGAGGGAGAAGGTTTTGCTGGCAATGGTGATAGAACAGGCTGACCGAACACTTCCTTGACTGGGTTACGTTGTGTATCCAGGAAGGTAACTTGAGCTGGATCAAAGTCCAGTTGAATTTAAAGCAAATGCTACGTGTAATGGCAGTTAAAATACAGAGACTGTAGTTGTGTGGTCATTTAAGACAGGACTCATTTTTTTATGGCAATTCTAAAAAGGGCAGGGATAGCAAACTTGTGATGGTGCCCTTAGTGGCTAAGACTTAGCACTTTAACATCTCTCTCTTCCTGCCTGGAGGAAATATGAAAACAGTGAGAAGCAATGTTTCATGTTGGCATCATTTTCAAAGAAAAGTATCGGACATTCTTTAGTTAAGAACTTTTGTGCTAAATCATTGTGGTTTAATGTTTTGTTT
Source organism: Equus przewalskii (assembly GCF_037783145.1). NCBI lineage: Eukaryota > Metazoa > Chordata > Mammalia > Perissodactyla > Equidae > Equus > Equus przewalskii. Next base: position 76,344,554 of record NC_091839.1, read on the forward strand.
TGTTTTGGTTTTTTTTTTTTTTTGGCTTAATATCAACTAAAACTTTAAAAAAGTTTCTCTACTGTCAGACTTTCTGTTTATTACATTCGTGTTTCTGACATTTATGGACACGGGACCAGCAGTTTCTTACACACAGTGAGTGCCCTGCAGATATTGGCAGCTCAGATTGTAGGAGATTTAGAAGTTTAAGGAAAATCACACCAATTTTTTTATGTATTTTTGTTTGTTTATATTTTTATTGGAATTTTGAGAAACTCCTCAGACTTATTTTGGATTTTGACTTTTTTTTTTTAAACAAAGAATATTCTAAATTGGTGAGATAAAAGTTGTAAAGAGTCAAATTTCTCAAGAGGAAATGAGGGAGCTGGTTTCTGTGTTGTTGCTGTTGGTTTTATAAAAATGATACTTGGCCTTTCTTTTAAAAAACAAATCAGATAATTTAGAAAAGTAGAGAGAAGTAAATAAAAGTCAGTAATAAGCTCTCTCTCCAAAGAAATTGACTATCCACATTTTGGGCATAGCCTTCCTGATTTTTTTTAAAATTATATACATATTATTCCTTATATAAATATAGTATATATTTAAAAATATATACATATTAGATATATACATACACATACAGATTTATATACTTAATATATTTAGCAAAAGTAGAATCACCATATATCTATTTTGAAATCTGCTGTTTTATGTTTAATAGTGAAATACATAAAATATGCAAAAATATACAGAGAATAGGAGACACCTATGTACCCATCACCCAGACTTAATTTACTTCAACATTTTACCATTTAAAAAATACTTTTTAAGAAATAAAATGCTCCAGGTACCGTTGGAAACCCCCTCCCCCACATCCCAGGCCCCACCCCCCTCCTTGGAGGGCACTGGTACCTCGGGCAGCCTTCACTCCCTACTTCTAGACTTTTGTCATATATGTTTGTATCTATGATTATTTAAAGCATTATCCTGTGTATTTTAAAACTTACATAAATGTTTTCTTATCCCACATACCCAGCGTTGAAGAATAAGTGTTTAGAAAGGGAATCATTAGGTCTAAGAGTATACACATTTTTACAAATTGGATAGATTGTTTAGGAATATATATGTATGTATGTGTGTGTGTATATATTCAGGATAGTGGTTACATGTGAAGAGAGAACAAGGTTACGAATGGGAAGGACATTTGGAGGGCTTAGAGGAGCTCATAACATTCCCTGTCTGAACTTGAGTGGTTACCTGAGAGTTTACTTTATAACTATGCATTAAACAGTACATGTGTATTAAATACCAAAAAAAAAGAAGATAACTATTACAAGATTGTTATCCCGAAGGGTTATACCAATTATACTGCCAGCTCCACACTTCCTCCCACTTTGCCATCACTAGGTCTTTTCGGTTGTTTTAACTGTGCGAATTTGATAGGTAAAAAATGACATATTGCTTTACTTGGTATTTCTTTGTTAATAAGGTTGAGCATCTTTTTTTGTGTGTTAATAACCTTTTTAAATTTTTTATAAATTTCCTGATAATATTCTATTTTTCCGTTGGGGTGTTGTTTTTTTAAAAACATTGATTTCTAGCAACTCCTTATATTTTAGGGATAGTATTCTCTTGCCTGTCATATATGTTGTGATTTTTCTCTATTTGCAATTTCTCTTCTAAATTTGACTACAGTGGCTTTACTTTACAAGAATTTTGAATTTTATATATTCATAGCTTCCTAGTTTTTTTTTTAAAAAAAACGTAATAGCTTTTGGGTTTATTACTATGACTAAAATACTCAAAAGAAGGAATTTATGAACTGCTTTTATCAGAAAAAAATTCTAACTTGACATCGGAGTAATTCATAGAATAAGCAAATGGAGGATTATGTAAAAATAATGTTTCCCAGAATAAATAGGGAAAAAACTTATATTTATACACTTAAAATAGTTAAAATCATGAAACTTTAAAGTGAAATACAACAGACAATTTTCAAGGAATTAAAATTGAGACCCTGTGCATCTCGTGGAGAGACTACAACTCTATTCGTGGAAAGTAAGAATCAATTGAGTAATAAGTGGAAAAAAGCTTAAGAGGCGCAGGAGATCTAAAGTAAAGAAGTGCAAAACCCACAGTCAGCGTGCTTATTTACAGATTGTTAGGGATTTGCTATTAACTGAATAGGCCCTACGAAGGAGCTTTTTATTATATACTCTTGAGAGTTACTTGTGCATCTATCCAACTTTAAAGAAACTTAATTTTTGTGTTTATTATTCAGGTAACAAGTATTGATTACCTCCTGTGTACCAGAATGTAATTTGTGGGTGATGATTTTGGCTTATTAGATAGAGCCATATGAAATTGCTGATGTTTGACCTTTTTTCTCCTGCAATTCTAGCAATTTCATATGATTCAACCTAATACCAGCTCAGCTTCATCCTTCCCTCCTCTTCCCTCCTTTCTACTCCAGCCCCAGCTGCTAGGAGGAGCCAAGGCTCATTTGTCCACCTCGAGTTCCATAATTCCCTTCCTCTTCTAGAATCGACTCTATCAATTATGCCTAACTTTCTATATCTTCGATATTCCCCTCTCCCTTTGACTCCTGTTCTTCAGCCTGTGACATGGCCAAGATCTTTCAAAATGGATCATTTTATTGTGAAACATGCTGCAGAAGCAAAAGAGAGAGAGATGGTCTGTGCAGTTAAAACAACTCATATCCAACTCAAGGACTTTCTATAAGTCCTAGGTTTACAATTTCCTTAATTTTACAGAAAGTTGATACACAAAGTTTATTAAAAGTACATATGTTAGATGAAGTAAAATACCCTGTTTTCTATTAGAAACTTTATTTATATAACATCTTAAGTTACTGTAAAAATATTGCCTGTTTAAATTATCTACTTGTACGTAAGAGCCTTTCTTTATCTCTTTTCTCTCTCTCATGTCGCTTTTACCACAGTTTTTGCATGTTGGTCCTATTTACCACTCTCCATACTCTGAATCTGCAGTGGCTTAATTTCACGTGATTGCTGTCATTGGCAGCCCTGCTTCTCTCCTTCTGTCTCTAAGAGTAGCTGTACTAGGTGGAAACACTTGAGAAAAGCACATGGATGGAAAGTTCTGTCTTGGATTCCTCACTCCAACAGTCCCCTCCATTCTGAGAAGTGTCTAGCATGTGACTGCCTTAGTGATCACTAACTACTAATTGGAACTCTGTTGATAAATGTAGCAAAACATCCACAAGAATGCTTTATGATTTTTTTTTTTTTTTTTTTTGCTGAGGAAGATTTTCCCTGAGCTAACGTCTGTGCTGATCTTCCTCTATTTTGTATGCGGGTCACTGCCACAGCATGGCTGCCTCCAAGTGGTATAGCCAAGGAATCAAACTCAGGCTACTGAAGCGGAGCATGCTGAACTTAACCAGTAAGCCACAGGAGGAGCCCCTACGATTAATATTTGATGACAGCAGATCACAGATTTCCTTTCCAGTTGTTCAGGCAGAATGTATGACCAAAGAAGATAGCACTTTCATACCAAGTAAATCCTAGATGCTGTAATGATGAATTTTTCTTTATTGTTGTTATTATTTTGATAAATAGTGTCCAGAAATCATTCTCTTTTTTTTTTAGCTTCAAGGACATTTTTTCTTGTGAATTTACATTGGTGCTCATTTATATATTCAGAGCATTATTGAAAGAAGCAAATTATATGTTTAAAATTACAGAATTTTGAATAAGAAATGTATGATCTTGATAACTTGTAGTTTTAAGCGAAAGACATGGATCATTCTATGGTTTTTGAGTGAATCCTTCTTATTTCAGAAACCCTTAAGAATTGCTCTTCTCACTGAAATCCACTACCACACAGTTTGTTCTGATTTCTTCTTACAGTTCACTTTCCATTAGTCGACTTTGTGTCATGGTAAGAGTCATTCTAGCTAAGAATGAGAAAGTATGTGCATTCACCTCCATGTGACAGTCTCTCACCTCTGACACCAGGATCGATCAATGCTGCTGGGGAGAATGCCGCAACTTTGCAGGTCGGTGCCATTACACAGCATGGTTTCAGCCCCGGGGTGCTTTCAGCGCTGCTTAGGGTCCTCTCGTGCACCTCTTGTCCTCTCCCTGTGCTGGGTCACACCGCCCTCCCAGGTCTCCTCACTGCTTCCTTGTCCAGATGGCCCACCTGCGATGGTTCACACCTTACTGGACTGTTGCCTCTCCACCTCTTCGATGGACCCATATGAAATTGCCAATGTTTGACTGGTTTTGACTTGAAAAATCAGCAATTACATCTACTTCAAGCTAATATATGCTTATCTTCATCCTTTTATCATTCCTGGACTTCTGAGAATAGAGGACTGTCTTGTCCAAGGTTAATTCATCCACGTCAGGAGCCCCTAAATCACTTCTCTGGAGGATCTGTTGCCATCAGTTGTCCTTGTCTCTTCAGAGCTTCCATTTCTAGCTTTGCACCTTGGCTCCTGTCCATTAACATATAATATAGCCCAGTCTTTTCTGTCTTTATATTTGATTTTTAAAACTATATACAACATACCGCATGTATAAAGGAGAAATATAAAATATATGTGCAGTTTAAAGAATAATAGCATAACAAACACTACCCAGCTTAAGACCAGACTCTTTCAAATACAGCTGAAGCTCTTGGGTGCTCTGATCTCTTCTTCTTCACTCCCGCCAAACATATCTTGAATTTTGTGTTATTTTCTCCCTTGCTTTTCCTTATAGTTAATCATATGTGTATGTATCTCTTGAAAATCTTTTGTTTAGTCTCATGTGTTTTTTAGTATAAATGGAATAATAATGTACCTAGTCTTCAAAAATCAGCTTTTCCACTCACCGTTACGTTTGTGAGATTGATCTTTTTTAACGTGTAGTTTCCTCCTATCTGGTTCCTGTTTTCCTGGTGCACTGGTGTAGACTCTATACCAGGCATAATGTCCTGAATTCCAAACAAAATAACTGAACTGCTCAGTTTTTATTGCCCAAACATAGCTTATTTTGTTTCATTTTGTCAGCCTTGTTGCCAGAAACAAAACTCTTCTGTCTTAAAGAGAAAACCAATCCCTTCTCCTTAATTGTGGATTCATCTCTAACTACTGCTCTCCTTTCTCCTTTCCTTCAAGGCTAAGTCTCAGAGAGTAGTTCGTACCGACGTCTCCGTGTCTTAGCCTCCCATCCAGCCTTTATTTGACCTCTTGATGGTTGACCTCTCCGTGGTTTTTAAACTTTTCCCTTTGGTTTTCTTGACAAAGCTCATGACAGGCTCTTTCTTTTCTCTGCTAAATGTTAAATGTAAGCCTCAAAGAGTTTATAATCTGTTTTTCTTGGTTTTGAGCACATTGTACCTGATTTGAATGTAGCCTTCCTTTTATTTTCATAGAGATAAAGTGAGGACTCTCTTACATAGTGTAAGAGGCTCCTGGATTAGAATTGTGCTCTGGAACTCTCATGGTGCCGTATTAAGCCTGTGTGGATGAGGGGGAGAGAGACGGCAGAGAAACTTGACCTTGCATCTGAAAATGCTTAAATGTATTTTAGTGCCTTCCTATTAACAGTGATAGAAGCAAAATTAATTGGAAAAAATCGAACCTAATGTTTCCTTTTGTTTAGGGATCCAACTCACTTTGGAATGGGGTTCAAGCATCAAGATTGTGAAATATCTTGGCAGCAGGATTGCTAGCTTCTTCTCATTTGGGCAAAGATCTTACTAGAGTAGGATTGTCAGCGTTTAGGAGATATGTTTTGTATGCATTTGCAAAGTTTAGCAAAGAGAATTAAAATAACGATCTAGGTAATTCAAAACCAAAACCTTTATTGCCTCAATTATCTCTATTCAAATAATTATCTCCATAATTTAGCATAAATCACCCATGTCCATTTACACCTATGGACAGGAAGATACTTGCTTTGGTCAATATCATAAATGTCCACCATGTTTAAAACGCTGATCGGTGTTGCAAGAAACCTGGAGATGAATAAGACATACAGCCTTCAAGTTGCCTCCAATCTAGACGAGAAAAAACCAAAGTAGACAAATAATTTATATTGTCTGCAAATCAGACTACAAATGGCATTTAAGAATGAGAAAAGGTATGTAAATGTTCATGTGAAAAGGGAGGTTGACTCTCACAAACTTTGAAATTTATTCTCTTTGGAAGGAAGTTTAAGAGACTGCATCTCAGCATCTCTGAATTTTCTATCCTCTATCCTTTTTATTTTTATATAACACCTGTGATGTATTATTTACATACTCTCTGTATCCTGACATTGGTGATAAACACAGTTCATTCATCAAACTTGTGTTGGGCACTTACTCTGGTCCACTACATAGTGTGGGCATATCAAGTTCGGTCTGACGTGGTTGAGAAGTTCAGAGCAGTAAGGAGACAGATCTGGAAACTGTATTCCCAGTACAGTACAAGTGCCCCATTGTCCACAATCCTTCGTGGAGGGAGGCATGAACTCTGACTGATCAGGCAGAGTAGATTGCACAGGCTTCAGGATCCCATGGGGCATTTGAAGGTTGAATAGAAATTTACCAGGGAGACACAAAAAGAGAGCATTCCAGTTTTTTGTTCCAGCTACACCTGGGGCTGGAGGAGGTTGAAGACAAACCTCTTCCCAGACCCTGTGATTAGTTCTGGCATTGCTCCTGTCTCCACCCTCTGATCTAGACCTTCTGTTTCTTACCTACTTTCCATAATTTCTGTCTCCAGGCTCTGTATGGCCCCAGAGCCCAGAATAGGTTTGGTAGGTGTTGTGGCTTAGAGTGGGTTGGGGTGTCAGACACAGTGAGGAAAGCAAGAAGCATGTGAAAAATCAGGGAAGCAAAAATGGCATGAGGCATGTGGAGAGCATGAGTGATGTGCATGGCTTGACATAGTAGGGTGCTTATGGAGAAGAGGGGAGAAATAGAGCTGCCCAGAAAATTGGGCTCCAGATCATGAAAGAACATCTGTGTTCTGCTGAAGGGTTTGGACGTTGCTATGTGTGAATGGGGGAACCAGAGTGACAGGAAAAACCTTGTGGAGTATGTGCATACTGTGTAGCTAGTTTTACTGTTCCTGTGTTGAAGCCGTTGATGAGGTGCGCTTCTCCAGTCTCCCTTCAGGAGAGAACCTGCTGTAGGAGTAACTGGACAACAGGTCACAGGTGCCCCATCTTCTGATCTGCCACAGCATCCCACAGCGTGATACTCTCCCTGGGCTGCTCCAGGCCATGCCTGAGCATCGTGGGTACTAGCCAGGCGGCTTCTGCCCGAGGCAGGACTCTTCTAGTGGGCGGTCCCTGCTTGAGGTTGGGCTGGCTGAGAGTCCTCAGAGGCGCATGCGTCTAAGGCTCCCCCTGCTCAATACTTCTTTCTCTCTTTCCTTTCACGAAGGCCAAGGGTTTATGGTGGTCTGAGGCTTCCTCTGCCTGTTCCTGAACAAACCCTCCCCCCATTATCTGTCACAGGTGTTTCCCCTAGTAATCTCTCGAATTTCTAATTCTGGCTTCACATCTGCTTCTCACAGGACATAAACTGACACATGACACCTCAGTCTATTTTTAACTTTTAGTATATATCTGTACGTGGTTATTTATATGTTTTACCCTTTGAACTCATGTTTTCCTTTATATGAATAAACTGTTTTACAAAGTCAGAGGTCATCTGAAGTATGTTATCTCAGGAAGGATTGGACCCCTGGGCATGCCAGGCTGCTCTGCACAAGTTTATCATTTGCAGCTCCCTGGGATCTGACAGGCTTCTGGAGGACCGGCGCAGAACTGCCAGTATCGCTTAGTTCTACTTCGTAATGTATTTCCCACATCCCATCACGGCACGATTGGCTCAGGTCCAAAGGGTTGATGGACAGGAAAGGCTTCAGACAGATAGGATTTTTTTCCTGACTGTCATTCTTATAATATAAAGTATTTTGATATCTCATGACTAGCAGGTGGTTAGATAAAAGAGACAGATAATTCAGCATCTTAAAAGCCCGTGACCCAGCATTTGGGAGGACCAGGTTAATTATAGCAAACCACCGTGTCATTTCGGAGGCTGTTTTTCTCTATGGAATATTGTGTCTTATGTATGAAAGGCACTTCCTCTCTCTCTTTTTAATAAAATTCCCTAAGTAAAACCAGTGAATCATGTCCTTGAAGTAGGTGGTAATCTTCAAACATCAGAAAAGTATGGAAGTTAATTTTTTAGTCTTTAGAAAGTCTGTCAGATTTATTGCAATTTGTAAAATATGGCTAACAGCAAAATTGTACACTACATTTATTTAAAATAAAAATGCTGGGTTGAATATCAAGATTTTGAAACTAAAATGAATGTGTTTGAGTTACGTTATAGAACTGAGCCTTATCTAATCTCTTGGGCAGACTTTCAGATGTCCCTCTGATCGGAGCTCCTTGGGAGTTCTCTGTGAACAAGAATTCCCTGTGTGGTCCAGGATGTAGGGAGGGACTGAGGACCAGCCTCATGGTTTTAGCTGTGCTGCTTTGCTCACATCTTACACGTTAGAATCTCTTTAGTAAGACACACCTGAAAGGCTGACAAAAATTCAAATGGATTCAAAATCTGTAGAGTGGTAAAAAGTTAAATGCTTTTAACATTAACTTTTCCATTTTTTTAAAAAAAAATCTTCTAAGTCCAAATGATCTAATTGAATCGTGGGCATTTTCCTCTAAGTTTTCATTTAAAGAGAATACATAGTAATTGCGTAAGTGTGAAAAGAACCACGTAAAGAAAAATCTCATATTTCTGTGAAATTGTCTAACAGTGCTGAGAAGTCTGTTTGGTGAAAGGCTTTCGTGTGCTATCATAACTTTGCAGTATTTAGAACCCAGATGCAAATGAGACGTGGTTCCTATTCAGTGTGGAGTTTGCTTGTTTAAACAAAGCTAAATGATACTTAGCAGACATGACAGGAGTGATCACTCCAAAAGTCCAAGTGAAATGTTAATGAACTTATGTCTCAATTCTGATAAGATTGAATTTGGAGGGCATGACCTTCTTATTTAATTAAGAATAATTTATCAGTGTTGTCACAGCTCTAGGGAAATCACAGTGAATTGTAGACTTGGCTGCTATGGGGAGGCTGCCTACGTCAAGTGGAAGTTTTGGAGAATTAATATGGCATCTTACATTGAATTTTTTTTATTTTAATTGAGATCATACTTAATTATTGGTTTGTAACATTGTGCAATTTCAGGTGTACATTATTATATATCAGTTTCTGTATAGACTGCTTTGTGCTCCCCCCTGGTAACCACTAATCTCTTTATCCTTGTGATTCTTAATCTTCCACGTATGAGTGAAATCGTACGGTGTTTGTGTTTCTCTGTCTGGCTTATTTCACTTAACATAATATCCTCAAGTTCCCTCCAAGTTGTTGAAAATGGGACAATTTTGTCTTTTTTTGTGACTGAGTAGTATTCCGTTGCATGTATGTACCACATCTTAATCCATTTATCAGTTCATGGGCACTTGGGTTGGTTCCACATCTTGGCTATAGTGAATAATGCTGCAGTGAATGTAGGGGTGCATAAATCTCTTTGGATTGTTGATTTCAAGTTCTTTGGATAAATACCCAGTAGTGGGATAGCTGGATTGTATGGTATTTCTATTTTTAATGTTTTGAGAAATCTCCGTACTGTTTTCCACAGTGGCTGCACCCGTTTGCCTTCTCACCAGCAGTGTATGAGAGTTCGCTTTTCTCCACATCCTCTCCAACATTTGTTATTTCTTGTCTTGTTAATTATAGCCATTCTGACAGGCGTAAGGTAATATCTCAATGTAGTTTTGATTTGTGTTTCCCTAATAATTAATGATGTTGACCATCTTTTCACGTGCCTGTATATCCTCTTTAGAAAAATGTTTGTTCATATCCTCTGTCCTTTTTTTGATGAGGTTGTTTGTTTTTTTGTTGTTGAGTTGAGTTCTTGATATATTTTGGAAATTAACCCCTTGTCAGATACATGATTTGCAAATATCTTCTCCCAGTTGGTGGATTGTCTTTTCATTTTGTTCATGGTTTTCTTTGTCTTGAAAATCTTTTTAGTCTGATACAGTCCCACTTGTTTATTTTTTCTTTTGTTTCCCTGGCCTGAGTACACATGGTATTTGAAAAGATGCTGCTAAGACCGATGTTAGAGAATGTACTGCCTATATTTTCTTCTAAGAGTTTTGTGGTTTCAGGTCTTGTGTTCAAGACTTTAATCCATTTTGAGTTAATTTTTGTGTATGGTGTAAGATAATGGTCTACTTTCATTTCTTTTGCATGTGGCTGTCCAGTTTTCCCAACACCGTTTATTGAAGAGACTTGCCTTTCTCCATTGTGTATTCTTGGGTCCTTTGTTGAAGATTAGCTGTCTGTAGACATGTGGGCTTATTTCTGGGTTTTCAAGCCTGTTCCATTGATCTGTGTGTCTGTTTTTGTGCCAGTACCATGCTGTTTTGATTACTACAGCTTTGTAGCATCTTTTGAAGTCAGGGATTGTGATGCCTCCAGCTTTTTTCTTTTGTCTCTGGGTTGCTTTGGCTATTCAGGATCTTTTGCTGTCCCATAAAAATTTTAACATTCTTTGTTCTATTTCCATGAAGAATGTCATTGGGATTCTGCTTGGGTTTGCTTTGAGTCTGTAGCTTTAGGTATTATGGACATTTTGATTATGTTTATTCTTCCGCTGCATGAGTGTGGAATATCTTTCCATTTCTTTGCATCTTTGATTTTTTTCAACAATTTCTTATAGTTTTCAGTGTGTAGGTCTTTCACCTCCTTGGTTAAGTTTATTCCTAGATATTTTATTCTTTTTGCTGCAATTGTAGATGGGATTGTATACTTGACTTCTCTTTCTGCTAGTTCATTGTTAGTACATGGAAATGCAACTGATTTTTCTAAGTTAATGTTGTACCCTGCCACTTTTCTGTAGTTATTGATTAGTTCTAATAGTTTTCTGATGGATTCTTTAGGGTTTTCTATACATGGAATCATGTCATCTGCAAACAGAAAGAGTTTTACTTCTTCCTTTCCAATTTGGATACCTTTTATTTCTTTTTCTTGCTTAACTGCTCTCAGCAAAATCTCCAGTACTATGTTGAATAGGAGTGGCGGGAGTAGGCACCCTTATCTTATTCCTATTCTTAGAGGGATATCTTTCAGTTTTTCCCCACTGAGTATGATGTTGGCTGTGGGTTTGTCCTAGATGGCGTTTATTATGTTGAGGTTCTTTCTTTCTATACCTATTTTATTGAGAGTTTTTTTTATCATAAATGGATGTTGGATCTTGTCAAATGCTTTCTCTGCATGTATTGAGAGGATCACATGATTTTTATTCCTCATTTGGTTAATGTGGTGTATCACATTGATTGATTTGCAGATGTTGAACTGTCCCTGCATTTCTGGCATAAATCCCATTTGATCATGGTGTATGATCCTTTTAATGTATTGCTGTATTTGGTTTGTCAATATTTTGTTGAGGATTTTTGCATCTATGTTCATCAGTAATATTGGCCTGTAATTTTCCTTCTTCATGTTGGCCTTATCTGGTTTTGGTATCAGGGTAATGTTAGCCTCATAGAATGAGTTAGGAAATGTCCCATCTTCTTCAATTTTTTTAGAATAGTTTGAGAAGGATAGGAATTAAATCTTCTTCAAAAGGTTGGTAGAATTCTCCAGAGAAGCCATCTGTTCCTACACTTTTGCTTTTTGGGAGGTTTTTGATTATGTTGCAATCTCTTTACTTGTGATTGGTCTGTTCATATTCTCTATTTCTTGATTCAGTTTTGGGAGGTTGTATGAGTCTAAGAATTTGTCCATATCTTCTAGGTTATCCAATATGTTGGCATATAGTTTTTCATAGTATTCCCTTATAATCCTTGGTATTTCTGTGGTATCTTTTGTAATTTCTCCTCTTTCACTTCTAATTTTACTTATTTGAGCCTTCTTTCTGTTTTCCTTAGTGAGTCTAGCTAAGGGTTTGTCAATTTTGTTTATCTTCTCCAAGAACCAGCTCTTAGTTTCATTGATCCTTTCTATTGTTTATTTTTAGTCTCTATTTCAGTTGTTTCTGATGGCTTTGGGTTTTGTCTGTTCTTCTTTTTCTAGTTCTGTTAGGTGTAGTTTAAGATTGGTTATTTGAGATTTTTCTTATTTGTTAAGGTGGGCCTGTGTTTCTATGAATTTCCCTCCTAGTCCTGCTTTTGCTGCATCCCATAAGACTTGCTATATTGTGTTTTCATTTTCATTTGTCTCCAGATATTTTTTGATTTCTCCTTTGATTTCTTCATTGATCTAATGGTTGTTCAGTAGCATGTTGTTTAATCTCCACATATTTATGCCTTTCCCAGATTTTTTTCTTGTAGTTAATTTCTAGTTTCATAGCCCTGTGGTCAGAAAAGATGCTTGATATGGTTTCAGTCTTCTTAAATTTATTGAGGCTTGCTTTGTTTCCCAACATATGGTCTATCTTTGAGAATGCTCCATGTGCACTTGAGAATAATGTGTATTCTGCTGTTTGGGGTTGGAATGTTCTATATGTATCTATTAAGTCCATCTGGTCTAGTATTTTGCTTAAGGCCAGTGTTTCCTTGTTGACTTTCTGTCTGGATGAAATATACATTGATGTAAGTGGAGTGTTGAAGTCCCATATTATTATTGTGTTGCTGTTAATTTCTCCCTTTAGGTTTAAGAGTTGCTTTACTGTGGTGCTCCTGTGTTAGGTGCATATATATTCATAAGTGTTATGTCCTCTTGGTAGAATGTCCCTTTTATCATTGTATACTGCCCCTCTTTATCTCTCATTGTCTTTTTTATCTTGAAGTCTGCTTTGTCTGATATAAGTGTGGCAACACTGCTTTCTTTTGCTTGCCATTTGCTTGGAGTATCATCTTCCATTCCTTCACTCTGAACCTATGTTTGTCTTTAGAGCAGAAATGTGTTTCCTGGAGGCTGCATATTGTTGGGTCTTATTTTTTTAATTCATCCTTTTACTCTGTTTCTTTTGATTGGAGAATTCAATTCATTTTTATTTTGACTGAGTATTGATATATGAGGGCTTAATACTGCCATTTTATCTCTTGTTTTCCAACTGTTCTATATTTCCATTGTTCCTTTTTTCTTGTATTTCTGACTGCCTTTTCAGTTTGGTGGTGTTCAGCTATTATTTCTTCAAACAAGCTCTCTGTTCCTTTCTCTCTCTCTTCTCCTTCTGGAATACGTATAATCCTGTGTTGCTTTGCCTAATTGAGTCAAATATTTCTTGAAGAATTTCTTCATTTTTTAAAAAAATCTTAGTTCTCTCTCCTCCTCTACCTGAAGCATTTCTTTATTTCTATCCTCTAAATCAGTAATTCTCTCCTCCATAATATCAGCTCTATTTTTTATGATTTCTCAGTTATTTTTTGTCTCATTAATTGTGCTCTTTATATCCAGAATTTCTGTTTTTTGGGGTTTTTTTAGAATTTCAGTTTCTTTGTTGAAGTATTCCTTCTGCTCATTAATTTTATTCCTGAGCTCATTGAACTATCTTTCTTGTCACTTTCTTATAACTCATTGAGTTTCTTTATGACAACTATTTTGAATTCTCTGTCATTTAGATTATAAATTTCTGTGGTTTCTGGAGACTTGTCATTTTCCTTCTGCTCTGAAGTGTTAATGTAGTTCTTCATGGTGTTTGATGAATTGATTCTTTGCTGGTGCATTTGTGGTAGTATCAGGTCACAGATTCCGACTACCACCACTGTCAGGGGCAGGAGCTGTGTTTTCTGATCCTCCCTTGTCTGCTGGAAGTTTTGCGGGTAGGGCTGCTCAACGTTTCCTCAGGCTGGCCTCAGCCGCTTGGCAGGTCATGCACACACATGCAGGTGGGGCCCCTGTGCTCCACTGGCAGGCAGGTTGCTCTCTGCAGGAGGGACCACTGTGCTGGCTTGGCAGGGGATCTGCCAAGCTGCTGCACTAGGCAGGAGGGGAGGGGTGCTTTCTTTCATTCCTGGACCAGCTCTGCACTCACAGCAGCTCATCCGAGCCACTGCACTTGGTGGACAGGGCTTCCTCATAGGGGCTGAGCCACCACTGCTTGGTGAGGAGTGCTCCCATGAGTAGGACCAGTGTGGCATGGTAGGCACTCCTGTGGGCCAGGCCACCACTTGGAAAGTGTTCATGTGCTGGCCACACTGCCCCCACCTTCTCTCACAGTCACACTGGCTGCTGTGTGAGGACCTATGATCTGGATTGCTGCTGCTGGGGAGGGAAAGAGGATGGGGGTCTGCTCACCCAATACCACTGCTTTCTGAGGATCCAGTCCACCCACCTTCAGCTGTATGGTTGCATGGATCTTTCAGGCATCCCACTGTGCTGTGTAGGGAATCCTCTCTGGGTTGATAAATGTCCATTTAGTTGTAACTTAGAGAGGAGAGACAAAGGGAATAACTCACTTCACCATGGGGCTGATATCCCTGTGTCACATTGACTCTTGAGATTTGTTTCAAACCAGTAATTGACTGTGTTGGGATGACTGGATGGGGCACTAGGGCAAATCAATGCCATTTTTTAAAGTGTTTATTTATTTTTTTAAACCTCATGCTTACATACATTTTGCAAGTACAGTACAGGGACTGTTTTTCCTAAACCACTTGAAAATAACTTGTTGGCATGATGTCCTCACCTCCAAGTACTTTAATGTACATTTCTTACAAATAAAGACATTCTCTACATAACTGCAATATAACCACCAAATCAAAACCTTAACATTGGTATACTACTATCATTGAATCCTCAGACCCCACTCAAGTTTTGCCAGTTGTCCCAATAATGTCTTTTATGACAAAACAATTCAGTCGTCATGTCTCCTTCAATCTGGAATGTTTCCTTAGTCTTCCCTAGACTTTCAGGATCTTAAAAGGCCAGTTATTGTAGGATGTCTCTCAGTGTGGGTTTGTCTGATGCTTCTGTGTTAGATTCTGGTTTGGCAGGAGTATCACAGAAGTGGCTGTTGGGGAGGAAAATAACTTTTCCTCTACCCTCTTTAGTTCAGTGTTTGGAGGCCTGTGAATTAAACTGACAAAAGACAAATTAGCAAGAGGAAAAAAAATAGATTTAATTACATATGCACAGGAGTTCTCAAAGAAATGTGACTCAAAGAGGCTGTTAGAATTTAGGGCTTATATACCATCTTAATAGAGAATAAGGAGTACCAGAGGGACACTTCTAGGAGAACAAATTACTTCTTAGAAAGGAAGTGGGAAAAAGGGGCACTTATGGAAAAACAAATGAATTTTTGGAAAAATAAATGGTTCTTTAGGAGAAAGGATAGTTTTGTGGCAGTATCTGTTTGGATGTGGTGCCAACTTCTCTCTCCTAAGGAGAAGATTGGAGTTGTTCCCAGGGATGGGATTTATGACAATTGAATTGTTCTGAGTTCTTTTGGGAGGCTCTGTTTTTAGACAGATAAGGGATTTCAGGAACTGAAATGCCTCTAGCTTAAAATAATTTTTTGCTACCGTGGCGTCTTCTGGATCCCTTCATGGTGCTGTATTCTCATTGTGTCAGTTAGTGCATGATTTCACTGCATGATTATCTCATGATAATGATGTTCACTTCCATCATTTGATTAAGGGCATCTGCCACTGTAAAGTTTCACATTGTTTTCCACTTTTAATTAATATTAGGATTAGTATTTTTTGAGGAGTACTTTGAATTTATGCAAATACCTTGTTCCTTCTTAAACTTTCAATTTATACATTTGTTAATTTAGTTATTATGGTCTCATGGTTTAATGGAATATAATTTATTACTATTATTATTTATTTTGATGCTCAGTTATCCCATATTTGACCAATGGGAGCTCATTCAAGCTGGCTTCTATGTCCTTTTGACATACTGCCATCATTCCTTGAGCATTTTCTCATTTATTTATTTTTTGGGGGGGGGGGGCACACATTATTCTGAGATCATCTTTTCCTGCCCTAGCTCTGAAATAGCCATTTCTCCCAGAAGCCTTGATTCCTTTTAGTGGAGAATGGTGTTTAGTAATCAAGATCTGAATGAGAGGTGTGCTCATTGCTGTCAGGGCATTGCTGCTGCTCACAGGCCCTCTCAGTAGGTAAACAGTGTGTCATCACTACTGCCTCCACCCCACCCCAGGGGGACTCTCTCTGCACTTTTAATGCTGTGATTCCCTGTGCTAGGCTACTGTGCAATAGACTCCTTCCCCATGCTGCCCAGGTATTAACACCTATGCCAGGCCACCTTGCCCCCTCCCACAGGGAGTCCTGTCTCACCTCACTCAGGCTCTCACACTCTGTGCTTGACCACAGCCCCATGTGGAAATGTTCCTTGTTCCTCTCGGGCTCTGAAATTCTGTGCCTGGGCATCCCAACTCCCTCCCTATGGGGATGCCCTCTTTATTCTGCTCAGATTTTGACAGCCAGTTGGGGCTACCACCCCTCTGAGTGAACATCCTCCTCAAGCTAGCCAGCCTCTGACACCCCACTCTCGGTCACCATGGCTCCCCTACTCCTGTGTGGATTTCTACCTTGCCAGCCCCCACAAGTGGCTTTAGGAATGAATTTTTCGTGAAGGGGAGTGGGCCTCAATGCCATTTTTAAATGTTGATTTCTAAGTTACCCGATAATTTGTCAAACTCCAAATAGCTGTGGTCATATTTTTTAACCAAGATTCTGGGACATATAATTGAAGAGAAATGATTTCTTAAGTCTCCTGGTGTCAATTTACTTTTTTAATATTTATTTTTTAATATGAAGATATATATATTTTAATAAGGCAAAACTTTGATATTTAATTGATTCTACATTTAGTGAGAAATGAACACATATTTATAGCATATCTTCTTCAAAATAGGCATGTGCATTAATTACTTTAGGAGGAAATTGACTTGAGAGGATTTGTGTGCAATGTAATCCATGATGGAAACTTCAGCCGTTCCTCATTTACATTCCATCAGATCTGTGGTCTTTCAAATCAGACAAAAAATCTAAGATACTTTCCATTCTACACATGGGATGTATACTGATGACCCTGAATTTTTATATTTCCAGCCCCAACCTTGGTGCTAGAATTGCCTTAAAAGCTCTCTACTTTGGACTACCCTCTTGTTTCAATTGTGCAAAAGCTTTGTCTTTGAGATGTCTGTGAGATATCAAAATGCAAACGTCAAGTAGGCATCCCATGCTCCTATAGCCAGTACCCTTGTGACATCTCCATTTTGATGTCTCACAGGCGTCTCAAACTCGGCATGTCCACACCTGAACTCCTGATTCCCAATACTGCCCTCCCCAGTGCAAATCTGCTTCTTCCCAGTAAATAGCACAACCATTCCCCTAGCCAGAAATCTGGAAATATCCTTGATTCGTTTTTTTATCCCTTATGTAGAATAGACCAGAGCATTCTGCATCTATTCTGTTCTTTTCAGCACCTCCTGCCTCAACCGTAGTTCAACATAGGTAAGAGATCTACTCATGTCTCTTATCTGATCTACTTCTTACTTCTGTTCTTGCCACCTGGGAATCCATTATCCTCACAGCTGCCAAAGTGATGTCTGTGTATCAGATCATGCCACTAATCTGCTTAAACACACCCAGCAAACCCCACACTTCTTACGCACCGCTGCCTGACCAGCCCCCGTCCATCTCTCCAGTCTCATCTTGTGCTTTCACCCTCTCACTTTCTATGCTCCAGCACTCTGGCCTTTTCTGTTCCTGGGAGATACCAAACTTTTTGCTACCTTAGAGCTTTTGAACATCGTCTGCCTAGAATATCATTATCTTCCCTATTCCAAATAGAACCTTACAATCTTCACACTGGAGTCAAATGCTAACTGGTGAGTGTGATTTGGGGACTAATTTCTGTTCTTTTACAGTATTATTTATTTTGTACTTGGAGAAGCTCAGTGGCAATTAGTATGGAATAATTGTTAAACCTAATTTACTATTAAGAAAACAACAACAAGAAAGAGCCTATTTCCAGCTGCTTCCAAAAATGTCTTAGTAAAAATCAGTGTAATTATGATATTTAAAATGTAAAAAGGAAAAAAAAGCCACAGTGTCTATAAATGTTCAGTTTATGAAATACTTTGAAACTCTGGAAGAAAAGAGAAATCAAAGTCTTATTGTTATCAAATTATTACTAGTTTAATTTTCACATGCCTCATTTTAGTAAAGATGGCAAACTTTTATTAATGGTGTTTATAAATATTATGGTAATTCCTTACATGTACAGCGCACAGTCCAGTGTATGAGAATGTGTGCATGCGTTGCCTCTCTTAAATTTCCAACCTCATGAGCACAGAGAAGGGAATTGTGTAAGTAACATCACTGGGCCACGTCTAGTTCTGTAGACTCCACCTTCATTCAATGAACATTATTTGAGAGGATACTGTGCATCAGGTGTTATGCTAGCATTTGTGAACCAAAATGCTCCCTTAGAGCCTGTGACCTAATGGAGGAGACACATAATAAACAAGGCAGGCAGCAAATACAAGTGTGTGGTTGGAGGGCTATTTCTCCTTGCTCATACACACTGTTTTTCCGGAGCCAGGAACATACTGAATTTCCAAACTAACATGTGGATATGAAACACAAAGGAAAGGAAGAGTCAGGGACTCTTCTGGCATATTAACTGCTGGGAGGTAATTATTTGGAATAGTATACAAGATTTTATTGTTTTGTAGGTAATCTGTCTATGAGAACTGAAAGCTCATCCTTACCACTCCATCCAGGAGAGAATTCAGTGGGATGGAAGGACTTGCAAATTCAGCCTCTGAGAAAGCAGGAGACAAGGTGTTACTCTAGGGGAAGAGAGCCAAAGAGTTAGGGCCCATGCAGGGTGGGAAGAAGAGAGGTTGGCCCAAAGAGGGGAGTTTCTTCTCCTGCTAAGTGCCAAAGTGCCGAGCTGGGAGGGTGAGCAGAGGCAAGTAAAGGAACCTCTCCCACCCCCATTCCCTGTGCACCCTGTACAGACCAAAAGATAAAATTGGAACCTGAAGGGGTGAATCACTGGTATGTTCTCCTCAGTTCTGTGTGCTTGACTTGCCAATGACAAACTTCATTATTAATGAATTGCATATTCCTTGGTGAAGAAATCAGCGCCTCATAATTTAAACAGAACTACATGTCAGCAGTTAGAAAAAAGAGAACCAGAATCTCCGTAACATGATAGAGACTTAACATTTGAAAGGACATTGGGACTCCTTTTAGGCCTACTTTCACAGTTTACTAAATTCTGATGAATCTGCCCTAAGTGTCATGTGACCCCCTTTCCCGCTGCCCACAGGACAATTCTTGGAGGATGTCTGAGCTTGTGTCCTTATCTAAAAGGAAACTGCAATCTGATGTGTAAACAGGTTACTGTGCCATGTATGTGTAAGGAAGTATTATAGTATTTATAAGCATCATTAGTGAAAATTCATCATCTTTATTCAACCAAGTCATTTGAAAATTAAACTAGAAGTAATTTGATGACAGTAGTACTTTGAGTTCCCTTTTCTTCCAAGGTTTCAAAGTGTTTCATATACTGAATATTTTATCGACACTCTGGCTATTTTCTTCCTTTTCACATTTTAAATGTCATAATTACATTGATTTTTATTGAGACTTTTATTTCGGAAGCAGGCTTTTATTGGTTGTTACTGTCTTAACAGTAAATTAAGTCTAACAGTTAATTAATATAAATTAATTTAACAATGAATACTAATTGCTACTGAGATGCTCCTTCAAGTTATGAAATAAATAATACTGTAAGAGAACAGAAATTAGTTCCCAAATCACATTCATCATTTAGTATTTGACTCTAGTGTGAAGATTCAAAGAGTTTATTTCACTAAGAAAAACAACATTATTATGAGTCATAGTCAGTAAGCCTTGTGCTTCTTTTATCAGTGGATTGAATTTTCAGCTTTTGATTATAGGATTGCTGTGTATGTGTGTAGAGTCAATTAACAGTAAGACTCTAGAAATATGAGAACAAATAACATATTCAAAACTAAACTCCTCCTTCAAACAGCTTCTTTTCGTTTGTGCCTTATTTCTCTTTGAGGTGTCATCATCCATCCAATTGCTCAAGCCAGTAACTGGGCATCATCTTGACAAGCTCCTCTCTCTTACCTCCCACATCTACGCTAACGCCAGATCTTTTTAGCCTGCCCTCTAAACTGCCTTCTCAGCTATGTCCACTGTCTTCACCCATGGCCACCAGCCTGGGTCAAGCTTCCGTCACCTCTCCCCTGGATTGCTCTAGGGCTTCTGAATTGGTCTTCCTGCGTCTATTTTTGCCCCTTTCCATATGGCTGCAGGAATCTTATAATAATGCAAATCTGCTCCTGTTCTATCTCTGCTTAAAACCCACTGCTTGTGTCTCCTAAGACAAAGTTCAAAGCTCTTCACATGATCTATGAAGTCACATGTGACCTTGACCTTTTCACTCACTCCCCTGCCCAAGCCACATTGCATTTTGTTCATTTCTTTGAGACCGGCTACTCTCCCGTTTCAGAGTCTCGGCACATGCTATTCTCCCCTCCCTGCTCCGCACTATCTCCGTTTAAAGTCATTTCATCAAACTGCTCAGACTTGGATGCGATGCCTTGATATTCATTTCCATGCCATCCTACATTTCCCCTTCTTTGATACATATCACACTTGTTTGTTCAATGTCTGTCTTCCTCACTGAACAGCTAGCTCTAAGGAGGTGAGGGTAAAGTCTGAGTTGTTCATCATGTCATTATCCTTGGCCCCCAGCAGACTGCTTGACACTTAGTGAATGCTCAGTAAATATTTGTTGGATGAATGAAAATGAATAAATGAAATGATTGAGTGAATGAATGAAAGTCTGATATGAATATCACTCAAATACTTACTTTTGGTGTTGAATTATTCTGACAATTTGAGTTTAAAAAACCCCGAAATTATAAAAATTTGAGCACAGTTGGGTGGCTTTTAAAAAATTTGTTCTGAAGTATCATCAACAGTCTTGTCTACTCAGGTTCAAATTGACTTGGGATGTATGGCTGCATATAGAAAGAATCTTTCAGATGAGGAAATTTAAATATATTGGTTAGCCCTAAACAAGTGGAAAAGACTCTTTATGAGAATGTATGTGGAATGTAAAATCTGGAAGAGATTTGTTTTCCTGTACTCATGCTACAGTGTGTCTAAACAGCTCTCCAGCATTTAAAAGCTGATGCAACATAGTAACTTCATGCTCACTGGAAATTTGCAGACCTATTAAGAACACAGCAAAACCAGAAATTAGGCAGACACCCAAAAAATCAAAAAACAAAATAAATACATGTCATAAAGCCCAAAGCATATGTATACCCAAAGTCTTCTCTCCAACTTTGCTTGCTCTTAATTTGCATACAGTATGAATAAAGTTCTTTACTTTTTCATCTCCCTTCTAAGGTCAAAACCCCAAACAAGAACTGGACAGGGAAAGGCAATTGAAGTAACCCACTAGTCCCAATACAGTGTTGGCCAACAGCAGAGTCATCTCTCTCTCTTCCAGACTTCTGTGGAATTTCACTAACCACGTTCGCCTTGAGGCACAATTATGCTTTTAAAAAACCATTTCCAAGCCAGCCCTGATGGCCTAGTGGTTAAAGTTCTGTGCTCTCCCCTTTGGCAGCCCACTCAGTTCCTGGTTTGGTTCTGTTCCCAGTTTCAGAACCACACCACTCGTCTGTCAGTAGCCATACTGTGTCAGTAGCTCACACGAGAACTAGAAGGACTTACAACTAGAATATACAACTATGTACTGGTGCTTTGGGAAGGGGAAAAAAAGAGGAAGATTGGCAACAGATGTTAGCTCAGGGTGAATCTTTCCCAGCAAAAAAAATTTGAAAAAAAAAAGTCATTTCCCATTCTTGCTCTTAAACTTCATAAGGAAAGACCTTGGTTTTCATAAGACTTTCAGAGTATCACTCAAAACCATGTCATAGTTAATATTCATAATCAAAACAAACAACTCTGAGTCATCAAGAGAAAATTATGTTTAATATTGTTTGAGGCACCTGGAATGAAGTATTATATTTTAGAAATATTTTCATCTCTAATAATGAACGTAAAAAGGTTTTCTTCTAAAAGAGACGAATACAAAGTTATTACTTCCAATTTTTAGAGCCACTCATCAACCAGAGAGTGTCCCAGAGCTGAAGTTTTACTGTTTACTAGTTCTAATTAGCTTGATGTAGTGTTTGCAAACCCTTTAATCTCAGTCTAGCTCATAGCAACCTGCGAGGAAGGGAGGGTAAGTATCCTTGCTCTACAAAGAGTAACCTGAAGCCATAGCTTAAGTTATTACCTCAAGATTACAGGAATTAAGGACTAGAACTTTTAGTCTTTTCAGGATACATTTAGCCATAAAAGCGATGTGGCATCATGATAAAGTCATAAGCTTTAGTGTCAGAAAGATCTATACTTGGATCCTTCCTTTGGTCACATACCAACTGCGTCACAGTGGGCAATGTGCTTGATCTCTTTAGATGAGGCCAATCTCTAAGCAACTATTGGTCATGGAATATTAACACCTATCAGTTTGGTGAAGTATAAACTGGAGCCGTGAGAGGGAATCTTTGAGGAATCAGCTAATGAATTTCCTTTGGTTCCTGAAGCCAGAGGATCAGGCATTAAACAAAAAGACATTTACCCAGTGACACCACCCCCTGTGGTTTAATAAGTTGCTTTTTTAGCCTCTCTGACTCTCAATTTCTTTATGTGTAACATTGAAATAATAGTACTACCTGTATCAGTCAGGATAGATTATGTGCAGCAACAAACAAGCCCTAAATCTCAGTGACTTGAAATAATGATGTGTTCCTTACTCATTCGTGTCTACTGTGCACTGACAGTGGCTCTTGCTCATCATCCTTACATGAGAAGCTGGGATGATTGACTTTTTACCATCTGGAATGTTTTCGGTCACCATGACAAGGGGAAGGGATCATGGCCAATCACACACTGGCCCTTAAAGGTTTTTTGCCAGGAAGGGACACAGGTCTTTTCATTCACATTTTGCTCACCACAGCAAGCCACCTCTCTGTGCCTAACTTCATGGGGGCTGGGAAAATGCAATCCAACAACAGGCCTGTGGGTCTGGAGGGAGAATGGAATATTGGTGAACAGCCCTAATGACCACCACGTGGCCCTATTGGGATTGTCAGGAGGATTAAGTTAGTGAATGTAAAACACAAAACACGGTGCCTGGTACCTTACAAGAACTCAGAAAATGTTAGGGATTGGTATGACTTATATTGGTTACAAACCTTATTCATAATGATAACTTGAAGCTTGTTTCAGCTTGTTGCATGTAGTGTCCCTTCAGAAAATGACTCTTCTAAAATAAAGCCTGTGTGGGAAAAAAAATAGGGCTGCCTAACTTCACAGCCTTGCGTGATGAAAATGCCTCAGTGTACTACACAGACACAGCATCACGAAACTGTTGAAGGACTCGGATGACGTCGGTGTAATGGTTTCAGTTATTCTTTTCTATCCAGATGGGAAATTTGCGATTTATCAACTGCTAAAGAACAAACAGGATTGAAATGACACATTTCCTTTGATGGAGTCAAGTTCATTATTTTTGGGTGTCCACCCCTGTTTGTGCATGCTCTTTTGCACCATGTTAAGCTGCAAAACCATCCCCCTGCTTATGGCTCATGGATTCTTCCAGGTTGAGAGTAAGCAGGTCAGAGCCTAGTCAAAGCAAGTCGGGAAAAAGTAGGTCCTCTTGGTTTTTAGGGTCCTTTCTCCATTTTTCCCTTGGGAGGAGACCATTCTCATGCCCTATTTCTTCAGTTTTCTAAACAGGACAGAATCATCATTGTGATTGATGGGGAATTGGTTACAGTTTACCATGAAGGACTTCGCATGTGTTCCTTCAGTCGGCACTTTCGTCTTAAATTTATTCTGGCCTGTGAGCTCCTCTGAAGTGGACATCCTGCATCCTTTAGCCTTGGGTCCCCAGTGCCTGGCGGCATCTGGAACGTAGCTGGTCTTCACTGTGAATGAAGGACAGAAAGAATGTGCAACAAAAGACACAGTCCCTGTTTAAAGGAGTTTTAGGCATAGAGACAGCACAAGGGGACAGTTCCACAGTGCAGGGGCCCCTGGAATTCTGTGCTTATTTTCTTTTTCCTTCCCACTCATTTTTTCTTCCAACCTTCATGGCCACTGGGGAAACAAAGAGGAGTCTCCTTGACCCCACAGCACTGCTGGATGTTGTCGCCTCGAGCCACGTTGCTCTAACAATAGCATTCCCTTCTCTACCTCCTTCCACCCCTGAAAAAGAATCCTGTTTTAGGAGAAATACAGTCAGCAGTTCCCTCCCGGCTGTTTCATCTGAGGAGAGGCTGGGTCTGTTGAGGACATTCCTCCATCTCAGTGGCTCTCAACCATCAGCAGTATGAATCACCGAGGGGAGGCACAGGGGCCTCGTGAAAACAGATTGCTGGCCAGCCCCAGGGCTCTGATCCAGCAGACGGAAGTGGGCCCATGAACTTGCATTTCTAACAAGCTCACAGGTTGTCCCAGAGTTGCTGGACCGAGGACCATCCTTGAGCAGCACTGCTCTATCCGAACACCTCCAGTTCTCCTTTCTCCCTATATCCCGGTCTTCCTGGCGCTGCTTACTTTTCAGGTACTGGACTTGCCTAGTCCTTCATGTTGCTTTTGAACTGTTGCTTTGATCCTGATTATTTGTCCTTCTGATATCACAATACTAGTGTTCTCTTTTATGTGGCTGCCCAAAGGTGGTTTTGACTGTGACAGATTACGGATTCCTACACATGAGAATTGTCTTGTCCCAGAAGATCCTAGAGAGAGAGAAAGCCAAGGCATTTGCCTGCCCCACTCTCATGAGGGCTGTATTTGGTTAGAACAGTTAAAGGCATGGTTTCTCCACAGCAAAGACATCTGGGCCCTTTAACCAACTATTTAAGAAATTTGTGTGAGTGTTTTTGTAACACTCCTGGTATCTAGCTAGTGAGCCTGTTGGCCTTTTTGAAAGCATTAAAAAAGCCGTGCTTCAGCTGTATTGGTGGGAGATAAAATTAATGTGCCTGCAGTTTTGTACAGGGAATTTTATTATTTGGTTGACTGATTCAAGCTATAAATTCATAGTTGTAGCTCTTAAATTGATCTTGATGTAACAACAAAGTAATTTGACTTTTGAGAATAAAGACACACATGAGCTGAAGAAATGCAAGTCCAGATTATAAGTGATCCTCTATTGGGGAAGTCCTATAATTAGTTTGTCAAATCATCGTGTTAATATAACTGAAAGGGAAAAAAGTACGTATTGGAAATTACCCTCTGGAAAGAGAGAGAAACTTACATAAACGTTGCTAACAAATAAAAAACCTTTTGCTGATATTTCCCTATTTTATTCTTCTCATGTGATACTTTAGGGAAAAAATGAAATCTTTAAGCTGATTGAGTTTAAAAATATTATCAATCAGTTTAAGGCGATGAGTCATTTTTTAATATCTTTCTCTAAGTTTTGGAGACAGATGGTCAAGTCTGTAGCCATAAAGAGATAAAATACCAAAAAATATGTCTCAAAGTAGTAAGATGTGTAAGAAACTAAATAGATTGAGTGTTGCCATCGTTACTTGCTTTCTGGAATATTTGATCTTTATTTTATCTATGCATTGGGTGATTTTTTTTTTGAGGAAC
This sequence comes from Equus przewalskii, assembly GCF_037783145.1. NCBI lineage: Eukaryota > Metazoa > Chordata > Mammalia > Perissodactyla > Equidae > Equus > Equus przewalskii. The sequence goes on from NC_091839.1 coordinate 76,370,228, forward strand.
TTGATAATTTCTCACATACAGTTTTGATAATTTTTGTAGAAGTAGGTTCTTACAAAGGTTAGAAGTTGAACTCATTTGTCATCACCAACAGCTGCACGTTATCAAGGGCATGACGCTGTCCTATGCCATCCAGAGATGCATATCATTTCTTTCTTTAACATATTTTTTCTCACTGCAGTCTAAATTCGTAATCATGAACTCCTCTTTCTCCCTCTCGTCTCCTTGCTTTCACTCAGCATTTCCAGTCATGCCTCCTTCCCCTAATCCTATGTCTGTTAATCTGCAGTGTGATTAAAGAAGAAACCGCACGTTCTTTAAGCTAAATAGATCTGGATTTGAAACCTTGTTCTTCTACTTCCTGGCTGTGTGGTGTTGAGCAAATTACTTACCCTCTTTGAGCCTCAATGAACTAGTACAGTATTTCCTGCCTCACCAACTTTTTCTGAAAACTTAATACAATAATATATATTAAGCTCCTAAAAAATAATCAAAGCTCAATAAACAGTAGTTTCCTTCTCTTTTCTAATTTTTCATTCTTCCTTCTCAATTTTCATACTTTCCCCCCAAAGTCTCCAGACAAATAATTATAACTTCTTGGCAGTGGTCTTGGGAAACAGTTAGAATAATACTTTTTTCTTTCTTTCTGGAATTCATCGTTATTAAAAAGTCACCATTTAACTAATATTTACTTTGATCTCAGTATGGCTGTAGACCTTGGTTTAGTCGACTTTATCCATTTAAATCTGAACGAATCCTAAAATGACCTTTTAAGCAGTATAGTCCTCAGCTATTTTATGGGAAGGAGCTACCATCCAGAGACCGTCAGGCGAGCAGGCAGGGCTAGAGGGGGATCTGATGGCGACTGGTGTCTCCATAAGCTGAGACTTCGAGATTCTACCGCAGAGTTCTGTCTTCTGTTTTGGAATTTCTGATAGAAAGTTAGGCTTCTCACATCTAAACCCCCAGCCAGTCTGAATTCGTGCAAGTCCCTTTGTACTATACCCTGGCTCATCTTTCCTCTGTTTACTCTGATGGGAATTCCTCTCTGCCTCTTTGCTTTTCCTCCTTCTGTCCTTGAAGACAGCTTAAGGGTCACCTTCTTTATGAAACCTCTCCTGCTCCTTTCCTCTGCCTCCCCCCACCCACTAAGGTCGCTGTCCCCTTTTGGCCTTCTCTGAACCCCATGAATTCTCCCATCATTGTGCCTAGAAGGCTTCTTAGTACTTGCTTCTCTCCCTGCTTCTTGCTCTGAGCCTGATAAGAGCACAGAGGATGTCGATGTTACTTATGGAGCTCTGGCACCTAGTTGGTGTTCAACCAGTATCTGTTGGATGCAGAAATAAATGTTAACCATCACAAGCCTGGATCCCTCAGATAAAGGAGCGTAGGAGGTTGAAATAATTATAAGTCGTGATCTGGATTAATAGCAGCCCAAGCAGAGCTAAATAGAGATGAGTGAGACTCTGCTTTCCAAAGTGAGCCAGAAATTTGAATCAATTATTGACATTGTTGTGGAAGAATTAGGAAGGTTATTTGATTTATTTGATTACTTGATTTCATTATCTTATGTGGATTTAGGAAGAAAGAAGAGTCCTCTTCATCATTCGAAAAGTAATACAAAAATAATCAAGACACCCTATAAATACAGGATATAAAGCAAAGGATATGGAAGCCTGGACAAGGTGAACAATCACTTCAATTCTCTACGCCATTTGCATTTTGCAGATACAGCCAGTTCAGAAGCAATGTAATGGCTGCAGAAGTTGTCCAGTCAGAACTTGGGTCAGGAGGCCTGTAAAAGAGTTACTTACAGACAAATCACACATCTTCCCTGACTCTTAGCTCTTCCATATAAGCGGGGGTGTTGATAACTACTTTCCAGAGTTGTTATGAGGAATTAATGAGCCAGTATGTGAATAAGCCAACAAACGTTTGGTTAATCTCCAAAAGGCTACAAATAAAATCTGAGGGTTAGCAGGTAACTACAGCAAATCTGAAAAATGCTTAAGAGCATTATAATGAGTTATCTTTGTCTGGGTGTCTGATATCATTGAGCATCAAAAATGTAAACAAATGCTAAGTATTTGTTTAAAAAGCATACACGTATCAAAAACTCATCATTATAACCCTACTAGTGTTTCATTTTGATGGAGAAAATCAAGATGGAAGGCATTTTTAAAACTCAGAGTGAAGTTGTGTAAATCTATAGGACAGCTCAACCTTGACATAAACTCATCTTAAATAAGCCCAGGGATGTTAATGCCTTGAAGCAAAGATCAATGTATATATACCTTCTTTAGGTTCCAATTAAGCGGGGAAAAGCCACGCTTGGGGTAACCCCTGAGTGGAGGGGACAGTCTCCTTCCCACCACCCCACCCCCTCCTACCATAAGGCCCTGCCAAGACACACCCTCACCCACTGGGTGACTCTTGGGTCTCTGTAGACACAGGGCTCTGCTGCACACAAGGGTGAAACAGGGTAAATGGAGGGGGCAGAACAGAGATTTAATTTCAGCGCACAAACATTAAATAAAATTCAGTCTTGCTCCATCATCTTTATGAGGAGATGCATGTAAATCTGGTTACGTGGAAGAACCTTTTCTGGAGCCCATCTCAGTTGCCCTCTTATAATGAAGCCGCAGGCCTCTGTCCAGCCTCTGTGGCTGCGTGCTTGATGAGAGTAATAACTCTGCAGCTGTGGAATATTCTCAGAAAGAAGCCCCTTTCCGTAAGTGAATCAAAGTCGTAAGGTTAGAGTAACAGAAGATCATCAGTGAGGACTGAGCTCTGGGGAAAGAAAAAAGCCAAGCTCCCTCTGAAGACCAGGAGGTTGCTGTGTGAGTAAGTCAGGATGCCCCAGGCACAGATGAAGCTAGTCAATCCTGATAACAGATTTACTTTATGATACACAGCATTAGCCTCAGGCATATGCTGAATTATGAATTTCTTAAAGCCAGATGCCAGTTTTTAATTCATCCTTTACATTACCTTGCACCCAATAAATGCAGGGGTTGCCCAGGTGGGTAGAACTGTTTTCTGTGCCTCAAGATTATTTATATCATAAGTAAATCTTTCATTCCTGAATTTCTGATTTAGTCTGGTTAGTGATTTTAGCCATTTTCTATTTTCTCTGGTTCTGCATTTTTTGCCCCAAAGGCTACACCACGCCTGTTTTAAATTAGCAAGCCCACCGAACTACCGAAATGTCTATCAGGCTGCTTTGCTTTTTACTTTATTTTCCAAGCTTTCAGCATCCTTTTGTTTTTGCTCTGTGTTAATTAGAGTTCCAAAGCGGAAATGAAATAAAAGCAGTGCATGTTCCTTGCAGAAAGGTGAATAATTTGGTTCTATATACGGGAGCGTTCTGTTAGGTGTTGCCCACAATCCTACTTTTTCCGGCATAAGCACCGTTCGCAGTAATGTTGCCTTCCACCTCACTTCAGTGCACATCCAAACATGTGTTCTGTATGTTTGTTATAAAGAGGATCTCACTCTTTATTTCTGTTCTAAAATCTGAAAAATACAACGTGAAAAATTTTCCTGATTGGTATATATTAATGGTTTTTAATATCTCTATAATATTCTATTATATAGATGCAGCACGATTGACTTAGCTCGTCTTCTGCTGACGAACAGCTAAGTTGTTTCCAGGCTGTGCCCATTACTCTAGTGCTGCGTGCATACATTTATGAAGACTTCTGCAACTCTTTCTAGAGGATATGTTCGTAGAAGTGAAACGTGGGAGCGGCAAAGGGGATGCCATTTAAACTTTTGAAAGTCATCCCAAATTAACCTCAAAAAAGTACCAATTTGTCATCTCATTGACAGTCCATTGGAGTCTATTTTCTTACACCTCATCAATAATAGTGATAGTCAACCCCCCTTTTTTTCATTTTTGTCAACTAGTAAGTGAAGTTATATCTTTACTTGTGAAATTGCTTTAGTTTGCATTTCTTTGCTTACTGTTGAATTGCTCTTTTCATTTGTTAACCGGACATTTGTAGTTTTTCTTCTATTGCTCTTTTCATTTGTTAACCGGACATTTGTAGTTTTTCTTCTATGAATTGAGTATTAACGCCTTTTGTCCATTTTTCTCTTGGATGCTATCTCTCACAGGAAATTACCGGTGAAGCCAACCATTATAAAATAGAACAGATATTTGAAGCTAAAAATATCTCAGGCATGATCCCAAAATACCCCACCCTTGTAGAAAGTGGAAATGTGCGTGAATGGTGTTCATGGAAACCTCGTTTGATCTTCTGTTGTTGTTAGGTTAGGCCTCCCTTGAAATCATTTTTACTGCTAAGCATTCTTTCCAATCTTTTTTCATATTCCTGACACCTCAATTTTTCCCTTTCAGCTAATATAGTTAGAGTCAGGATGTGGTAGATGATTCAGTAATTAATCCCAGCCATCCCAGGAGGACGATTCCTGTCTTTAGAGAAATGCTTTGTAAAAGAAGAGATGGAAAGAAGTAAGGGCCTTTAAGAAAATATATGGGAGTTATTCTTGGTTTCAGATAGTTAGCGTTTGCATTCATCCATAGTTTTCTCCCCAGCACACATTTCTCCTTGTCTTCCTCCACCTCTCCCTCTTCCTTCTTCTCTGCGCTTTGCCCTTCCTGTCGACGGTCCTCTGTCTTCCTCTCCAGCAGCAGCTCTCAATCAATTCGTTTGGTCTCCTGAAATTCTAGGTAAAAACTCTCAATAAAGCAGGCATTGACAAGTACTTCTTCAATGGTAAAACAGCAAGCGCACCCATCAAATTCAGCAGCAAGGCAGGGATGTCCACGTTGTTAACTTGTCATCCTTGTTGACTTTACCTTCGCTCTCCAGGGAGCAGGCGATACAGTTAGAAAATAGCAATTGTAGCTTTCAAATCGGGAAAGGAGGCAAAAATATTCTATGTGGATGACATAATTGTATTTCTAGAACATCTAAGAGAATGAACTGAAAAACCTTTTTTTTTTGAACAGTGAGTTCAGGTAAGTAGCTTAGTACAAAATTAGTGCACAAAGATCAGTAGCCTTTCTCCATCCAAACAGCAACCACTTGAAGATAGAAATGATCGGGAAAGAAAACATACTGATATATGATAAAAATCCAGTAGAAAATACCCAGGAAACAAAAAGTAACAAGAAATGAGAAAGATCTATGTTTAAAATGTGACAAAAAAGAAAACTTTTTAGATAAAATGTTACAGTGGTACAACAATGCCAGTTCTCCATATGTTTATGTAGAGATTTAGCATAATTCCAATAAAAATACCAACCAGAATTTTAAAAATCAAATTCTAAAGTTCATAGGCAACAAAAAATGTTTAAGAATAGACAAGAGACTTTTAACAAAGAATAATGAGAATAGGCTGATTTTATCAGATATTCAAATGTATATTATAATACTAATAGTAATTAAATCAGTTCTGTTCTGGCAAATTAATAGATTAATGCAAGAGAATGGTAAGTCTTAATATTGACTCAAATGCATATGAGATTTGGTAGATAGTACAAATAGATGAAATCAATATGTAATGAGGGTAGCATTTCAAACCAAAGGAGGAGAGATTGATTACCTGTCAACAAGTTAGATCTCTACCTCTAATTACACAAAAAGACATTCTAGATACATCGAAAAATTGAAATGTAAGAGAATTCAATCATAAAATGATCAGAAGAAAACATGGAATTTTAAAAATATAATCTTATATTGTAGAAGGTCTGTCTGAAGATTACATGAAACTATCAATCAACATACTGATAAGGTTAGCCACATACAATTGAAATTTTCTGCTTAATAAGAAATACAATCAAAAAAAGCAAAATGTAAGTTAAATGTTTGCCAGGCATATCACTTCCAGAGAGCTGATTTCTTCAATATGTAAAGAGCTTGTATAAATCCATTCTAAAAACCAAATGAGAAAATCCTCCCTCTGCAGAAATAGCTATGAGAAATCCAGCACTTTGCTTCTCTCTGGAAGGCGGAACAAGGAAACCAGGGAGGGGAAGGTTTGTACTGTTGGGTTTTTACCAGGAGCACAAATAGTTTCCAAATAGTTAGAGATAGATGAGAGAAAGACAGGCTAACTAACAGATACCTTTTTTTTTTTAATTGGAAGTCTAAAAATCTCTATTTTCCTCAATTGTTGTCGCTGCCACTGCACGTACAAGTAGGAGAAGACAGAGAAGAAGACAAACGTAGAATGTCACATGCATTCCCACCGCCTCCCTTATTTTGTTCCAATACGTTTACCATTTGTGGAGTTTGTCCAGAGGACCTGTAGAATATGCCCCTTAAATGCTGAAGGACTTCGGTATTTCTAAGCTTAGTAGATTCATTCTTTTTGTGAGTGGTGAGGACTTGGTCTTGCCATCCTTCATGAGGCCTCCCTTCATTGCTTTAAGAGCGATCCTGCTCAGATTTTACTTACGGGGAAAAAAAGGTAAAATTCTCCAGGGGAAATGGTGTAGTTTGAACTATTTTCTAATGTTTTTCTAGGGTTTTAAAAATGCTAATGTAGCTTTGACCTACCATCGGTTGGAAAACTTTATAAGAAATTTGAGGTACAGCGTGTCACTGTGGATTAAAAGATGACACAGCTCCTTGCTAATTTACATAGTGTTTTTGCTCTGATGAGAGATGGTTCCTTATTTGCAGTAGAAGAAAGCAAGACCTCTTGCATCTTTAACAGTATTGGCCCAGCTGTGTTACTCACAAAACTGGTAGACTTATGTAAGCCCTTTGATAAAGTGGAGCCACTAGAATTGAAACTTACTACTATGCTCCAGCTTTTCCCTTGTGTAAGAATGCCAACAGCATGTCCAGGATTTTCTAGGCATTTAAAATCACTGGAAAAGATACGAATACTTACTAGAGTCTCATTTTCCAATGTTGTCTCCAAAGACATGGTCACCAGACCTCTAAGTAAAGTTACCGTCTATGTTCCTCTGCAGAGGAAGGACCTGTATAAAAAATCCAATTTGTGATTTTAAATACTTCAGCTCTTTATTCAGGAATATCCCAGCTAATTTCCTGTATTTTAATAAATTTGTGACTTCTTTAGCAATAGCTTCTTTATACCAATTTCAAGTTGACTTCCTGCCAGGAAATGCAGTGAACAGGGAGTGTGACAGTCATTATAAGAGCTTGTCCAGATTTGAAGATTGGGGTACAGGGCAGGAAGCATATTTCTACTTGGGGGAAATAGGTTTCTAATTTCTTCTGTTCCTGCAGAAAATGTCTCCCACAGGGTCTCAGCAGGGTTTTTTTCTAACAGCTTATTATGGATCCGTTATTTGGCCTCCTGAAGTCTTCCGTGTTCTGTGGGCTTCGTGGCTCTTCGTCCTTGATGAGCACTTCCATTTCATTGTCCCACAGCTCATAATAGGTTTGGGCCCATATTTTATAGTTTTCCAGGCTGGCAGGTTTTGAAAGCATCAGTAACAAAAAACACGTATAGATTTCCAAGGGCATTCTCTACTCCCAGCGTTTTCTACATGCTTAGGATATACTTAACCACAAAGTGATATTTTATATTTAGTGACTTGGGTATCATTCTGCTAATTATTAAAAAAAAAAATCAGTATTTCCTTTTAGTTCCAGCACTCATACGAATGTAGAACTATACTGAATATTATGAAACCATTCTCTCCAAGGCAGACCAGCAAAGGTCCTCACAACGTACATAAAATCAGAGCTTACACTTCTTGTCACAAAATTAACATCTGGAGATTTTCATGTTCTGTCCCCCTTATGGCATCTTCTCTGGTCCCCACGTCCCCAGGCCCCGTGTTCCTCTTCGTTTTCAGACTTTTTCACGCCCGAGTGTCTCAATGGAAACAGAATAGTGCGCGCAGAATTGGTCAGGCCGCTCATCGTTTGATTCGATTGCATCATTAAGACAAGGAAAAACATCAGATCAACCAGTTTGGGTTTTCAATCTTGTTTTATTATTGCTGTTACTTTCTGTCACAAGACAGGTCTCCAAATCTGAATTATACAGAAAGGCATACTTTGTTCTTTCTGGAATCTCCCAACTGCCTCTTATATAAACTCCACTCTTTGCCACTACTGAATTATTAATGCTTCTGCCACTAAAATACACAGTCTCCATTCAGATAGTTTTTGACTCTAGGTCCCAGCACAAACTTATAGTCCTACTTTCCTCTCCATATACAATGAGCCATCATTAATTATTTAACTTAGTATATTAAAATATATTTTGGTTTCTCTACCTAAGCAATAAAAGAGTTAATATCACTGAGCAATGAGGAGTTAATAATAATAGCTATTGTTTATTGAGAATTTACTACAATCAACACTATAGTAAACATTTTATATATATTACTTCATTTTGTCCTCAAAATGACCATATACTTGGACACAACTAATGTTACTAATGTAGACCTTAGTTCCCAGACAGTGAGCTGGGCTTTGCATTCATTGTGTCCTTTGCTTTACAACAGCCTTACAGGTATTGTTACTATCCCCACTTTACAGATGAGGAAACTGAGGCTCCAAGAGGTTGAGTCAGTTGTTCAAGTGTGGCTATTAAGTGGTGGGTAGGAATCAAGCCCCCTCGCCCAGGTCTTCTGCCTCCAGTGTATTATATACTGTCTATTAAAGAAGGGTTTTGCCATCTTACAGATGGAGGAACTGAGATAAGAGTTTAAAACAGCTTGTCCAAGGTTGTATGGCTATCAAGTGTCTCTGATTCCAGTGTTCATGTGCAAAACCATGATGCTGCCCATACGTTAAGAAATGATTTCTAGGAGCCGGCCCGGTGGTGCAGTAGTTAAGTCTGTGTGCTCTGCTTCGGTGGCCCAGGGTTCACCGGTTCGGATCCCAGGTGAGGATCTAGTCACCACTTATCAAGCCACGCTGTGGCAGGCATTCCACATATGGAGCAAGATGGGCACAGGTGTTAACCCAGGGCCAGTCTTCCTCTGCAAAAAGGAGGATTGAAGGCAGATGTTAGCTTAGGGCTAATCTTCCTCAAAAAAAAAAAAAGAGAAATGATTTGCAGTCTATTCTTATTTTTTAAAGTTTAATATGATTGAACTATTAGTCACCCATATGCATTTTCTGTTTCAGCTCTGGCAAAGATATAGACTAAAAATCCTCTTCTAAAAGTTTAAAATGTCTCTACTGGGAAGAAAGTCCTAAAACTCTTTCTAGCTTGAACAGAAAATCTTTCCATCTGTCACATTTGTCATACCACATGGGGTTTTTATATAATGTTTTTGTTTGGTCCTGAAGGCATAGATTAATTTTTACTTCCTTTTGGCAGATACCGCATATTCTGGTGAATTTTTAAACCTCAAGATAAGAATAAAAATTCAAGCATGTAACTAAGACAATACAAATATATTTAAAATAATAGGAATACTTCAGCCTGTTATTGAAAAGATGAAGAAAAACCATAGGACAAGGACCCTTGTGAGACAGTGAAGGACAGGATGAATTAGAATCTGTCTACATGGCCAGCTCCTACTGATGCGCCAAGCCCCTATGAACTGCTGCCACTTCTTGGATGCCTCCCCTGATTTCTCCAGATAGTGAGGAAGAGCATTCTCCAGTATCACTCCATCATAGCAATTAGTTCATTTCATTTTAAATGCGTACTTTGACTGCTTTCCCACTGAACTCTGTATTCCGTGCAATCAGAGACCAGGTATTATTAACTCTGTGCCCCTATGCCCAGCACATTTCAGTCTTTTCAAGCATCCATCAAGTCAGTTCACAGTCAACAGACGAACTTACATATTTATTACATTCCGGGCCCTCTGCAAGGTATTGGGATAATGTGAAAAAAAATAGAAAGAGGAACATGTAATCAAGAGTGAACGTTGGACTGGGAGTCTGAAAACTTGAATTCCAGTCCTATTCTTTCTGCCAATTCATTGTTGGATCTTAGATGAAATTCCTGGTCCTTTCTTGGCGAAAAGGAATGTCTGGATTCAAAGACTTCTAAAGTCTCTCAATTCTGCAGGCCTATTTACCTATCAGCATCTTAGATATAAGTGTGTGAATGCATCTAGAACCATGTCTGATGTATGGTAGGCTCAGAATGTGGTCAGAAAAGTAGGTCAGTGTGCTCAGAAGAGGACCTGAGTGTACAGGAATAAACTTCTGTGAGTGTTTAAACTGAAAACTGGTATGGACTAGTGCCATGAAAAGCAAATTCCAGACTGGGTTTAAGCTTGTAAAGACAGTAAAAGGTAACAACAATAAGGCTTTTAAGACTATTATTGAAGCAAGAATAGGGGAGGATAAGCCTGAAGATAGAAGCGCTGATCTAGTGTTAATATGATACACAAGGCAGAAATCTTCCGAGTCAAGGAGAAAGAGCTTTCTGCTGCAAGAGGGGCAGTAAACATGGTCCGGAGGGGAAGATGAGCCCAAGGTAGGTGAGCTGACAGTAATGGAGTGTTTGAATGAGGCAAGAGTCTACATCTGGAGTGAGAAAGGTAGAAAATGAGACTGAATTCCTGCTGGTGATTTCTGAGATCTGCAATGACTGGGTAGCATGGCAGAGGCCTGGAGATAGTCCAACAGGGCCCTGGTTTGCACAGTGAAGGTATGTTGCACAAATTTTGAGCTGGTAATCTTGATACCTGTTGCTGGCATAATTGTGGCTGATCTATGGACATTAGGAATGGAAAATAGGATGATCAAAGTGTGGCCAAAAGTTAACCCAAACTAATTTTTATTTTGGCTTGGCAAGAGAAGAATATTATGTATATCTGTCTTTTAGTTTGCTTTTGACAAAATCATATCTTTTTTTTTTCTTTTTCGAGGAAGATTAGCCCTGAGCTAACATCTGCTGCCCATCCTCCTCTTTTTGCTGAGAAAGACTGACCCTGAGCTAAGATCCATGCCCATCTTCCTCTACTTTATACGTGGGATGCCTCCCACAGCATGGCTTCCCAAGTGGTGCCACGTCTGCACCCAGGAGCCAAGCCGGTGAACCCCAGGCCGCCAAAGCAGAACGTGCGCACTTAACCACTGCGCCACCGGTGGGGCCAGCCCTGACAAAATCATGATATCTTTTTAGAGAATATGGAAACGTTGAGTGTGACTAACCCTCTAGTTAGGTTTATTTATAGCTAGTTGAATGGCCTCATGAGAAAGATGATTGCTGATCATTATATTCTTGAGGCCAAAGAACGTTATTTTGAGCCCTATACTTCTGCAAGGCCAGATATCAGTTTTTACTAATTACATGAATGAATATCTACACAAATTAACAGTGTCCACCTAGGAGGAGGTGTCTAGTGAAATACCACAGGGCTCTGGGCTCTATACTTGATCTTCAAGTTCTAAAAGTTTGGATGAAGGTTTGGTTCCAGAGAAATTGATAAGCAAAAACTCTGTGCCCAAGTTAACAAAATGAAGTTCGGTGTAGCAAAATTCTTCACTTGGGTCTTTGAAGAAATAAGTCCCGGCCCTGCCCTGTCAGGGAAGGTAGGGAGCAAAGAGGAGTGTGGAGGTGGGGAGTGGTATGCTCTGAGTCAGCACCTTCCTGTGCCGGAGGAGATCTACACAGTGTGAGGGGCCTGATGCTCACCCAAGGACACGTCTTCAGCCTCATCTCTTACACCTGGCTTTTCCTGGGATGTCAGTGTGATTCGAGAAATGGAAGTCGGTTGGTCCATAGTTGCAGTTTTAAAGGCAAAGCAGCATTCTTGAAGGTCTGGTTTTCTGATGGAAACACGAATCAAAATAAGGAAAACTGACAAGGAAAGAAAACCTCGAGTGAGAGCAAATTTGGAGGTCTAGCCATATCTCAGACTCTGTAAGACACAGACTCTGGAGCTGCCGCCGAGCTGTGTGACCTTAGGCAACTTACCTAAACTCTCTGAGCATCAGTTTTCTCCTCTGAAAAATAGAGCTCATATTATTGTCTCTGCTTCCAGAATTGTTGTGAGAATCCATATGTTCTTAGACCTAAAGCTCTTAGAATAGTGCCAGACCGTGGGCAGTCTGAGTTAGCTCTTATGCTATCATTGTTATTATTAAAACTTAGGAAGATGCTGTCGTTTGTTATGAAAAGGAGACTGTAGTTAACAGGGTCTCTATCGCCCATGCCCTCCACGCCACCAAAAAAACCAAAAGTGACCAAAGTGAGGGTGGAGGGGATGGAGTTTGGCAGCACGAATGAAAACATAGACAGAGGCTGATTTCGCTTATCCTGGACACTTTGGACCAAGTTGACATTGCAGTTTGAAGATGCAGACTACAATGTTCTCTCCAGGTTTTATAGTCTCATCAGGTGTAAGCAAAACTGCCTGTAGCATCCTCAGGCTATTTCCCAGGATGAGCCTCTCATTACTGCGTTCAGCTACAAGTTGAGGTTAATTTTCCTAAGATGACGACAACGTATTTGTGTCTTACTCTGGGTCCACTGCGAATGAGTGTAAAATGCAAGTTTGAGAAAGACGCTGGTCCCCTTCTGAGACCTGGCCCCCTTCCTCTCCAGCCTTACCTGGTCTCCGCCTGAGGGTTGAGCTGTATGCTTAGGGCACACTGGAGCTCTGACCTCCAGCCTTTCTTTCACTTGACCTTCTCCGAAATGCTATTCACTTGACTTTTTTTTTTTTTTTAGGACGATTAGCCCTGAGCTCATATCTACCGCCAATCCTCCTCCTTTTATTGAGGAGTCTTGGCCCTGAGCTAACATCTGTACCCATCTTCCTCTACTTTATATGTGGGACGCCTGCCACAGCATGGCTTGCCAAGCGGTGTGTAGGTCGGCGCCCAGGATCTGAACCAGCAAACACCCGGCCCCTGAAGCATAGTGCATGAACTCAGCTGCTGCACCACCAGGCTGGCCCCTCACTTGACTTTTTTCCTGTGATAAATATCAGAATGCATGAAGCCTACTGTAAAGGCCCTCCATAATTGAGACTTTCACTCTATGGGTTCTCTCAGTCCCTTTTGTTTAGATAGATTAGCTCCGTCATTAGGTTTCAAGCTCTTGAAGCCGGGACTGAGTTTGTGCCCCCTTGTTTTCCCCTCAAGGTCGGGTTGGGTTGTCTTAGTATTGAATTGCCCTAAATCGCATTCAAGGAGGACATTGGCCCCCAACCTGAGCTTGCTAATCCTTGGGAGTCTTGGTGTCCCTTGGGGCCTGGCCAGCATAGTCGGGCTGAAGAAGCTGTGTACTCCTTCCATTGCCCCCTCATTCTATTCTTTATTTCTAAACTCCTCCAGGAGTCTTTTCTCCTCTCATTTTCTATGCATTTTCACACTCAAACTGACCTTGCTTTATCTTGCTGTCTGGGCTCACCTGCTTTACTTGCTCACATAGGAGCCCAGTCACTCATCGCTCTTTCCCAACTTCCTGTCCTCATCTATCTTTCTCAAAATAATTGCCTCTCTTCCAGCCCCCTTTCCTCTATCAGCATCAGGAACGGAAAATGGGGATGCTAGCAGAAAATGCTTTAACAAGTGGGGGAGGACTAGGAATCTGGATGGAAGGGTAACTCAACATGGTTGCTTTTAAACCAGATAAAAGCTTTTTGCCCTTGTTTTCATTCTATTCAGAAGGATTTCAGTCTAAATCCCTATCCTGCCATATGGAAATAACTGAGTTAGATGGCTGCTATCCAATCTAAGCATTTTATTCAAACATTTGAAACTGGTTTGGGTTCTAGAATCCATAGGTTGACACTAAGCTTTGTTCTATCCAAGATTTGGGAGAAGTCCTGAGTGGTAGTATGTATACTTTGATAAATTGTGTAGACTAGAGCCGTGGGTTATGATATCGTTTGTTCTTCCAACATTAAATATTTTAATCCTAGTTAAAATTTCCCTGGAGACTGGATTTACTCACCAGCTTGTTCAGCTAGCTAAAACTGTAGATGCCGTCCACAACCCTGTTCTTTAAACACAATTCAGAAATCATAAATAGCAATTCAGAAGGAGAGGTTGATTTTGCAAGATGAGGTTTGATGCCATAACAAAACCCTCTCAGAAATTTGCCAGAGACCTTGTGAGTCTTAAAATATCCTGCGTTTCCCACCAGCCAGACTTGGCAGCTTGAGAACGATTCATAACAAATAATGACAAATATTTTACCAACTCACAAAATGTTGCTTTTTGTCTTGGTATTAATTTTCTTTGTTCACATTTTTAACTAGGAAGGTTAGTATAGTAATATGATGGTCATCCAGCTAATCTCAGGAAAAGGATTACTTCCTTACTGAGTGGTTTAGCAAATATTTCTTGACCACTGGCTATGTACAAGGTACTATATTGAATGTTTATGGTAATAAAAAGATGAATTAAACTTGATGTTTGACCACAGGAAGTGAAAGAACCAAGATGTTATAATATGGTGAGTGCTGTAGAAAACTTGCTAAAAATGCTCTGAGGAATGAGAACTCTGTGGAATTTGCTGAGTCCACCAGAGAAGCCTTCATAAAGGAAGTGGGATATGAGCTTTGATGACTAGCCAGATGTTAATATGTGAAATTAGGGGGAGAAGAAGGGGGATCTAGACAGATGAAACATTATTAACAAAGTCTCAGAAACAGTATAGTACGGAGCACAGGGAATATTGTTGGTTTTGGTTTTATGTAAATGAAAGGGAAGAGTAGAGATAAAGATAAATTTAAGTCTGAAATCTCAGATTAAACTTTGGTAGGTAGTGGGGATTATTTTATCCATTATTCCACTCTTTAAACAACTCCAGAGCTGTGTTTTGGGATAATAACCTGCCCTCCGTATGTAAGCTTGATTGTGGAGAAAGAGAAATTGGAGTTTTGAAGACTGGTTGGGAGGTTATTATAATGGTCTAGTAAGAGTTAGTAAGAGTTGCACTAGGCTAGGAAGAGGAGGGTTGGAACAGAGTGGTGAACTTGATGGTGGTGAAAATTTCCAGGATTTAGAACCTGATTGGAAGATGAGAGGAAGAAGAAAGGGTGGAGTTAAAGATAACTATGAAGAGTCAAGCCTGAGAACTGACACCATCAGAAAAGTCAGACAAGTCAAGTAGTGCCACTGGAAGGAGAATTCAGCCGTGTGTGGTGTGTGGTGGAAGGAGAGTTCAGCTTTGCTAGCGGTGCACAAATATATATACTATACATGTGTTCCCCGACGGAGAGTTGAAATGTGAAATTGAAACTCAGGCTATGACTTGAAATATAGGCTTGGGACTCATTAGCATAAAGGAAAGGGTGGAAGGTGTAGAAGTGGATATGGATGCCAAGAGAGAGTGTAAAGAGAAGATGGCCAAGGACAGGACCCTCGGGGGAAGGTGGTCTCCTTTTAGGTGAGGGAAGATGAGCCAAAACTGAAATAGTCAGCAAGATCAGAGAGGAGCCAGGAAGACTCATAAAAGACTGGAGAAGAGAGTCTCAAGAAAGGAGAGGCCAGTAGTATCTATGGAAACAGAGAAGTAAGGAAGATGAGAATTGAGAGGGAGATATTAAATGTGGTAGTTAAGAGTTCACTAGTGACTCTCATAAGACTGGTCTTAGAATCATAAATTGCTGGACTGTATTCTCTTTGTAAGTCTAGGGTTTTTGGGGGGCCTATTAAGTGTTCTGGATTTTTCCATTTCTTTGAAATAAAACAAATAATGAAGGATGAGGTGTGTGTGTGTGTGTGTGTGTGTGTGTGTGTATGTATGTGTGTGCATGCATGCACATGTGAGAGAGAGAGAGAATGTGTCTTGGGACCAGGGGACTATTTTACATAATAAATGATAAAATTATTTAAGTAAAATACACCTTGAGCTCATATCTCATTAATAATAGAAACACTAATTCAGCCAAAAAAGGGAATCTCCAGAATTTTACATTAGTCAATAAGCAAAACTTCTACCCAAACTATGTCAATTAAAAAGATATTCTTGTGTCCCATTTCGTTATACGAAGCAACAACTATAACAAAAATATATAAATAATTGCTGAATTGGTGAGCATACCCCAGAACATACTTAGATTACCTTTCTCCCTTCTTTTCAGAATAAAAGACCAAGCTATGATAGCAACTGGAGGAGTGATAACCGGCCTGGCTGCCTTGAAGAGGCAAGACTCTGCCAGATCACAGCATCATGTTAACCTCAGCCCATCGCCTGCTGCTCAAGAAAAGAAACCAGTCAGGCGTCGGCCTCGGGCTGATGTTGTGGTTGTTCGAGGCAAAATCCGGCTTTATTCCCCATCTGGTTTTTTCCTCATTTTGGGAGTGCTTATCTCCATTGTAGGAATTGCAATGGCAGTCCTTGGATATTGGCCCCAAAAAGAACATTTTATTGATGCGGAGACAACACTGTCAACAAACGAAACTCAGGTCATTCGGAACCAAGGCGGTGTGGTAGTTCGCTTCTTTGAGCAACATTTACATTCTGATAAAATGAAAATGCTTGGCCCTTTCACAATGGGGATTGGCATCTTCATTTTCATTTGTGCTAATGCCATTCTTCATGAGAACCGTGACAAAGAAACCAAAATCATACACATGAGGGATATCTATTCCACCGTCATCGACATCCACACGCTAAGGATCAAGGAGCAAAAGCATATGAATGGCATCTACACTGGTTTGATGGGAGAAACAGAAGTCAAACAAAATGGGAGCTCCTGTACCTCAAGACTGGCAGCAAATACCATTGCCTCTTTCTCAGGTTTTAGGAGCAGTTTTCGGATGGACAGCTCTGTCGAGGAGGATGAGCTTGTGCTAAATGAAAGCAAAAGTCTGGGGCATCTTATGCCACCTTTGTCCTCTGACAGCTCTGTCTCTGTCTTTGGCCTCTACCCACCTCCTTCCAAGACAACCGATGATAAGACCAGCGGCCCTAAGAAATGTGAAACCAAGTCGATTGTGTCATCATCCATCAGTGCATTCACGTTGCCTGTGATCAAACTTAATAACTGTGTTATTGATGAGCCCAGTATAGATAGCATCACGGAGGATGCTGAGAACCTCAAAAGTAGGTCAAGGAATTTGTCAATGGATTCCCTCGTGGTCCCTTTGCCCAACACCGCTGAGTCCTTCCAGCCCGTCAGCACAATGCTCCCGCGGAATAATTCCGTTGGGGAGTCATTGTCAAGTCAGTACAAGTCCTCTGTGGCCCTTGGAGCTGGGGCTGGACAGCTCTTATCTCCTGGGGCTGCTAGAAGACAGTTTGGGTCCAACACATCCTTGCATTTGCTCTCGTCGCATTCAAAGTCCTTAGACTTAGACCGGGGTCCCTCCACCCTGACTGTTCAGGCAGAACAACGGAAACATCCAAGTTGGCCTCGGTTGGATCGAAGCAACAGCAAAGGGTACGTGAAACTAGAGAACAAAGAGGACCCGATGGAGCGATTGCTCGTGCCCCAAGCCACAATCAAAAAAGACTTTACCAATAAGGAGAAGCTTATTATGATTTCAAGATCTCACAATAATTTGAGTTTTGAACATGATGAATTTTTGAGTAACAACCTAAAGCGAGGAACTTCTGAAACAAGGTTTTAATGTTAAAAAACATATCATTTTACAAGGCTATATATTTTAAAACTATTTTCACTAGTGTTTCCTCATTAAACATTGCTTGTAAGCCTTTTTAATCAAATGGTTTGTAGTGTATTAGACCTGGCTACTTAATTCTCTGGAGATGGTTGTATGCTCTGGTTACTTATGATGGCAGTATTCTATATTATCACATATGATTTTATTTTTCCCACTTATTTGAAAGCTTATGATCTCTTTCCACTCATGATCTTTTATTAATATGAATTCAAAATACTTCCATCTGAATTAAAGTTCCTTTTCTTTTCTTTTAAGTTCTTTCATTGATGCTCATATTTATAGAACGAAGTGTCCAGTTAGCAAAAGGTAGGGTACCAAGTGTGGACTAGAAGTACCAAATTCCAGCCCAAGATTCAACGTGTATTTATAAATGAGTGTGAGTGCAAATCAAGATGTGATTTTCTGAATAGTTGCTTTTATATAGGATTGGTTAAATTGTTTAAAATGGAAAAGATCTAGCTTCTGTGTGAGCTAAATAATATGAATTGGTTAAATTGGTTTAGTTCTGTGTGAGCTAATTGATATGAATTGATCAAGTCAATTATGACTTCTACTCGGAATTCTAGGAAGATAGTATTTTTTTCAAAATCAGTTCTATTTTTAGTGATATGTTATCAAGAAACCATGTATTCAAGAACCATGGCTGAGAATGCCAGATATTCTTAGGGGTAAATAGCTATAATTTTAGATATTCAGAATCAAAATTTCTTTGCAGCTGACTTGAAAAATGAATGAACCAATATAGTTTTTAGAAATGCTATCTTAAAGTAATTATATCCATGAAGAAAATATTGACTAATGAATTAAAATACATTATATGCTAGTTAATGTTGATAGTCTCTATACCTTTTCCAGGTCGTCTCTGTTACCCACTATCTACTCATTCCCACATCCTTATTATCCCCCAATATTTTTTAGATCCTGTTATTTGGAAAATAATCAGCTAACCTTGACATTTCTTTTTATCTTCGCATATCACTAACTTGGTGGTTCAAGAGAAATTAGTCCTTGATAAATTGCCTTGAAATTTACTTTGTGCTGGAAAACCTTATGAGGACTCCAAAGACTTTCTTATGGTGTAATAAATATTTAGGATTGTGGTTCTCAGTTATTGAAAATTATAAATATTAAAATAGATTTTTCATCAGAAAATTTTCATGTTTTCCATTAAGGTAACATAATTTTAAGAATTGTTTCATGGAATACTCAGGAAATTTTACAAGTTTTCCCCAATGTCTAAATGTTTCTGAACATCAGTGTTGCAGATATTGCGGAAGAGGAGAAGGAAGATATATTTCTGTTTGTAGCTCCCCACGATTCCCCCTGTGTTGGCGTCATGAGCTTGCCTGAGGCACAGTGTTACTTGTTAGAACATCAGGCCTGTGTATTGTAATACAGTGGGCTCAATATTTTACTATAAAGCATTTAATAAACTTCTGTTCTTAATAGAAGTTTGTGTTCTTCATACATTTGCCATTATTTTCTAAATAAAATGTACATTTCTGCTTAAAGTACTGTTTCTCAAACTTTGAGGTACGTTCTACTGAAGGTTCTTGATACCCTGGTATAGGTACTGGGTGCTGTGGCTTTTTTATTTTGCTTCTATTTGGTTAAAGAGCTAGGTCCATCCACCTGTTGAATTAGGCTCTTTTCATATGTTGTCATCTTGGTGTGATGGTTAATTTTATGTGTCAACTTGACGGGGCTAAGGGATGCCCACATTTCTAGGTGTGTCTGTTAGGGTGTCTCCAGAAGAGATTAGCTTGAATCTGTAGATGAAGTAAACAAAATTGTCCTCACTAATGCAGGTGGACATTGTCCAATCCGTTGAAGGCCTGAATAGAACAAAAAGGCAGAGGAAGGGCTAATTCCCTCTCTGTGCTTCAGCTGGGACATCCATCTTCTCCTGCCTTTGGACGTCAGTGCTCCCGGTCCTCAGGCCTTCAGACTCAGACGGGGCCTTGAGTTTGTACCAGAACTACACCACCAGCTTTCTGGGCCTCTCTAGCTTACGAGAGGCCGGAAATCGTAGGACTTCTTGGCTTCTAGTCATGTGAGCCAATCCTCATAATAAATCTCTCTATGTATCCTGTTGGCTCATTTTCTCTGGAGAACCTTGTTTAATACACTTGGGATCATTTCCACTTAAAATTTCATTGACTCTCCGGAAAATAACGCGATGTATAGCATCTAGCAAATGTCAGTGATACTCCCAGATTTGAAAACGATGGCTCTCAACACCTTTGATGTGACAAATGACTAAAGCTGTATAATTTGCTCAGTTCACCCCTGAAAGGGCTGTAGCAACTTGAAGAGGACTAAACAGCATGGGTCTTGAAGGATCCCAAAAAAGGAATTTGGGGCTCAAAGCAGTGATTCCTAGTCAACCTTCTCTCCATCAAAAAGCCTGAGGTTTTTATTTACAAACAAATTAACTTTATCAAATGATAAATAGTTTTCTCATTTTAAATTAGTCAAAGACACTTGTTGCTAATTAAAGCTTCAGATCAATGGGAAGTAGCTAATGTTAGTGTATCAACTTGGTATAATTCCACCCAAAAACAAGGAAACCTGAAATTAGTTAGACTGTATTCTGTACACTTCCCTTGGGCTTTTATAAGCATTGAAAATTATTTAGAATCTCCATTTCTTCCTCTGGGAAACCCCAGGAATCTGGTCCGTGGGCTAGCTGCCTCCAGTCCAGTTTCTACGGCGTGTGGCTGATCTGAGTATTAGCCTGCTCGGGCTGCCATAACAAAATACCTAACACTGGGTGGCTTAAACAATAGAAACTTCTTTTCTCACAGATCTAGAGGCTAGAGGTCCAAGATAAAGGTGTTTGGTCTCTCCTGAGGCCTGTCTCCTCGGCTTGCAGAAGGTCACCTTCTTGCTGTGTCTTCACATGGCCTTTGCTCTGTGTCTGCTCACCTCTTCTTATAAGGACACCAGCATACTGGATTAGAGCCCCACCCTGTCAGTCTGTTTCACCTTAATCACCTTTTTAAAGGCCCTATCCCCAAATATGGTTACATCCTGAGGTACAGGGGCTTAGAATTTACACATGTGAATACGAGGGGCACAATTCAGCCCATGCCATGGGCTGTACCCTTGAGAGGTGGGAAAGCTGAGAGAGAGTTTTCTTAGCTGAGTAGGTGGGAAGACCGCAACATCCCCCATGGCTTTGCCACCCCAGTTCCATAGCCTTGTGTAAATCACTTAAACTCTCAATTTCAGTTAATTCAACTTCAATTAATTTCTTAATTTCAGGCCTTAGATTCCTCAGCTGTGAACTGAGATGAGTAAGAACATAAACCATAAGGTCCTTTCTAACTCTAAAGGTCCAGGGTTCTTGGTGCTCTGGGATGAAGATGCACTGCCTCTCACTATCTCATTCCTGCAGTTTGCTTCTCAAATGAGGGGCAGGACCTGTGGTGGAGCAGAGTGGTTAGACTCATGGATGTTGGAACCAGAGTACTGGGTGCAAATCCTGGCTCTGCCACTTTCTTGTCAAGTGGCCGTGGGCATGGGCAATGACTCATCAGAGGTGCTGAGAACTGGTGAGGCAAGCCCACCAGTGCGTACCAACCAAGGGTCAGCCCTGTTCCCCAGCTGCTGTAGAGTAAATGAGCTGATGCTCATAGAGGGTCTGGGATGATGCTGGGGTGCACACAGAGTGAGCATTCAACATGTATGTGCTGTTACTACCTAAAGGGTCACCTAAGAGCTTTCCAACCTTCACCTCCTCTCCATCCCACCCCCAAATATATCCCCTGTGGTAGGGTGAATAAAGGCCCCCTAAAAATGCCCATGTCCCACTCCCTGGAACCTGCGAATATTACCTTATATGGCAAAATAGACTTGCAACTCTAAGTTAAGGATCTTGAGATGGGGGACAGTATCTTGGATTATTCAGGTGGGATCAATGTAACCACAAGAGTCCTTAAAAGAAGGAGGCAGAGGAGGATTGACCACAGAGGAGAAGATGATGTGAGCAAAGCACAGAGAGAATGGAAGA
Source organism: Equus przewalskii (assembly GCF_037783145.1). Taxonomy (NCBI): domain Eukaryota; kingdom Metazoa; phylum Chordata; class Mammalia; order Perissodactyla; family Equidae; genus Equus; species Equus przewalskii. The sequence goes on from NC_091839.1 coordinate 76,391,759, forward strand.
TGCTAATATCCCGGCTTTGAAGATGGAGGGAGGAGCCAAGAGCCAAGAAATGCAAAGAATGAAGCTCTAGAAGCTGGAAAAAGCCAACAAGTGGATTTTCCCCTCAGAGCCTCCACAGGAACCAGCCCTACGGACACCTTGACTTTAGCCAGCTGAAACTGATTTTGGAATCCTGGCTTCCGAAACTGTAAGAGAATAAACATGTGATAAATAGACTTAAATAAATTTAATCCACTAAGTTTGTGTAATTTGTTACAGCAGCCATAGGGAACTAATACTTTCCCACAAACCAGAGAAGCTTCTTCAGAACAGTGAGCCAGGAGTCGGCAGATTTATAAGCAAGGCGGAAGGTATCCAGACCAGGTGACGGCAGGTGGCCTAAAGCAGAACGTCTGATCAGTTTTAGATTCACTTTAGCGTCGATAATCTTGATGTAAGTATAATAACCTAAACAAAAGAGGCAGAGCTTCTTTGAAGCAGGAAATAATGATTTTGATACTTAACACAAGCTATAAAATCCCATAGTTGGCTAACAGCAGCACCAATTGTAAAAGCTTTCAGGCTCAAATTAGTGTTTCTGTCTATATAATTTTAGAAGAAAAAGTGGTAATACCGGTAAAAAGGAAAACTTTTTTTAGCACAACATTGTTTCAAAATTAGTTACTTGTTTTAGCAGTGCAAATTTAACCCTTTTTAATACTTACAGAAACACACCATGTAAAATAAAAATTTGAAGTAAAGTAAATCTGCAAAAAAAGATCCATCAGGCCTGCCCAAGAACAGGGCTCATTAAAGTCACAGAATTAGGTCACATACCTTTACATGTCGGCAGGTCAATTCCGATTCTTGAAACACGTCTTTGGTAAACTTACTTACATTTATATTTCTTCTGCTGCTGACAGTGTAAAAAAAGAGAAAATAAGGAATAAATAGGATACAGGAAACCTACACACAGGATCTTGTCATTCTCACAACATCAAGTTGGTTTTTGCTATAATCCCAAACTTAGTGTGTTTTCTTATTGCTTCCCTTTACTACTGGTTAGTTCAGTAGCTATTTTATTACAGAAATGATTGAAAAAATTCATTTTAGTTTTGTCTCCTTTCCTATTAATTCACCATGTAATAGTCTGAGGTTTCTAATAATTCTCTAGTTCCTTCTCATCATCCAATAGCACAGACTGTGTCTCCAGGAGCATGTGCACTCTACAAATTAGATTAAGATTTTGTTTGCAGTGCAATTGTTTATAATCTAGACAAGGCCACAATACTTGTGGTATAAAATATAGAATACTTGCTAATAGAAACACAAAAATCTGGAATTTAGAAGCAATAAGGACATTAGAGCTGACGCCCAGTGGAACACAGAAGTTAGTGTCCAAATCAGGACTGGAATCCAGGACTGTTGATTGCCAGTATCCACGTCAATTAAAATCAAACCAGGCTTTTAAAAACATATATTCAAAATCTGATGAATAGATTTGGGGTTTTTTAGGACTCGTAGGGAGAATAGTATCTAAAATCTCAGGCAGAAAATATAGTTTGAAATGTTCGTAATATCTTAGAAGGGTGTGTGGGGTGAGTGGGGGTGGGAGGTGATATACGAGGGACTAACCCTATCGAAGTTACAGAGTTTGGAATGGGAGTTTTTAGTATTTATTTTAACACTGATTTCCTGTTTTTTAATATATTAACTATGTAACTCTGACATGAAAATTATGCCATTTCGCCCTTCTGAGCCATTGTATTATCTTTGAACAAGATCTATGGAACTAAAATGAGTAATTTGCATCCATATTCAATAAACCATATGAACTAGAAGGAAGATGGCAAGACAAGGAGGAGGGAGGGAAGCAGTATGGGATTTTGGGGACAGAGGGAGGAGAAAATGCCATATGAGTTTCCTGCTTATTGAAAACCCATGCACAGCAAAAGGCATTCCGTTTACACTTTATTTGGAATAAAACCAAGCTCATAATTTTTAATCACTGAAACGGTGAGAAAATATTCTTAGTTGATTTTAAAATATGTTTTAGTAGACGTTGACAATGTGTATTAATCCAGCTCATTTGAGTCATTCACCCTAAGGGTTAGTGGATTAATCATTAATTTGAAGTTGTCAACTAATGAGTCATCAATAGCTCAAAGCTGTTCAGAAATTATTATTTACAAAATGAAATTATTTTCTTTCTGCATTCAGATATTTTCTGTCTTCAGTAGGTATATATTTTTCCCCAAAGCATTTCCAAATTCCAAATGCATTACCCTGTGTTGTCATTTACAATGTTAATAACCTGAGAAGTCAAATTAACTTTCCAGCCCGTTAGTTGAAGAGTTAAAGAGATACCTTTCAAAGTCTCTTGCATTTTATGAGCTTGTTTTTATAGTCTATTACTGACTCAGGGCCTTAAGAGAGTCGAATAAAATATATATGAGCAAAAAGTATGAAGGACATAGAGAACCTGGATTATATTCAATATAGGCTCTAATTATCCCTAATAGTGTAGTATGCTCATTACCATTTAACAGACAGGACAAAATTCTCTTGTGAAGAAATCTAAAGTGAAATATATTCTCTTTGGCATGTGAACACTACATTGTGCTTTATATTGACTAACAATGTGTTCATCAGCTTACAAAGTAAATTTAATACAAGCCATTCTTTTCTTACTCTAGAGTTCTGGCAGTGACATACACTAAGAAATTTTGATACAAAATATTGTAAGTTTATAAAATTACACCAAAACATCTAGTCTTCAAACTATAGCCTTCTCTCAAATATTTAAATATTTAGTATTTAATCTATGGATCATTCAGACAGAACCCTGCATAGTCTCTCTCATTACTCCTCTGACCTTATCAACTACTCCCCCTCACTCAGCTGCACCCACTCGCTTTTCTTCCTGTGCATGGAACACAACAGGCTTTTACCTGCTTTAAGGCTTTCTCCACTGTATGCCTTTTTGCCTGAAATGCTATTCCTCCAGACAGCAGCCCCTGCCCTGGACCAAGGGGCGTGCCTTCCTCATTTCAGAGGCTGAGATAGTATTTATGGTTTACTCCTTTCTCATGCTTTCTCCCTCCCCCAGCTCCCCAAAGCATAGCTTGAAACTACATCTGTGTCCTGCCTCCTTTGGACCACAGATGCTGATTCTTACCGGAGCTGTGTCTTTCACATCTTCCTCTCTTGCTGTCCTGTCATTAGCTGTTCCCTGTCTATTTAGGTTCTCAACCACACCTAGGTTTTTCCTTTTGATTTGACACCCCAAGCTACTTCTTCCCCTTTGCTTTCAGGGCTTTCTTCAACTATTATTCATACATTTAAAGTTATTTGCATGATATTACCGGTTATGGAAATAATGTGTGGTCGCTATAAAAAAAAAAAACCTGTCCCAACAAAATGGAACTGTATAACTGAGAAAGTGAAATGTCCCCCATGATCCCACCCTCAGACAGCCACTGTCACAATCACTTCTTGAGAGCCCATTGTGTACCAGGCATTGTGCTAGGCACTGCAGAAACAAAGCCAATTAAGACATTGCCTGTCCTTCAAAGAGCTTACAAAACTTGGGTAACCAAATCCTCCTTCACTGCGTGGACATAGCCAGTGGACAAAGGCCATGGCCTTTAGCTCACACCTTGCTCTGGACACTAACCATTCACTCTGGCCTGGGTCACTGTCCTGCCTCTATGGTCCGCTCTAGCCTTGTGGATGAACAGAACTCCTGCTGACAGCATGAAGGATGAGGAGGTGGAAACCGTGGACTCAGAATGAAGAGGCTGGATAAGGCCAGGAAGACCAAAGCAAACAGTTTTGAAAAGACTATATCTGACATGATCCAGAAACTCAAAAATTGTTTAGTCATGTCACCTATAACGGAATGGATTTGAGTATATTCTAAGTTTCTTGCTTTCTCAGTGACAGATCTTCTGAGAACTAAAATCATTATAAAAAAACGAAAGGAAGAAATCCCTTAGGGTAAAACTAAGTCTTCTAAACCTTGAGAAGCAGAGTGACGCATATTCCCAGCAACACTTGAAAAAGCATCCGGGTGAGGAGATGCCCTTGACCTGCCCAGAGGATGCCCTAGGGAAATTTTAACATGTGTCTGTTTGCAGGTCAGCCTTCATACTCTCCTCTTCCTCTCTATGCACACGTTCTTTGGAAGTAACTTCCTCCATCCTCTGAGCTCCCAAGAGGAAAAGCTCTAAAATGATCATTCATGGTTGTTAATTGATTAATTGATTACAATTTATTTTAAGCCTTTTATCTCTAGCTGTGGAGTCGAACACCACTGTTGTCCAGTAAATGGTCCCAGTCTTGGGTGGGGCAGGGGAAATTATACTTCTGCAGGCTCTGTTCTTCTCCTGGAAATTCTCTTCTCAAGAAGGGAATACCAGGCCTGGCTTAACTGCCAGAAAACTATTTTCCGGAACTGCTGGGAATGGAGGAGCCTAAGTCCCATATCACCTGCTTTTTTCTAGGACCTAGAAATGCTACATTCCCTGCATACCAGCCCCTCCCCCAACTCCTCCTCCTCTCTTCTCTGCCTGAATTTGGATTCCACTACCTTCTCGTCCCTTAGCCTTATTCCTCCTCCAACTTCCTAACCCTTTATTCCAAGTCTCCTGAGTACATACTTTATGGTTTTCATGGGCACAAATAACCATTAAGTTCTTTTTGGTCAGTTATATAACTCACCAATAGTCACGGATCTGTGTAGCTAGTCTCTCCCCTTGCTGCCAGGTTATAATGAAGGCAAGTCTCCTACCAAGTTCTGTGATGATATAGACATTTATTAGCAAGTAGGAGAAAAACCGTTCTGTAAACCCGATAAGGTTCTAATTCTCCAAGAATTTATATGCTCCTGTTCCCCTCTAGGGGAGGGAGAAGTTGTCCTCAACCCTCTTAGAGTTCCTGACTGGGTCTGAAAATTAAACTAACAAAGCTAGATTAACAGGGAAAAGCACACATACAAATTTTATTAAATTCTTCCATGTACGTGGGTGCCTTCATTCAAGAGAATGAAGATTGAAGAAGTGACCAGAGCAGGAAGGCTTTATACCTTTCAGACAAAGAAATAATAAATTTGTGAGGAATTCGCAAGACAAAGGAGTTTGGGCTTGGGGTACCAAATAGTGAATTAACAAGTTGTGTTTACACAGCCTTCTCAGACCTAAATTCTCTCCTCCGGTGAGGAGGATGTCTCCCTTCCTCCTGGTACAGGGGGCACCCTTCACCTGGGAGATTTATTTCCTCCTTTCAGGGAAGAAGAGCAAGTAGGGGGAGGTGCATCTGCCATTTTCTCAAACTCCTTCAGCTTAAACTGGTCAGTACGCCAAGGGGCCGTATTTTGGGATAGCGTGTTCTGAACCCCATCAGTATCTTGCATAACAGTTTCATTCAAGGCAGACATGATAACAATCTAAAGTAGAGGTTCCCAAACTCTTTTTGGCTCAGGAACCCTTTATACTCTTAAAACTTGTTGAAGGCTCCAAAGAAATTTTGATTATGTGTTTTATGTCTAAGGGCATTTATTGTATTGGAAAATAAAACTGAGAACTTTCTAATATATAAACACACCTCCCACTAGTTGTCAGAGCAATGATGTTTTCATGCATCGTGTAGCCTCTGGAAAACTCCATGGTACACTCCTGAGAATGAGAGCAAAAAAGCAAACATAACCTTATTATTAGGAAAATAATTTCCACCTCACAGACCTCTTCCAAGTCTTGAGGTCCCTGGGGGTCCCAGAAACACACTTTCAGAATCACTGATCTATCTGAACAGAGATTTCGCCAAAGAAGATATACAGATAGCCAACAGGTGCATGAAAAGATGCCCAACATCATTAACTATGAGGGAAATGCAAATCAAAACTACAATGAGATATCACCTCACTCTGGTCAGAATGGCTATAATTAACAAGACAGGAAACAACACGTGTTGGAGAGGATGTGGGGAGATGGGAACACTTGTACACTGCTGGTGGGAGTGTAAACGGGTGCAGCCACTATGGAAAGCAGTATGGAGTATCCTCAGAAAGTTGCAAATAGATCTACCACATGATCCAGTATTTCATTGCTGGGTATTTATCCAAAGAACTTGAAAACACAAATGCATAAAGACACATACACCCTTATGTCCATCACAACATATTCACAATAGCCAAGACTTAGAAGCAACCTAGGTGCCCATCAAGGGATGAATGGATAAAGAAGATGTGGCATATATACACAATGGAATACCACTCAGCCATAAGAAAAGACGAAATCTGGCCACTTGTGACAACATGGATGGATCTTGAGGGTATTATGCTAAGTGAAATAACTCAGAGGGAGAAAGTCAAATACCATATGATCTCACTCATAAGTAGAAGAAAAAACAATGACAAACAAACACATAGCAAAAGAGATTGGTTTGATGGTTACCAGAGGGGAAGGGGGGAGGCGGGGGAAGGGGTGATTAGGCATACAGCTGTGGTGATGGGTTATAATTAGTCTTTGTGTGGTGAACATGATGTAATCTAAACAGAATTCAAAATATATTATGATGTACATGTGAAAGTTATATAATGTTATAATCCAATGTTACTGCTATAAAAGCAAAAATTAAAATTAAAAACTAAAATTAAATTAAAAAATAGATGGTACATAAATAATAACACTAAGAAAAAAAAAGAATCACTGATCTAGAGTCAGGATTCAGTTATTCAAAAATGGGCAGATGCAACTAGAATCCTCTGAACCAATATCTGGATATTGAACAATTTAGGAATAAATCCTCAGGCATCATCTTTAATGGTAAAAGATGAAGAAGGAAATAAAAGGGATCCCAGGACTTTTAAACCTGTTCCTACAACTGCAGGGATAACTCCAAAACATTTTAGCCAATCTTCTTGTCTTAAATTCCACAGATTTCACAAGTGGAAGCCTATCTCTCACATCCATTTTTGTTTTTAGCAAGCTACTCGTTTTCATAATGGAAACTCATTTCTAATATCATTTTACTAATGAGCAAAGTCTCTGCTGTTGATGAGAGGTTAAAAAAAGAAAAAGGTCGAGGTCTCACCCCACTACCATTACCCAGTGAGTTATTTTGGAGCAGGTCCCAGATATAGCATTTCATCTGTAAATGTTCCAGCATTTATCCCTAGAGGAGTCTCCTTTCATCTTAATTTAATCACAACACCATCACCACACCAAAAAAGTTAACACTAATTCCTTAATATTATCAAATACTCACTTGGTATTCAAATTTCCCCCAATTGTTTCATAATTTTTTTTCTGTTGGTTTCTTCATATCAGAATACAAACAAGGTCCACACATTATAATCAGTTAATATTTCTCTCTTAATCTTTAGGTTCCTCTTCCTTTTTTTTTCCTTGCAAATTCTTTGTTGAAGAAACCAAATCCACATTTTGGATTCAACTGATTGCTTCCTTCTGGTGTTATTTCAGAAGTTTCTCTGGCCCATATGTCCTATGTATGGGTTGTCTGATCAGTGAGGTTTTTTGGCCAGAGCATTTTATAGATGGTATTGTGGACTTCTCATTGGATCCCCATAGGAGGCATATGAGACCCATGGTCTCTTTTATGATTTTAAGATTGTTAAGTGGGATGTTAAAATTGGATTGTGTTGGAAATGGGAAATAATCTTTATTGAATTAAACCACTGAGATTTCTGGGATTTTCTGTTATTCGTCATTATTGATACATCTCTAGTAACATCTCTGTGTCCAGGAGGAGTATTATAAAGTAAATTACAGGCATCAAAGCAATCATTTTTGACATGATTGATTTTTTTGTTTTTGGTGAGGAAGATTGACGGTGAACTAATATCCATGTCACTCTTCCACTATTTTGTATGTGGGACACCACCACAGCATGGCTTGATGAGAGGGGCATAGGTCTGCGCCTGGGATCTGAACTCATGAACCCTGGGCTGCTGAAGTGGAGCTCGCAAACTTAATCGCTATGCCACCAGGACAGCCCCTGACATGACTGATTTTTTAAACTATTTTCATAATGTAACCCTCTTTACCTGAAGTGCATAACTATTTCTATTATCATTTCTCCCTCTGATACTAAAATTTCTGAGAGAAATATGTGACTGGAACTCTTTGTTGATAATGATTTTATCATCTTTTAAAACCAGGACAACTTAATCTCCAACCAACCATGCCAGGTAACAAAGATTTTTTTTAATTGTCTCCATTTTCCATTAAGTCTTTTGTTTAAACAGTAATAATCTCTTCCTGCCCAATAAAAGACTTTCTTCATAATAGCACCCTGTATTTGATGGTTTGGCAAAGCTCTCTCAAGCACGCAATCTCTGTAGAAACTACAAACATTTAAAACTTCAAAGATTATGATAATCTAGAGTCACTAGATTCTCAAAAGATGAGGATCCACGGCAAAAGGAGAAAATAATAGAAAAAAAAAACATGCTCTTTAAGTTTTCCTTTACGAGGTGGAGTTCATCATCAAACCTTCCTTTTTGCCCCCTGAAAAAGTCATTCAACGCCCCCTACAACTGAGCTAGCAAAAAGTTTTTCAGTGAATGAAAATGGAAAGGAGACTTCCTTACTCACAGGGAACAGAACTGGATAATAATTCTTAAACGGTCTGGAAAGGAGGATTTTGGCTCAAATGCTTTTAGAAAAGCGTTTGCTGCTCTTTGTTTATTAATTTGGCCAGAAATGATGTGATTGCAGCTCCACCATTAGCCCTGCTCGTATTAATCATCTCCAAGGTGATCCCAGTTTCCATGGCAACGGTAATATTTATTTCTGCGCTGCAGCACTGGCTGGTCTCCGATGGCTGGGAGGGGAGAGTAATCCTGAAACACTGAGACTCAGTCATAAATTTCTCATTGCTAATGTTAGAAAATGAGTTCAGCACGTTGACATATTATTCCTAATCTGTATTCAGACAACTGAATTACAAAGGCATTCTAAGCCAGCTCGTCCTTTGGTTCCGGGTTACCAGGCTTTAAGGTCCAAAGGGTTTTTGCTGACTAAAGAAGCTCCTGGCATTTGCATCAAATTTTCATAAGAATTTTAAACATACATAATGTATCACTATCGTATTTCTATGGAAATAGATGGATGAGGTCTAAGCATAACTTCCTCCAGGAAAAAGAAAATAAATATTGAGTATAACTTTATATATTTTTCAAAACAGATATATCAATCAAACCCAACTGACATTGAATTAAAGTTTCCAAATATCATTAAAATTAATAAAATTTAAGAGGGAATTTTAAATGAGGAAAATACTCTGAGCTTTTCTGTCTTCCCCAGAAGTAATAAATATTGTACCAGTTATCAAGATTTTCCTAGAAAGAGTCTCCAGAATAATGGAAGCGAGCAGGCTGTCTTACACCTAGTTGGATTCAAAGGTGGAAGAATGTCTTTTCTGAAACATGGCCTGGGTTTTTGGTCCCTTGAATCAACAGTGTTGGTATCCTTGTCATGTTTCTTCAAGTTCTTTTCATCCTGTCTGTCTTCTAAAATATCTGATTCACCTATTAGACTCATAACTCATAAACTTTAAAATGATAACTCTCCTAGGCATTTTAAAAAATCATTCCCTGTAGGCATCTTCCATGCTGCCTGCACACAAAATTGGCCTCACCTTTTTCCCTTGCCAAGGATTGGAATGGTACCACAGAATGGCACATTGCCCTACTAGAAACCTGTTCTCATCATCTCTGGGACAGGAGGTAGGGAAAGCTGTGGTGGGGGCAGAGAGGAGGAAGGGTGAGGATAGAGAATGAAGTCACCAATGCCAGACTGGCCATTTTGGAGGGTCCCACTGGGACTCCTACCCTGCCCTCTAGCGCGAGCTGCCCCCACTAAGTTCAGAAGCGTTCATACTTGGGTGGTTGCAGAGCAGACAAGGTTTAGGGAAGCTGACTATAGAGGGGTCTTTACACACCACAGGCTCAGAGGATACACGCAAGAAGATGGAAGGAAAAACCTTATTTCCAGCCAAAGCGCACAGTTTAAAACAAAGAGCAATCTCTTACGTTGCACATATCCAAACTTTTGAGCTTTTTCTACCATATTCCTTAATTCAGAGACAGTAGATATCTCCAGGTATGAAAATATGACCACACAAAGTGAATACCATCTCGAGTCCTGCTACTTCCTGCAAAATTCGAAACTCAACAATTATTAACTCGTTTTTTTATTCTTTCAATGCTTCCAGCATAAAGGGAGGAGGGGGGACAAAAAACACGGCCTGCATTGGGACACAGTAACTAGGTCTGCTTCTCTGTCATGTTTTTATCTCCTGTTGAGGAAAATCCCCAGAGTCTCAGACTCATTTTAAAGTCCACTGTCATCGTGATAAAAGGAATCATTTGAATTAGACATGAAGGTAATCAGCTCAGTTCCCATAAAGGGAGCCCTTTATCTCTAAGGCGGCTTTCCAGAGAGGGGACACTCCCCAAGGGAAGACTTTCAAATAGGCAAGATGGATGTGATTCTTTAAAACCAAATTATTGTATGAAAGCAAGCTATAGAGTCTGGGCTCCTGGTGGCGGGTGCTCTCTACTGGGTGAGTGGAAATGTGGGTTTCCTGACATCACTCTTTCACTTTTCTCTTTTGTGTGTGTGTGTGTGGAAAATGACTCCCTCAGTGGAACAAAGAGGAGTTCTGCTTCTTGTATTTCCTTCAACTTTGAGCATTCTTCTTGTTGTGTAATGGGTACTTCTCTGTCTCAAACACAGTGCACAGAGACACCGAACAGTGGCTGGAGTGGAGTGCTTACAGAGCACAGGTCCCAATGGCCCCCTCATGGCCGCGCCCCCTGCATGGGAAAGCAGGTGTGAGGGGCTCACTTAGAGCCAGATCCTCCAAGGATGAACACACGCATACTAACCAAAAGTATGAGAAAAGCCCGCCATCGAGCATGTTGGATCTGCAGCTGGCTTACAGGCTGACCTTGCACAGAAAGAGAGAGAAAGAGGTGCCGTGGGTCAGGGTGGCCCCTTCTCCAGTAGCTCTGTCTGGGGCCAGGCCAGAAGCCGTGTGCTGGCCCTCTTGGGGCCGTGTCCCACTGCAGGGGAATAGTACGGTTTGAAGCCAAACGATAGCTCGATTTTATGTTCTGATGGACGTTTCCTATGTGATTGGGGAACTTGAATTTGGGGGGGCCACAAGTGAGATACGAGGTAATAGAGTGTGCTGGCAACTGTAAGTCACGTTGTCACAGCCATGGGTCCTGCCTGCACAGTCACTATGTTTTCCAAACCAGATGAGAAGGGAGGAAACACAAGAAAGTCAAGACAGCCAAGATGACAAAATTGCAGAAGCACAGAGCTGAACGGGTACCAACAAATTCTGATGTGAATACACTTGAAGGGACATTAAGATTATATGGTCCAATCAGAATCCCACATGTCCTCTCTCCCTCTCTCTCTCTCTCTCTCTCTCCTGCTTTAAATAAAGCAAGCTTGCGGCCTCTTCTCTGCAGACATTCAGCACTGAAGCGCCTTTCTGTTATGTCAGTCCTGACCTTCCCTCTCCCCTACAGTGACTGAAGTTTCCTCTGGGGTCCCTGCCTAGCCCTAGAGCCTCTGGCTTCCCTGCAGGGATGCACAGCCGGAAAAACCGTCCTGGCCTCCTTGCTGCCCTTGGAAGGCATCCTCCTTGCCTCCCTTTCATTTTTAAGTGAAGGACTTCAGATGAAAGACAGTGTCTCAGAGAGGAAAAGAAGGGACAAAAGGGTGTGTGCAGCAGAAGGGCTCCGGACTGTTGAAAAGGCTCCAGGCTCCATTTGCACCAGCCTGGAGAACAATCCCGTTCTGCAGGCCTTAGGGAGCCAGACCCCTGGGAGATGGTCCAGCTGACTCCTGCCACATTCCTCCCAGTCCCTACCTCACCCTTGGGCTGGCTCTGCCCCTCCAACCCTCAGCCCACTGTGGCAGGCAGATAGGATGCTGATACAAGAGAAGACCAAGTCATGAACCAGATCAAAAGCCATGCTCATAGACCAGATTAACTGCCTGACCCCCAGAAGCCTGTGAACGTTTGTCCACTGGAGGGTGTTTCCCAGTGGGTTCTTTGGAATCTAGGCAGTCCATCAGGTAATGGAAAGAACACCCGTTAGAGAAGAGAGACCTGAGCTCAGTCGTGGTTCTGCTCTAAACACAAGTGTTCCCTTCTGCGATGGAGAATACAGAGTGCCTTCCTCCTAGGGCTCCTGAGAAGATTCAATGAGATAAAGCCCATTAAATGTGTAGAAAGTGCATTACAAACGTTCACTGTTGTTCTTGGCGCAGTCAGCCTTAAGCAAAATTTTAAGGCATGCTCTGTTAAGTTTTAGAATCTTTTTGTTCTTCTTTCCATTCTTCCACATCTTATTGGGCAGCTTCAATCCTCCAGTGCCCAGAGCTCTAGTGTCTGTGTACCACATTCCCTGTAAGTCCCTCACCTAGGACTCTGATAACATCTGAGCCCCTTCCCCAAATTAGCCAGGCACATAGCTCCCAGCGCCTCATGAATCAAAGAATGTTAAGACTGAAGTTGTCTCCACAGAAGCATCTTTGGAAGTTGTCTAGTTAAACAACAAAAACAACTTACTTTAGGGGCTGGCCCCGTGGCTGAGTGGTTAAGTTCGCGCGCTCCACTGCAGGCGGCCCAGTGTTTCGTTGGTTCGAATCCTGGGCACGGACATGGCACTGCTCATCAAACCACGCAGAGGCAGCGTCCCACATGTCACAACTAGAAGGACCCACAACGAAGAATATACAACTATGTACCAGGGGGCTTTGGGGGGAAAAAGGAAAAAAATAAAATCTTTAAAAAAAAAAAAAACTTACTTTATATTCAAAACTCAGGAAACAGCTCATCCTTCATCTAAATTAAAATGTCTGTTTACCGTCCTCCACGCACTATGCTAAGATTATGCTTAAAACCAAGTGGTACTAAGTTGTAAAGGGTTTCCTCTACCAGGTGGTATGTTTACATAATAACAAGGGCTTTCTTTGCCCAAACCAACATGAACGATGAGTGGGGGGCCTTGAATGCTGTGCTGGCCAACTCAAGTAGAAGGGCCATTGATTACTGCAGTAAGGAATGGCAGTGCCAGGCAGATGGCAACACCTGTTTTGGAAAATAGTATGTTAAAGGACTATGCAAGAGTTGCTTATGATCGATAAACCCCATCCTTCAGGACATGGAAATGCTCTCTTAAAGAAAATCTTGCCTTTAAAAGTAATTAATTAAAACAGCTTTACTTATAGACCATTTATTATTGAATTATCAAAAAGAATCTCTGTTTCTAATATCAGTGAAGACCATGGGTTGCAAACTTCATGACTATAAGAATTCCTTAGGACGCTCATCAAATATATTCTAGAATGGCCTCTAGGACTCTGTATTTCAATGAGCACACCAGGTGTTTCTGACACAGGTGGTTTAGGATAAGGTTTTGAGAAAAACTGCTGTAGACACATTCTGTCTAAGAGTAGTTCTTAAATGGGGATAAATCTGCCCCCAGGGAACATTTGACAATGTCTGGAGGTATTTTTGACGGTCATAACTTGGGGGCTGCCTGCTGGCATCTAGTGGGCAGAACCGAAGATGCTGTTAAACGTGCCCAGGACCAATCCCCACAACGATGAGTCATCTGATTCAAAATGGTGATGGTACTGAGGTTGAGAAAACCTGCCCGATAGCCACACTGACCGAGTCAGACCTGGGTCCAATACCTAGAACATTCTGCCTCTAGTTCGCAGTTTCTCCATGTGTCAGGCCTGTGCATGGTCCCTGCTCACCACTTACCCTAACCCATGCCAGCTCAGTCTCAGGAGTTTAGTACAGAGCATTCTGACAACCTGGGTACCAAGATGGAGGATGGAAAATGCTGACTCATCTCTGACCCTTTGGAGGCAATTATACTCACAGGCCTGAAGGACGATTGGCTGCTCTGTGGCCACTGCTGAGTCACCACTGCATTTGGCAGACACACTGATGCTGGAGAGTGTTCTCTATGGATTTCAATTCTGCTTGCAGTTCTCAAACAGTGGAGTTGAAATCAAAGTAGATGATAAAAAAGCATGGTTAAACTAGAAAGCTGTGGAAGCGTTGCTGACCAATTATGTTCTGTGTCTCATCTCAACTCAACAATTCAACAAACAGTTCTGTGCCAGGCAAAGTGTAAGACACAGGGAAGGATTCAAAATTGAATAAGACAATCCCTTCCTCAAGGAGTCACACCCTCCGCCTTTCTTCTCTCTGCTGTTACTTCCTCTCACCCACCTAAAACGCCCTGCCTTATGATTTCCTTGTATTTATTGACTGCTGAGAACCTACAAAGCTAAAATGACCCAGAGAGACCAATCTAGAAGACTCAGAATAGGCAACAGAACAATACCCCTGTTTTCAGAAAGGTCCTGAAAAGTTATCATTTACAAAGTAACAGCCTTCAATACAACTGTTAAATGCTGAATTTCTAGGGACAAGAACTATCTCAGTTACAAGGACTCTAATTTGTAGAAAGCCCCTATTTGCAGATGAGGTTACTCTGCTAGTTTAGGCGTATTAACCGTAAGACTCTAGTGTGCCTGGAAAAAATGCAAAAGAAGTGAAAGCGTAACATGCTGGAGTCAAAGTAAGAACAAGGACCCCTGCCGGCCCACTCAGACCTTATCAATGTGCCTGGGCACCACCCAGCTGGCCTCTGCAGCGCAGAGAAGCGGGGTTATGGTTAGAGTACTCAGAAACTTCATGACGTTCTTCTTGGGGAAGAAAAATTACTCAATGAAACAGGATCTATTGTCCTATCACTCACACCATTTACTCTGCTTTGCATTCTTTTGAAAAGCAGCCTCACATTGCTGGGTTCTAAGATCAAGACAGATGCTATCTTCCTAGGACAAGAGAGGCACTCTGGGACCCCACCCCGGAAGCTTCAACAGCAGGCAATATTCTTTTTCTTAAGTTGGATGGTGGGTATTGATGTATTATTATGCATCAGCCTTTGAATAGATGGTAACTATATTCCTCGGGATATATAAAATATTTCATTGTAATGAAAAAAGTTCCCAAGGTAATTCTTATGATCAGCCAGATGTGCATTCAGTGTTTCTCTAAATTTCATGATTCCTCTGCTTCTTCCAAACTCCTCTTCCTCTAATGCTTCCTATTCCCTTCCCCTGAGCTTGTCTCTCTGTGCTTTCCCGATCCTGTATCTCCACCTGCCACTTCCTCCCACTGCCTCCCCTTCCCTTCTGGCTCTGTGTCCCATTTCTGCAAAGCCTCCTACACTTCCTCCCACAGCCTGGGCATCTGTGAGGAGGGAGGGGCTGGTATGACTCCTCAGGTTAATTCTAGACCAAAGCTTCACTTTAAGATTGTCCACATGGTCCCTACCTCCTCAGATGTTTTCACAATCATACTTCTTTAAAAGTTTTTGTTACCTAACCTTCTGCACCAAGGATTTGAGGCTATTTACAAAGATGCATAGAATATAGAAGGACTGAATAAATAGTAGAGGGAACAGAACAAAGATCTCTCCATGTTACTGGGTTGTGTTTGCACTAAATTGTTCTATTATCAAATTAATTAAGCTGGAATCATATTTCCTAGAATCCTCATCCTTGAGTGGTTCTGGGTTAGAACTGGCCAACAGAGAGTTTTGTGCAAAATTTGGGAGGCAAATTAAGCAGCAGCCTCCATCTCTGAAGGCCATACGGTCAGAGGTGCCAGCAGGTCCCAGTTTCAACGTACTCTCCCCCGCTTCCCTTCCAGCCACTCGTCCTGATTTCTGACCCTGCTGATCAACAGGAGCCCCAAGCCTATCTCCGGACACCTGGCTGTGGACCCAGAGACTTCTCCTGTAGACTTCTCTACTAGCTCCTCCTTTGTGACCCACTTCTGTGGCTGCATGTGTTTGGCTTCTCAAACTGACTGGTCAAGCACTCTGTTGACCCTCCGACTCCCCTACCAGACCATTGATTCCCATCAGCCGCCGCTTCCCCGTACCTGGGAAAGGTTTAATTCCTGTGATAAATCTATTGTCTCATAATTCTTAGACATTCAGCTTCCCGGCTTGATACGGTGAGAACAATGTTCAGGACTAAAAAGATGTGAGCACCATGAGGTAATCTAGTCCACCAATCTCATTTACAGATGAGGGAACCGAACCCAGAGACACTGAGTCAAGATAATCATCATCAAGGTCACACTGTGATGCTGGCACACACGGGAAGAGGACCCAGCTTAGAGACTTGCATACTTTCAAATTTTTATTTAAAAAGACTACAGCCATATTTTAAATTACTGATTTTTACGTCAGTTTGCTTAAAAGTAAAAGAAAAGGATGTGTCAAAGCAGTAATTAGTACTTTGACACTGCTTGGAGAATTATTTTAGAAAATAGAGAACTGGTGTGATTATTTTGGTTAATATCTAACAAGAAGCTAGACAGTATATCATACAGGTACTGAATTTCACTTTCTTTAAAAAAGATCAATATTAAAGTTTATTAGAATGAAAAAATTACGAGCATATGAGAATCTCAAAGTCAATCCTGCATCTAAAGTTACTATGGCAACATTACTTAGCAAATTTTGTGTATTAATTTCATGGTTCACTGAAGATATTAGCATCTTCAATATTTAAAAATAAACATTCGTCTCAAGATGTTCCTATTTATGTTTTTAACAAGTGGATATGTTGTCTATGAAGTATATTTTAGCTGTCACTAAGACAGACACACAAACACTGCGAATTTCCTCACTTCCAGCTTAAAAATTTTCCCCCTTAAAATCAATTTGAGTCTATAAAAATATAAATAGAAAATGTGTTGATCGAAACAGCAGTATGTGCATGAAATTATTTTCTGGGTGTGAAAGAAAAGAAAGACTGAGATTGTGTAAACCATTGTTTGTGTAGCTGCCTGGGCAGGACCCCGGGGAAGACATAGACCTCAGGTCCATACAGGTTTCGGGGGCTGAGCATCAGGTGGCTCATGGCAGGAAAAAGTGTTCTGGAGACCAGCCCCTTTGTGTCGCTCACTAACTACGTAACCCTGGGAAAATCACATCAACCCTGCTCTGGTTTGTTTCATCCCTAAAATAACAGAGTAAATCCTGGTAAGCTCTCAAGTATCTTTCTTTTCTTAAATCCCATCTTTTTTGCAGTGCCAAGATATAGCATAAGGGTATAGATGAAATTTTGTCAAAGATATTGTACTGGTATAGATGTACTCTACTTTTCCCAATTCATAGAATTGTAATTCTGACAAATTTCTAGATACTATAGCAATCATGATCAAAAATTAACTTTTGGGGGCATCCCTGATGCAGGCAGGATTCACCTTCAGAGCAGCCATTGGTATAAGGTAAGCTTAGCTCCATCTCAGGTAATACAGATTTTTTCAGCTCCAGAATCCAGAGTTCCCTCCACAGTGCTTCTGGAGCATGCTGATGCAGACACTTTGGCTTGGCTACCCACAGCCATTCACAACCCCACCTTCCTTCTTTTGCTTGACCATGAGAATCCAGAAAGCTATAATACTCACCTCCCCAGTCTTTCCTGTATGTGGACTGACAATATGACCCAGTTCTGGCCAGTGAGAGTCAGGCAGAAGTCACTGAGAAGTGGGAACACGTTATAGAAGAGGCAGGTAGGGCGGTGTTCTCCTCTGTGGTTGACTCACCTCCCTCCCCGCTGAGACATGGACTCAAAGCTGAGAGGGTAGCACTCCTGACACCATGAGGTCAAGGCCACATGCTAAGGAAGGAGGAGCAGTCAGTAGGAATCTGGGCCCTGATGGCATCTCTGAGCTGTTCTCCAGCTTAACACGCTCCAGAATCCTTGTTGGGGAGGACAAAGTCCTGACTAGCTTTGAGTGTCCTATTGCTTGTAGCCAAACACAGTCTAACTTATACACATGGAATCTGTGACCAGTGTTAAAACCGGTCTGTAACTTGGCTTAAAGTGGGAAGAGGGGACAAATAAGTTTAGACCACTACACCTGAATGCTATTGTTTAAAAGCAACAGATTTTATATATACTTAGTGAGAGCAAGAACAGTTAGTTATAAACAGAACCAAAGAGAGAATGTTGCTGGTTTGTAGAAGGACAAGGAGTAAAGCCACAAAGCCAGGCAGAGAAGTGGGGAGCAAGGATGACGAGAGGCTTCTCTGGAGAGAGGTGAGAAAGTAAGTCCCTCCCCTTCCCTGGGGACCACACCAAACACAGCAGAACAGTTGGAGGAATGTATGCTTTTAAAATTGTTGGTTAAAAGCAAATACAAGTTTTTAAAACTTTGATCATAATAATTCCTCTCTATCCGTCACTACTCATGTCACTACTCATTCCCATTTTTCCACAATCAACAACACAAATGATTTCCAATCATCATGATTTTTGTCATCAGATACAAGATTGGATTTCTAGCACCTTGGATTTTTACTGACTATGGTAGACTAAATAATGGCACCCCAAAGACGTCCACATCCTAATCCTCAGATCCTGTGAACACATTACCTTACTTGGTAAAGGAACTCTGCAGATGTAATTAAGTTAAAGATCTTGAGACGGAGACGTGGCTGACCCAGAGAGATTATCTAGGTGAGCCCCATGTAACCACAAGTGTCCTTATAAGAGAGAGGCAAGAAGGTCAGAGTCAGAAAAAGGCCACCTGATGATGGAAGCAGAGAAAGCGATTAGAAGATGCTATGCTGCTGGCTTTGAAGATGAAGGATGGGGCTTCAAATCAAGGAATGCAGGCATCCTTAAGAAGCTGGAAAAGGCAAGCAAATGGATTCTAGAGACTGCAGGAAACAGAACTCGGCCAACATCTTGATTTTAGGACTTCTGACCTCCAGAACTGCAAGGGGACACATTCATGTTGTTTTAGGCCACAACATGTGTGGGATTTTCTTCCATCAGCAGTAGGAAACTAACACACAGACCTATTTCCCCTCAGAAGAACTGCCTGGACCAAGCCAAGCTGGCAAAGACAATCTATGTACATGGCCAACCTTGGACAGTTTTGGGTTTTTTTGATTGAGAAATATTTAATGTAGAGCTTTTTGGAGTTTTGCTTTGTTTTCCAGCTTTATTGAGATATCATTGACATATAACATGTAAGTTTAAGGTGTACATTGTGATGATTAGGTACATGTATATATTGCAAAATGATTACATAACAAGGTTAGTTAACACCTCTACCCCCCACACATAATTATGATTTGTGTGTGTGTGTGTATGTGGTGGTAACATTTAAGGTCTACTCTCTTAATGACTTTCAGGTATATAACAAAGTGTTGTTAATTATAATCACTATGCTGTGCCTTAGATACCCAGATCTTATTTGTCTCATAGCTAGGACATTGTACCCATTGACCAATATCTCCCCATTTCGCCTACCCCCCAGCCCCTGGCAACTGCCATTCTACTCTCTATTCCTATCAGTTTGACTTTTTTCCGATTCAACACATAAGTAAGAACGTGCAATATTTGTCTTTCTCTGTCTGACTTATTTCACTTAGCACAAAGCCTCCAAGGTCCATCCATGTTGTCACCAAAGGCAGGATTTTCCTCTTTTTATGGCTGAAAATATTCCATTGTATATATATAACACAATTTCTTGGTCCATTTCCATGTCTTGGCTATTGTGAATAAACTAGATAGTTTTAAAGTAGGAACCAGGCAGACTCGTGTCAGAAACCTTCCTTTACCTGTACGTGACTCTTTCTCCCCACAGGGCCCCCAGGCTCCCTGCCCTGCCTTCCTCACCGCCTGTGTCTCAGGCCTCTCCTTCTCCCCTCTTGACACAGTTATCTGTCCTGTTTCCTCAGGAGCATGGGCTCCTTCTTGTGTACCCTCGTTCATAAATGAGCTCGTCGATATCAAAATGGTTCAGGAGTCCCTGCTCTGCAGATGGACTGCTAGGATCTGGCTACTACTATTCATGTGGTCTTATACAAATTCACCCAGGCAAAGTAACTGGTCCCTTCATTTGCTACGTAGGGATAACAGCAAATACTCTGTAAGGATAGGGTAGAGATTTGAATATCTGTGAAGTGTTTAGCATGGGCACATAGTAACGCTCAGGAAATATTAGCAATGACTGCTGATGACCTGGTGTCATTTCATTCAAGTCATTTGGAGGTTAGAAAAGGCTTTTTCAAAATATCACCTTAACACCCATCGCTTCCCCTCTTATTACAGAATTTCCCTCATCTGACAGATTGGTTTAGGTGGCATTAGGGGCCAGGAAGACCTTACCTGGCCCATCATATCAGTGTGTAACTATGCATTAGACATCACCAGTTCACTCAGTGACGCAGTCAGCCCTGGGGCAGAGCGTGTGTGTGTGTGTATGGTGAGGAGCACACAGAAATAAGGAGGGTTTCTTCCCTCTAAGCATTCACTGCATCACAGGCCATAAGGCTTCTTCCTCCAGAGCATCCTACCCACCCCCGTATATTGTCTAGTGCCCCTTGTGGGGTTGAGCACTTGCAGGGGTGGGGATGGGGGTTGAGGGAGGATGGTAGTTTGCGCTGCAGTGAGCCTGTTGGAGAAGGAACCTGCTGCCTTTGGGGCCTAGATGGCAGGAATGGAACTGGCCCTGTGTTATGCAAGTCAACTTTATCACCAACATACTTTGGGAAGATAAAAGAACTCTCAGATGCTTCAAGTAACCATTTCCAACAAAAGGAGCTGGTTTTCTGAAGTCTGTAGCATAATTACCTGTGTTCTTAGCCTGTGAGGGTCTCTTCCCACCATGAAGGTGGTTTTCCAATACTGAATATTCTAGGTTTTAGCTCAACCAATTTAACTGGCCATAGGGGGCCAGTTGGGGGTGGAACTAGGGACTATGAATCAAAAGTAGGACCATTTCCACTGACATCAAACAGGAGTGACAAACAGGTAATTAAGGCTAGCATGTTTCTAATTAAAACTTTAATTGCGTCAAGCTTTTCTGACCCAAATAGAAAGCCACAATTCCTACTGCTTAATGAAAGCAAAATTCTTACCAATCGGTGCTCTAGTCTAATGCTCATTCATTTCTGTAAAGGTCAATTGCCACATAATATCCACCGCTGATTGCCACCTACAGAAAAGTGGTGGGAGGGAAAAAAACTCATGTGATGTTGGTTACTCTTGCCTAGTTTTCCAGCTTTTTAAAATACCTGTGTCTGCGTGATGAGTACACTGGGAGGCCTTGATTGCAGGCCGTTCTTGTATAAAGGATTAGAAGCAACTGTGCTTTTTAGCTGTTATGATATAATATCGGAGTGTACCTACAGGACAACAAGTCCTTTTGTTAGTTGTCATTATCACAGTTAGTCACACAGAGAATACCAGAGAATACGTAAGTGCATCCAGCTCAATCTCTTAAAATGCCTCCATTGCTCATTGGAAGAACATTGTCAGACATGATTCATGTTCCCACCTGTCAAATTTCAATCCTATTTTCAAACACTTACAAAGCAAGATAACATACCATAACCAAATCCCAAAAAACTGAGATCTCAAAGGAGCTGGCAGCCCAGTCATGAAGTAAAATGCATCCCTCCAGATGCTTTCCTAATTTTCGCGCTAGAAATTTTACCTGCTCTGCTAATTAGCTGACCGAGAATGGAAAAGCAACATGCCACAATTCAACAGAGGATGGGAAAATCTTACAGGGTGTACTGTAAGGAGCCCCCTTTTTTAAAAAATCAGAAAAAAACAAAGTTGTCAGTGAGTCAAGTTTAGTAATGAGATGGCATACTTGGGGTTTTTTTGAGGAACATTAGCCTTAAGCTAACATCTGTGGCAATCTTCCTCTATTTGCATGTGGGATGCTGCCACAGCATGGCTTGGTGAGCAGTGTGTAGGTCCATGCCCAGAATCCAAACCAGCGAACCTCAGGCTGCTGAAGTAGAGCAAGCAAACTTAACTGCTACACCATCAGGCTGACCCCCATACTTGTGTTTTTGAGGCAAATTCTAAACATCAGAAGAAAATTTAATTGAAAGTGCTCTTCTGAAAAGCAGAAGGGAAGTCATACAAGTGAGTTTATTTCTTCCTGCAAACAAGGATGGAGTGATATTCCAGAATGGAGTGAGACAATTCGGAGGTTCCTCTAAGCCCCTTAGAGTCACTGACGAGTCAGTCACAGGGGCATGCATCCTGCAGATACGCTGACAGACTGCACGTTACACTGTCCAGTGCTTCTCTGGGGCTCTGGTTTCCCTTCCTGTCTGGAGTCCATCGTCAGGGCTATCTGCTCTCACATTGGATCCCTGTGTACTCTCCTCCCAGCTCCCACCTGCTCATGGTTTCACAACATGGAACATCTCAGACCCAAAACTTACTTTCCTTCACCCAAAACTTACTTCTTCTGTTCTATTTTCCTCAACAACTGTTCTTATTCTGCTAACCTCAGGAACCTATTTTGCCTAAAGTGTTAATGGCCCTTAATGGTTTCAGCTTACATAAAGTTCTCCTGCTCGACCCTAGGTACTCGATTTGCAGTTAAAAAGGTGCTTTCTCAAAATAATAACTTATTGTTGCCCTATCTTAAAATAGAACCTGAGGGTATAAACAGTCCTGGAAGCAAACACTGTCCCCATGGAGCCCCACCCAGTCTCAGCTCGGGCGAGTGCCCCCACCACACATACCCAGTGCCAAGGAGGGCTCTGTAGCTGGCGTGGTCACGGCCAATCACTGCTAAGATCCGTCAGCTGCAGGTGGACTGAGGCAGCAGAACGTGGACCTGAGGAGGCTGATATCCATGGGCTGACCAAGGTTTCAAATCCCGTGTGATGCGGCCTCCGGTGGTGCAGATTTGCATATGTATAAATGAGCTCATTTTTCTTTCATAGCCCTTTACATCGTAAGGAATTTTTAAACTGGTACTAGTGTTCTTTGTTAAAGGCCAGAATGGTCTTTCAAAAATGCAATCTGGTCATGTCGCTAAGTGGCTTAAAACTCTTCAATGAATTTCCGTTCTGATTCTCCTTTAATAGAGACCACCCAAGGAAAGAAGTACAGAGCCCAGCACTGGCCTGGCGTCGGGGCACCGGCTGACTAGGTACTCTGCACTTCTGGTCAAGAGGAGCACTTAGAGGGACACGAAAATCATCTCGGTCTGTCTGCTGAGGGGACACTCAGGCAGAGCGGCTCCATCTTGGGCCTAGAAAGTTCTTTCAACACCTTCTCAAACTCCTCTCCCCTAACTCCTTGCTCGCCCCTCCTCTTAAAGATAAAATTATGTGGGACTTGTTAAAACGGTAAGGAGGTCTTTATTCAGGACTTTCGCAATAGGTGTCAAGACTGTCACGACAGGGGAAAGAGATCTGGCTCAACCAGGAATACAAGGACAGCGGGAATTTATAGCCAACGAATAGAGTGAGGTGGTCAGTGATGGAAAATTCCTAAGAGGAGACATCAAGGGCAGGGGGTTCTTGCTAAATCAGCTTAGGATTCCTGCTGAAGGCAGGCCACGTTGATCAGATTTCAAAGGTGGGGATTCTTTCTAAAGTGACTCAGCAGGATTCTTGCTAAAACTGGGCTAGTTAGGCCAAAGACGGGACCAGGAGGAGGTGGAAAGGTCAAGGCCTAGTCAAAGAGATGGCTCAGAGGAGCCTGACTAAATTTGCTCAAGGAAAGAGTCTTTGTCATTCCCCAGCCTCCCAACCAGGCTCCTTCCAGGCCCCCCTGCTCCCTGTCCTCTCTCCTCAGAGGGAACATTCTTCACTCACCCCCTTTTCTCCCCCAGCACTTACCCATGGCTGAGATCTCAGCTCACAGGTGCCCTCCCCTGGGAAGCCTTCTTTGATCCCGCAGACCCCACATTACTGGCACATTGGGTTCTTGTTATTCCCCAGGATAGAAATCAAGAGAGATAACAAATGAAAGCAGAAAAGTAAAAGTGTGTTAGCTTGTGCACAGGAGAAGCACAAGAGAGCTGGTGCAGAAAGGAAAGGGGCAAGTGACTGGTTCTTTAGGGAGCCAGATTGTGGGACTTTTTATCAGGCAAAGGCTGGGGAGGAGGGCCTCATCATGTTATGTAGAGGTGGGGTTGTGCTTGCACTTGTGCTACTGTTCAACGTGCCACCATACGAGTTGCATGTATTATTAGCAAGCCAGCTCTCCACCCCTGGGTGTGATTTTTAGTATGGTAATGGGGCTAGAGTCACCTCCAGACAACTCCTGGGTGCTAGGGCACATGCATAAGCCTGAGAAAGACCCAAGGCTTCAGAATATGGATCTTGATGGTCTCTATCTGATTCCCTTAGCTTACCGATTGGTTAGGGGTCAATCTTTTTGGCCAGGGGCCTTGCGGACAACCCTGTCTCATTAGGCTGGTAGCTGTCTCACCCCGGCTGGGTCTTCCTAACTACGATCACTGAGAGACCTTCAGACCATCTCCTCTATTAGCAGCACACAGCATGGAGGCTCTTTTTACAAACTCAGCCCATCATCACCAAGGCATGTCAGCAACTGCTGGAAGTTGTGTGGGCAGAGCAGAAATGCAGACAACACATCGTAAAATTCCTGGGAGCCTTCTTGGCTGTTTGCTGAAAAGTCTTAGTCAAGTTAATGAAAATTTTTTGTCATACTATTTTGCAATTTAAAGATAAGGGAGTAAAAAAATGATGTAAAGAACTCAATTTTTTGATAAGATTCAAAACCAGGTTAGTGTGTTGCTTTGAACTCCTAGTTCTTTCTCTAACTCCATAACCACGCCATTGTCTGCATTAATTTAAGGAATACTCGTGGATGGTTTGCCTTGTTTCTTGTAAAATGCAATTTGTTTGTTTTCTTAATAAAAAAAGTAATTTTAAGGGATGATGTAATGTTTTCTGGAATGTTTGACAGTATTTTCATCAGCATTTAATGGCATCCTCTGGTGTGACCATGATTTTGGATTGTATCCTTCTAAGCCATCTGACAAGGAAATGCTCATAGCATTTTCAACACAGAGGTGATTGAGTTTAATCTCCAACTTTATCTCTTGATGTTGGCTCAATTTCTGAGCCTTCTTTCCTAATAACTATAACTGAAAACTTCAGAAAAGTCACATTTTTGGTGATTCTAGGCTCGTAAATACCTTTCCATAGACGATTTTTTACTAAAGTGGGTGTTGTTTGACATCATTCATTTGTCCTTTTGTTACCTAACCCCCATTTAAGATCACTGAGTTGGAAAAACTGAGATATTTTGTCTTGTATGGGTTCAACAAGTTATCTGAATCATATGATATATTTCCTATCCAAGCCCTGAGATGACACACTGGTGATTACAGTTGAACAATTTAAAGTTCTGAAATGGCTGTCTGCCTGATTTGCTGAACTATCTATCAGAGCATCTTTTTCAATGTGAAAACAATTCAATTCTGAATCCACAGTGATGCCCAGAAATGCCCAGAGTCAACTTACCAGTACTTTGCCACCCACACAGCACTAATTTACATTGTCCCCCCCACCAGCCACTGTTTCATTTATTCTTCAAGCCCATAAACCATGTCATAAAAAACATGGAGCAGATTATTGCTATTGATTGTGATTATTGAGAACGCATGATCTTAAATTTGCCATGAGGTAAAAATCATATCACTTAATGGACCAGCCAGTTGTGAATATTGCAACCAACATCTGATAGTTCTGTTCTCAAAGAGCTAATCGTAATCATAGAAATAGCTAACAATTGTTGTGCACTTACCATGGGATAGGTACTACGCTAAGTTTTTACATACATGTTCAGCATAA
Organism: Equus przewalskii; assembly: GCF_037783145.1. Lineage (NCBI taxonomy): Eukaryota > Metazoa > Chordata > Mammalia > Perissodactyla > Equidae > Equus > Equus przewalskii. The sequence continues at coordinate 76,417,491 of NC_091839.1, forward strand.
TCCACTGATTATACTGATTTATAATTATCAACTGATGGAGAGATTCTGTTGGGGCCATAATAGCTTCAAAAAGCAAAATCAATACTATAATTACTTTGATTTCTTCATTAGTCATGATAATTCCTTTCTTTTAAAATGCAAAAAACATTAAATTGAGAGTATTGGATTTTTTTTTCTAAAAGGGAGCGTCGATTAAAGAAATTGAGACAGATTATTCTGAAGGAAGAAATAACTATAATATAAAGCAGAAGAAGATAAATGCCAAGAAAGATGCACGGACAGAAGTTCTCATCTGGAGAGAGAAGGGCAGGAAGTGGTCAGAAAAAAATCTTAATGAAAGAGGTTGCAGTTGAGAGAGGGTTTGAATGGCTGGTGGCATTTTTTTGACAAAAATGACGTAAAAATTAGCATAAGTCAGGAAAAGATGGCAATTGATGTGGAAGAAACAGCAGAGTTATGGTGGCAAGAAGGGGATGGGCACTCAGCAAACAGGAAGAAAATAAAGTCAGGTTGATATTTAGAGGAGAGGTAAAGGAACAGTGAGAGAAGATTCTGGAAGAGGAAGATAGGACAGAGCTGTGAAGCCTCACTGAGGAGCTTGGGTTTAATCTGATAAAGTAGTGGGAAGACATTAAAGCTTCTGAGCAGAGATGTGACATGGTCAGCACAGTACTTAAGGAAAAGGAACCCGGCAGAGATGTTTTTCTGAAGGCACAGGTTCAGAAGGGGACTGATTTGGAGGAAACTAGTTGGAAGCTGTTACAACGTCCAGGGGAGAGAGAGCGAGGCCCGGAGCCAGGGTGGTGGCGGCGATAATGAGGAGCTGGGAAAGAGTAAAACCGCCTATGGCTGCAGACGTTGATCTCTGCACATCACCAGCTCTTCGGTTAATGGGTAAACGACAGGGAATGTTCTCACAAGCTGTGAAAGCCCCTCACGATTTTATGTTTAATTCAGCAGATCCCTTCTTATTTTCTCTAGAGCAAACCTCTCCCTTGTTGCTTATCTCTAACAGAAGTAATTGAAGTTTCTTTGAGTAATAAAAAAATAAGGATTCAAATTAGAAAAAATACTATGAAATTTTTAGTTTATTTCTCTGAGGATTAAGAGAACGGGCCATGTGTGAAGTTCAAGTTTAAAGGGATGCCATGGGCATAAAAGTCTTCATATGGCACATGGGCGTGACTGTGCATGCCGTATGTAACAGAGAGTTGTACTATATATAACTGACTGGAAAAAATATAGTGAAGAGGAAATAATTCTTACAAGATCATCCCTTTGTTGAAATAGCACAAGTGATTTTGCATTATCAAAATGCACAAAGCAAGAAAATTGAAGTTTCTGACCATGCCTATCACAGCAGGGAAGTCCAGTCCTGTGACACGATTAATTCGTATTACAATTATGTTTGTAATTAAGTTACTCTCGCTTTCTATTCTAATCCCTAAAAATGTATTAAACACGTCACACTTCATAGACTCAATTATCAAGGTTGATAGCCTTAGGTTTGGAAAACGTTGAACTTGACCACAGCCATTAACGTTTTGCTTCTGAGGAAATCCCCGACCAGTAATGGCAGCAGGATTGTACAATTGCTTTTTAATTTTCTGATTCTCCTGCCAGCGGCTCAAGCTGTGTAGCTTGTCTCTAAATCTCCTTGCCAAGTTTCTGTTTTTCTTTATATGTAACCTGGATGCCAGAAAAGAAAAAACCAGGGCCCTGAAGCTGAGATGGATGTGGCGTATAAAAAGAGGAATGGCCCCATTCTTTTCTCTACCGAGCGGCTTCTTTTTCTCTCCTTTAACATCCATTACCTATGTACATAAGTTGTGAGCAGGTAAACATTCTCTGAGAATGTCAGAAAGGGGAATACACCTAAACAGAGCTTGATATTATAATCAGATGAAATCTGCATCCCCAAATCTCTGAAACCAACTAACTGATTAAGCGTTATCAATCACAAAGGGTCAGCCAACAATTTCTATGAGACTTGTACAAACCAGTTTTAGGAGTATTGGCTCTTTGTTATTTCCAAGTAGGTGCAGTTTTTAAGTGCTACAATGAACCTGCTCCTTTGCTCTTTTCAAACTGTTACCCCACAATCACGTTAAAAAAAAATCTTCACACACACACATACACACATTAATTTGTATTCCTCCCACAAATGACAAGTAAGCCCTTTGTCAAAAATGGAAGCTCTCATTCCCTGCCCACCCTTCCAAGACCTGTTTGCTTCCCTACACACATTTCACGTCCCTAAAGCAAAAAGTTATGCATTCCAGAAGTATCTAGAAAGTAAAATTGCTAGGAGGTGGTTGCTGATGGTGAGGGAGCAGGAAAGGGAGTGCTCTCAGATAACTTCTAAGTTTCTGGCTGCAGGAAGGTAACGAAGAGCTTCAGCCTTACGAGACCTGGAGCAGAGGAATCAGCCAAGCCAGCAGGCTCTGACACAGAACTGTGAGACTAACTTGTACTGTTCTAAAACGTTAAGTATGTTCATACAGACTGTCTTTTCAGTTCTATTCAATTTACTGTCTGACTTCAACATGTGTGTTTGGGTGCCTATCTCCTGTCGAGTGTTATGCTAGATGCTGGTGGTTTTATTTATGCGTGTGTGTGTGTACCATAATTACATTTATTTATATATGCGTTATATATGGTCATAGACACATATAGTGATTGTATATATAAATATATTTGACCTTACACAATTATCAGAGATGAATAAACAGTCTAAGTAAAACTGTTGTTACTGCATCTGTGCTAAAGCTTGAAGTCTGTAGGGCAGGCAGTTGGGAAGGAGAAAGAAATGTGAAGTGATGGGGAGAGAGAAGACAAACGGGGACCCAGAAGCACAAACTGGAATTCACAATAAACTGAAAGCCATATTGTTTATTCACCACCCTCAAGCCTCCAAATTGATGATGACATGTTCTTCTATTAAAAAGTTAAACCCACACCTGGTCTAGGAGTCAGAGAAGTGAAGGAGCTGGAGCAGATACATGCCCATCGTTGTCCCAGGCATTACGATGAGCCGACATATAAGCATCAGTGTGTATAAACTGCAGCAGCGCCTGGTGCCTCTGCACCTACTTTCTGAGCATTAAAGGAACATGATTGCCTCTTCTGCCTTCCAGTCTTGCACAAAATGTCTCTTGTGACTCACGCGAATATGGTACTATTCAAGGAAAGGGATTCTGGGAAATGTAGTTTCAGTTTGGCTAAGTTGACACATATAAATCCTCTACGTTCCACCCAGTGTCAATCTGCCATCTATATCCACCTCCTTAAACCACACTTACCTTACAAATATAGGCAAGATCATGCTTCTGTTTAACATAATGCAACAATCCCCTCACATAACCGAAAACACGGTAACCCTCCAAAGAAGAGACTGTCTATTGACCCATCTTCAGGTGATGTTCATTCTAGCTGAGTCCCACTCCCCCTTGATATTCTGTAACTCAAATACAGAGATACGAAATTAGCTCCTACTAACTATCTTATGTTAGATACTAGAAGAATAGGACACGGGAAGACAAATATATATTTTTTATATCAAAATAAAGAAGAAATACTCAAACTATTACATTCTTTGTTTCCGTAACTGGTCATGTGGTCACAGTTGGTGACTAAAACTCCCGTCTTCCTCTACTCAGTTCCCTTTGCCCTCAGCAAGCACTTCAGATGGCCATGGTTCCTTGTCTGGTAGGGTAACCCAGGCCTTCATTCCTGAAGGATCTGGGCCACCAGCAGTCCTGCCTGAATCCAGTTGATGTGGTTTTTTCATTGATTCAGTCACAGAACCTGGCAGTACCAAAGAGGTGCCCTATGGGATCTCTTGCATTCCAGACATCGTCCTCCTTACTCCCATTGTGTGGAAGCAGCCCAATTTCTCCTTAATAATCAAGATCAATCATCCCAGCCATTACAGTAACTCCCTTCTTTGCCTGGTGACTTGCTGGTGTAAGTTGCCAAACAAGGTAGGTGGCAGTCTACACTTTCAGTTTTGTGGAACCACTACTGTGTCGTCTGGTGGAAGTATTCCTTACTTGGAAACTAAAACGCCTAAGAGTCATAAGTCTTGAGTACAGGAAGCGAAAATTTCACTGCTTGAGCTCTAGTGAGAAGAACTACTCCATTTCTCGCCCCTTCATTCCTAGACCTGTGAGTCCTCACTGTGGGAGAACTGGTATTACCTATTGGTTGCTGATTTACAGCATATACCATTTCCTGGAATTGTATCCCAACCCTGCCATTCTGGGGTCTGGAGTAACCATTCATAACCGAGCCTTCAAAAAGCCATTCTACCTTCTATCAGGCCAGCTGCTTCAGGGTGATAAAGAATATAATCATGCCAGTAAATGCTACGAGCTTGAGCTCATTGCTGTACTTCATTGGCTGTCATCCCTGGGAACAGGGTCATTAATGACACTAAATCTAATCATGTCAGAGAATCGATTCCAGATAATGCAAAACTAATTCAGAGAACCTACCCTTAAGGTTCTGTTCCTGTGGAAACACTTCCACTACCAAAATCTGTGTCAGTCAAGGTTCAGTCAGAAAAACAGCATTAGGATTTACTAAAGAATTTGAGCTTACATACTTGTGGGAAGTTGTTAAACAGTCTACATAAGACATTGTCTTTACATCTGGTACTGAAATTTGAGGCCACTGGGAAGGGAAAATGAATGTGAAGGGAGGACAGAAAAGAAAACTTGGACCCCACAAACCGTTGGTCTTTAAGTCTCCAACTTTGGTGACACGAATGTCCTATAGGAGCAAAACATGTACCTGGTGCAGAAGTCAGAGAAGCTGAAGGAGGATCTGGCAGGAGCTGAAGTAGCTGCATGCCCAGGGCTGCCTGCTGGACACCAGCAAGGTGAGCCAGCAGATAAGTGATGATATGCAAGAGCTTGGTTCACCAACTCTTCTGGCATAAAACAACATGGCTGCTGCTTCACTTCTGCCTTTCAAATCTCAATTAAAATTTTTCTTGTGACTCGTGCTAACATGGAACTATTCAAAGAAGAGGATTCTTAGCTAAGTTGGAGTAGTACAAACCCATGAGAATATGTAACCTTTATAGCTAACACGGTGAACTGAAACTGGTCCCACTAAATGAGACAGCAGTCTTTCTGATGAGTTTGAGACAACAGTGGTACGTTGGTTTCAATCTTTTCTGCCCTAGTGTTTTAAGCACTTTTTCTGTCCTACAGATATTCAGTGAAGTATAATAGTTATCCTGGTTTATTTTTAGAACTGTTGTTGCTAGCAGTGAAAACCCATGTTAAATAACCAGTGACTACTGCTCATGGTGTATTTTGTTGAACAGACAGAGTGCTCAGTTCTGAACAGACCATGGAGGCACAATTGGCCTGTGGCCAGCTGGCTTTCCATCTGAATATAGCTCAATGCAGTTAGGATCTGTTTCTTGTTAAAGGTTTTTACATCTAGACCTCTAAACAGATTTTTTTCTCTCTTATTTTATTTTCAAAGGGAAAGTGATTGTAAACTTACCTTTCTAAATTCACTTTTCCCTTTTGAAGATTTAACGTCAGTAAAAGGATGAAAGTGATGAATGTTTGAGGATAGAGTTGCTCTCATGTTGTAGATATTGCTAGAGGTTGAGCAATCTAGGGGGCCATGAGGAAACATCCCTATTTCCTTCTAGATTCCAACCAAATGGAGATAGACTCCCAAACTGTCAGCCTCATTGTTGCTAATCACCTCCAGACTTCAAGGCTTCTGTAAACTGTGGTGGTCATGTAGCTTACAGTAGGGGGAGCTTCTTCCCCCTGAGTCTTATAGACTGGCTGTGAGGATAGCCAAACTTGTAGGGCAGATACCAAGTACCTTGTTTATTCTAACCCACTGCAAGGTTAGCAGGGTGGCCTCATGTACGTTGTCACTGTCAGGACAAGGAAAGTGAGCAATAATAGGCATACGCATGCAGAAGAACAGATGTGCTTATGTGCTTAACAGGGCAGCAGGAGGTTAAGAGGAGGGCTAGAATGAAGGAGCATGCACCTCATCCGATTCCATGGAGATGCCCGAGAGCAAGAAGGCCCGCCACACATGAACCACGTGCTCTACCCACTGAAAACCTGAGTCATTCTGCTTCCTAGGGGGAGGACGAATATGAGACCAAAAGAGGTCTCCCCAGTACTCACCCTTTCGAGGCAGGGGACAGAAGTCCCTAGTTATGCAAATGTGAGGTGGGGAGGATAAGACTGCCTCCAACAGATATAGATTTGTGTCAATCTACAGTCCTGTTTTCATATAAATATCCCAGTCAACCCTCACAATCAATTTGTGAAGAAAGCCGTTTTACACAGAATCAAATACATTACATTCTATACTCATTTACTAAAAAGAACAGCAACATTTGAGGAGGTTAAATGGCTAGCCCAAGGTCATCCGGATATCATTATTAAACCAGGACATAGAACTGGGTCCTCTGACCGCAGGCTCACTCTCTTGGCACCACACATGGGATGCTTTAGCGTTAAGCAATCTTAGAAGTCATCCTGCCCAACCTCCAGAAAGGCATCCTCAGGCAAGGCTGGCTCTTTTGAGGTTTTATTAGGGACCGCAATCCCAGGGAAGCAAGAGCGAGGGAGAAGGGAAGTGAGGCAGAAGTGGAGGGAGAACAAAGTGTGTGTTACTGAGTCAGCCCTGCTTGTAGCAAGCTGATGTTTATTGAGCATATGCCTTCTTTGTCAGGCACTGTTCTAAGGATGTCACAGGTAGTAACTCCTTTAGCGCCCGCAACAACCTCGTGTACTCTTGAGATATGGACTATTATTACCTTTGTGCCACAGACTGAATGTTTGTGTCCACCACACCCCTAAATCCATATGTTGAAACCTAATCCCCATTGTCACAGTATTTGAAGGTGGGACCTTTGGGAGGTGACCAGGTTAGGAGTGGGATTAGTGCCCTTACAAAAGAGGCACAAGAGAGCTCCTTCGCCCCTTCCACCCTGTGAGGACACAGCAAGAAGATGGATGTCTACGACCCAGGAAGCAGGCTCTCCCCAGACACCAAGTCTGCCAGCACCTTGATCCTGGACTTCTCAGCCTCCAGAACTGTGAGAAATAAATGTTTGTTGTTTAAGCCACTCAGTCTATGGGATTCTAACAGCCTGCATGGACTACGACGCCTCGTTTTATACGAATAAGACAACTGAGGCATGAAGAGGGTAAGTAACTCGCTCAGGATTACTCAGCTAGTGAATGTTATGCTTGTTTAAAGCTGGCTGTCTCACTGTAGATGCTACACACTCAACTCCTAGGCTTTCCTGCCTCTCCAGTAATGGAGCTTTCACAGGGGTAGTTAAGGCAAGAGGCAGAATGTGGCCCATCCTCCCAAGATAAGACTAAGGCGTCGAATTGTATGTGTATAAATTGTATGCCACTCAGGCTTTGAATGAAAACTGCTTCAAGGCAGAAGCTGTTTCATTTAAATCTACTGTACAAAATCTTACTAATCACTGTAGAAGCAAGGACTTTCTATTATTTTAAAGATTGGTTTTTAAAATTTTATTTTGTCAAGGGTTGGAGAGCAAATGCTGCTTTCATACTTAGGATAAATTCTTTTACAAGTGGGATTTTGATCAAAATTCTTATATAATCATAAGAGTTTCAATTTTCAGCCATCACCCACTTATTTCTCCTGGTATTTTATGTAACCCAATCCTAGAATACAAAGTAAGTAAGGCAGAATCAAGGTCATGGAGTCCTCTTAGTGATGCGAAGGTAACAGTGCCACACGCAATCCCCAGATCACCTGGTATGAATCTACGGAACGTTTTCATTGACATTAACCACTGTGAAGTCACTGTCTCAGAAAGGTCTACAGTAAGAGGTAGTTGAGAACCAAGCCGGCAGTCTCCCAGGAACAGACAACACTCGAAATGGGTGACATTTGTTGTGTGAGTATAATAAATGCCACTGCGATTGCTTGCTTACAGGGCTTCTTCAGAGATTTAGTAAATCTTTGAAGAATTCCATGGCCTATGAGCTAAGAGGAGCTACAGGAACACTCGAGAATGTTATAAGATAAAATCTGCCCAAGAACTACTGGTTTTACAGCAAGCAGTATTAGTTTTTCATCCATTCATTAACTTACGTAGACACACAGGGACGATAGCAAACCATCCTCAGATTTTTGAAGGATAGCGATTCCTGGAGAATAGCATTATAGAAAATCAATTTATAAAAACAACTCATTTGCATTTCTAAAGCTGTAGCTGTGTCAATGTTTTAATTTCCTTGGTTCTGACAATTGTTTTTAACACTTTCTCCACCAAAAGCAGAGTTTTAACTGTTTTTATTTAATATTGTATGCTTAGTGCCTAGAACAGTCTGGTTATTAGAGATGCACAATATATATTGAATAAATGGATGTACAAGATTTTGAAACAGAAGTGTTTTCATGTAATGTGTGCATGTAGTATGGCACTGGTAGCCTGCACTCAGCACTGCTCATTGGAGAGTGAGCAATGACCAAGGGCACCACCAATGGCAACCCAACTTGTAACAAACTGAGGAAGACAGCATTCATCTGTCTTAACGAAAGCACCTTATGTTAAAGATCATTCCAGTCCTTTGTTTCTGTTTTAAACTGACCAAGCAATATTTTTAATATAATTTTGCTTCCCAGGTAACTCTTCAATTTAGTGAAGAGAATGCACTAAACTATTTATTCAAGCTCTCTAGTCTTTCTTGTCAGTTTTATTTCTCATTGTATACTTGTCAATTAGTCTCCTGCAAAGTTGATTAGTATGAATCTGTCCATAAAGGTCTTATCAATTTTTGATGTACTGAGAAAGATGACATCCCAGCCTCACAAAGTTGTGGAAAGAACAGTGATTTGGGGGGGAAGACAGATCTGAATTTAATTCTCAATTGTAATGACTTAATCTGTGAGCTTTACAGTGACTATTTTTCTGAGCTTCAGTTTCATGATTTCCTGTTACGAAAATGTGGACAATAAGTGGTGTTGAGATGAAATATAAGCAATGGGCTTATAGGTGGTTCATAGTAAATGCAATGTGTTATTTTTCTTTCCTTTTTCTCCACAAAGAAGAAAGACTAGACAGACTGGTATTTGCAGACCCAAAAATGATGCTGCCTGCCAGCATGCAGCCACAAAAGCTTGCAAGTATTCCAGATGATATTGCTACTCTATTTCCTAAATTGGAATGTCCTAGGTGTCACAGCAGAGATTGCATGATTTCGGGGCTCAGCTCCTGCTTGGTCTTATTCAGGTATTGATGAGCCCCCTTAGCCTACAGTCAGCTCTGTCTAGCTTCTGTCTGCCAGTCCTATTCCTGTCAGCAGGTGGATCTGGAAATAATCTCTTTGCCCTAAGCCTATTGAGGACTTTAGGGTCCAGCGTGCCTGTGTTAGTCAGGGTTCTCCAGACAAACAGAACCAATAGAGATATACAGATAAATAGAATGAGATTTATTATAAGGAACTGGCTCACACAGTCATGAGGTTGAGAAGTTCCACAACCTATTGTCTGCAAGCTGGCGACCCAGGAACGCCAGTGGTCTAGTTCAAAGGCCTAAGAGTCAGAGAGCCCGTGGTGTAGAATCCAGTCTGAATCTGAAGGTCTGAGAACCAGCCGCACCAAGGGCAGGAGAAGATGGATGTCCCAGCTCAACTAGTCAGGTAGAGAGTGAATTCAACCTTCCTCAGCATTTTTGTTCTCTTCAAGCCCTCAAAGAATTTGATGATGCCCACCCATATCTGCTTTACTCAGTCCTTCCGTTCAAATGCTATTCTTTTTGGAAACTCTCTCATAGACACTTCTCAAAATAATGTTTAACCAGATATCTGGGCATCCCATGGCCCAGTCAAGTTAACACATAAAATTAACCGTCACAATGCCTATCAAGCTATAGCATCCAAGTTACCATTGTATTGAAGGCTGGCCCTTGGGTGCTACCTACTATTTGGCCTTAACCCCAAACCCATTCATTTCCCATTATTATCCTTTCTCAATGATCAATGATATACAGCTTCTTCCTGGGGTAGGTAAATTATACAATTAGAGGATTATATATATATATACTTTTCAATTTAAAAAGCAGTTATTTAAATAATTTACCATTTTCCTCAAGCTGTTACCTTGAGGTCCCATACCACCTTAAAACTGGTACTGTAGGAGTTATATCATTGACTATCTAAACAAACATATTTCATTCTACCTTTTGATATATCTAGTGGGCCAAAAAGTCTTATTTTCATAATACAGCAACTTTGCTTTGTCAGATTTATTTGAATAGGAGAGAAAACAGATGGTTTTTATATGCTGAGACTTACAAATATGGGCATTACCTTTAAAAACTCTAAGTAATATTGCTGAATATTTGTCAAATGACAAAATTATGAATGATTTAGGAAATTAGAGTATTTAAATTAAGCCAGGGTTTGGGTAAAATCCTCTGTGAAATTTACCTACCCCAGAAAGAAGGGATATATCATAATTCTAGTCAAAACAAGCTTCTTCTAAAATAATTTTAGGTCCTTGTTTGCTGTGCTGACCTAAAACATAACTACATATATTCTCTTTATTTCCAAGATATACAACACTAATATGGACAAATATTCAATCAGAAAAAAACATGCAAGACAAATATGCACATAAACGATAAACTCTTTTTAAACATGTATGACTAGATGGCAGACGCATTTCTAATCTATATCTCAATGAACCACATGGCTCACCAACTCACAAGGCATTCTACAATTATCAAAACTGAACTATTAAAAATCAAGTTAGTTGAGATACAATTTATACTCAGCAAAATGCACCTATTTTCAGTGTACACTTCCATGAGATTTACGAATGCATGTAGTTGCGACACCACCACTACAGTCACGATGCAGAATATTTTCACTCCCTCAAATTACCCTCATGCCCCTTTTGCAGTAAAGCTCCCCCACCCTCGCATCTTTTCAACCCTAAGTAACCACTTCTTTGATTTCCATTACTATAAATTAGAGTTGTCTTTTCCAGATTTTCATACAAATGGGATTATGCAGTATATACCTTTTGGTACCTGGCTTTCTTCATTCAGCATACTGTTTTAGAGACTCGCTCATGTTGTTGCATATGCCAGTAGTTATTTCTTTTTATTGCTGACTAGTATTCCATTGTATGGATGCACCAAATCTTATTCTCCATTCACCCTGTTGATAGACAGTAGGGTTGTGTAGAGTTTGGGCCTATTATATATAAAGCTGCTATTCACGTACAAGCCTTTTTGTAGACGTAGACGTTCTTTCTTTTGGGTAAATATCTAGAAGTGCAATTGCTAGGTTATATGGCAAGCACATGTTTAATTTCATAAGAAACTGTTACACTATTTTCCACAGTGTTGATATCATTTCATATTCCATAAAATATTCATGAGAATTCCAGTTGCTCTATATCCTCGACAGTGTTTTATTTCAGACACTCTACTGGGTGTGCAGTGGTATCTCATTGTGGTTTTACTTTGTATTTCTCTGATGACCAATGATGTTGAACATGTTTTCATGTGCTCACAACCATTTATAAATCTTTTAGAAAGTATCTGTTCACATTTTTTGCCCAGTCTTTTGTCAGAAATAGATACTGCAAATATTTTCTCCCAATCCGTGGATTGCCTTTTCATTTTCTTAATGCTCCCTTAAGAAGAGCAGATGTGTTGTACACGTATGTATACAGTTGACTCTTCCTTTTTTCCAGTTTGATCTTTTCTGCCTTTTATTAAAGTGTTTACGTGAATTACGTTTTAAGATAGTTATTGATGTGTTTGGGTTTAAATCTACCATCTTACTATTTGTCTTTCATTTTTCCTATCTGTTCTTTCTTGGTTGTTTTTTCCTTTCTTGTCTTCTTTTGAATTGAGTATTTTTATGATTCTTTGTCTCCCATATTAGATATTAGCTGTTATTCTTTGCTTAATGTTTTCAGTGTTTTACTGAAGGTTAAACATCTCATCTTTAACTTATCACAGTCTCACAGTCTACTTCCAAATATTATGCTATTTCACATACAGTGGCCCTCCATCCTTTTTTCTATTGTTGACATACATTTTACTTTTAAATATGTTGTAAATTCCACAAAAAATTGTCATTATTTTTATTTTCACTGCTCAATTATCTTTCAAAGTAAATTTCTAAACGAAAAAAACCTGCCTGGTATATTTGCCCACGTGTTTACCATTTGTAGCACTCTTCATTCCTTTATATAGATCTAATTTTCCATCTGGATTGTTTATTTCCACCTGAAGAACTTGCTTTAATATTTCTCATAATGAAAGTCTCTGTCAATGAATTCTATCAGCTTCTATTGGTCTGACAAAGTTTTGAATTAGGCTTCATTTTTGAAGGATATTTGTACTGGCTATAGAAATTGAAGTTGACGGTCTCCACTTCTTTCAGCACCTTAAAGATATTACCCCAACATCTTCTAACTTGCATAGTGCCTAATTATGTCTGAAACAATTCTATCTCATTCCTGTGTACATAATGTGCCTTTTTCTCCTCTGGCTACTTTTAAGATTTTTCTCTTTATCATTGGTGGGTATTGTTTTATACTTGGAGTATTAGAGATTTTTGCACTGTGGGTTTATAATTTTTGTCAAATTTGAAAACATTTTGGCCATTATTATTTAAATATATTTTCTGTTCCCTCCACTGTCTCTGTCTCTTTTCCATCTGAGACTCCAATTACACATATCTTAGACCGCATGATATTATCCCACATGTCACTGAGACTCAGTTAATTTTTTTAGTCTTTTTCTTCTCTGTGATTTATTATTGGATGGATTCTATTGCTATGTGTTCAAAATCATATGTTTTTTTGTTCTACAATATGTAGCTATCTGTTGATTCCACACATGAAAATTTCACTTCAGATACTATATATTTCATCTTTTGAAAGTCAATTTGATTCTTTTCTTTTTTATTGTGGGAAAATATACATAACATTAAATTTACCATTTTAACCATTTTTAAGTGTACAGTTCAGTAGCATTATGTACATTCACATCCTGTGTCATTTGGTTCTTTTTAATATCTTCTAGTTCTCTCCTCGTTATGTTTATATTTCCTTTAAATCCTAGAGCATAGTTACAACAACTGTTTTAATATTTTTAATGGCTAAGTCCATCATCTCTGGTGTTGATTCTTCAGATTTATTTTTCTTCTGGTAAAGCTCACATTTTCCTGCTCTTGACATGTCTAGTAATTTATTTTTGGATGCTGGAAATTGTGAATATGGTGTTGTTGAGTATCTGGATTATGTTTTCTTCCTTTACAGAGTGCTGGACTTTGTTTTTGCAGGCAGTTCAGTTACTTGGGAATCAGTTTGATCTCTTTAAGGTGTGGGATTAGTCTATAGTATCCTTTACTCCGGGGATAGTTAATTCCTACTACTAACTTATGATCATTTTAGAGTCTCCACTCTGGCTGACCTGAGCTTGAGCATTTTCCCACCTTGTGTGAGCTTTGGAAATTGTTTACCATACAACTTCCTGATCATTCTTTGCCTAGTCTTGTGGAGTTTCACAGTCATGTAACTACAGCCCATTGCTCAGCAAAGCTCCAGTGGACTTCTATTTAGAGTTCTGAGCTCTTTATCTGTGTTGCTTCCTCCTTTCCAGAGCTCTGTCCCACAATGAGCAGACCCTTCAGCCTGCTTGAACCCTAATTTCTCTCTCCTCAGTTCATTGAGGCTGCTGCTGAGCTATGCTTGCGTTCCTCTTCTCTGCTTCTATAGCCTTGATACTGGTTCTCAGCAGAAAACAGCCCAAACATGGGGCTCACCATCTTTGTTTCCTTCTCTCAGATATCACAGTACTGTGATGCTTATATGTTTAATGTCTGACAACAGTTGTTTCATATATATTTGCCAATTTAAGTTTTCATGGAAGGAAGTTAACTCCTGTCTTTGTTACTCCAACTTGGCTGGAAGTGAAATTTTTTAAATGCTAATCTTCATATCTTTCTTGCATTAGAATTAGTTGATTAGAAGTCTCGCTTTGGAAAAGTCTTAAACATATTATAGTGTTAAACAGAAATTTAGGAGACAGTAAAAATTTGGAAAGACTCAAGAGGAGATCAATTTTAAATTACTAGACATAAATTCTTCAAAACTAGACTTGTTTTAGTTCAAGCATGATTAACTGAAAGCTGTTTGGTGCTGAACGCCTCTTTTTTGGCTTCTGTCTGTATGTTCTTCAGAACCCTAAATAGGCTCCAAGAGACCTAAATAGGTTGCTAAGCTGTAACACTGTGCCAATTTTTTCCTGGGGTCATCAGCTTCATTTCTTTAAGGAATTCAGTTGCCCAAGAAAGGGCCACTGTTCTGCATAGATGTTTTCCTCTTAGTCATGGCATCTTAACTTCTGACAATGTGTAGCTTAGTCCACTGTTTTTATTTAGCTACATAGTGTTTTCCTTTCATAACATCTAGTTACGTATCATTTTTAGTTTTCTTTGTGCTACAGCTTTTCTCTATTTCCTAAAAGATAGGCATCTTGAAGTACTTATTTTCCAACCTCTGAAGGCAGTGAATATGACAACTAAAATGAAAAGTAACCTTCTAGGGAGAATTTCAAACGTTCTAGACAGTTCACTTGATATCTTGACTATCTGAAACATGTCTGCCAATTCTATTTTGGCTGTTAGTTTGTTCCAAATTGAAGTATTTAGTTTATATAAATGAAAGAAGAGCATCGCATTTTATTTCTCTTCAGCTCTATTCTTCAGACTTTTATTTTTTACTTACAATCCCAATGCTGAAAATGAAATCCAAGCCTCCTGGGGAATAGCACTAAAATTGTTGAGCAACTTTCCTTTCTTCAAAGAATTTGTTGCTATTCAGGATGTCTCATCCACACAGGTGTGCATGACAGATTAACTTAATAGACATTTTATTCCACAGTTTTTATTATCAGTACAGGCCAAGTAAAGGACACAGGTCCATTCATCAACTGGTTCATTCATTTATTCACTCAGCAAGTTTGTACTGAGTCCATAACAATGATATGTAGTGGTGAATTAAACAAATATAGTCTCTGCCCTCATGGATCTTATAGTACCAAGGTAAGGCTGAACAGTTAACATATTAACAAAAAATATATAATTACAAAATGTAATAGGTTATGAAGGAAACCAAAGCCCATGTAGTAGAGATGAATGGGGGCCAGGAGGCAGATTCTTTTGTAGACTTGTCAGTAAGGACTCAAGGAAGCTGAGACAGAAAGAATTAGAAGAAGGTAGACTTTCAGAGATGGGAGAACTTTCCAGACAAAGGGAACTGCGTGTATAAAGGCCAAAAAGACGGCATTTCAAGTAAATGAAAGCAGGCATGTGAATCGACTATAGCGAGTAAGTGAGACAGCAACTAGAAAAGTCAGCAGGTCCCAGATTATTTAGGGCCTTTTGATGAAGGTAAGATGACTGGATTTTATTATCAATGCAATAGAAAGGCCCAGAAAGAGCTAAGCCAAGGAGTGAGATGAGATAATTTATATTTTTAAAAGATACAATCTACAGTGTGGAGACTGGATTGGGCAGGGAGGAAAGTCGAAGAGTAAAGAAGGGAGGCAGTTATTATAATAGCCCACGTGAGAGGAGATGGTGTAGATAAAGACGCAGTTAGAACTGAGATATATTTTGGTTGTAGAAACACCTGGACATGCTCATGTGTTAGCTGTATTTGTAAACACATATGTTACTGTTTGTGGGGATGAGGAGTCGGGGGTGGGTGAGGACATACGGAAATGAGGGAAGGCAAATGGTACAATCAGGGATTACTTCCCTGTTTTTAGATTGAACAAGTAGGTGGAAAGAGGTGCCATGTACTGAAATGGAAAGGAAATTCTGAATGGTCCACATTCTGAGTTTTCACACTAGTTCAAAGCAAGACCAACCTCAGTAACTGAAATACAAAAAGCATCCTTGTTTCCCCACTTTATTTATAATCACCAATATGACTGCATATTTGCATGTGTTGGAAAGTCATCTCAAATTGAAAACCAACCAATGCCATGAATGTCATTAAGATGTCAGGTAGAATTAATCTTCAGATGACCAAAATTATAGCTATTTTTTGTGTATGTATATGACCTCTGCCCAAGTGGTCCATAATCCTGCAAAGGGTTTCCACATAGGTTAAAACTAGCTCTCAACATATCAGAAAGGTCTAAGGCATTTGTTGTGGCTGTTGCTGCGTAAGCCCTTCATATTTTCCTTTGTTTATACAGTTTGGTATAAGAAAAAGTATCCTAAGTAACAGAGGTTGCAGACTTGCAATGGGCTGCTTGAGAAAGTTGGCAAATTGCTCCTTAATGTGGTTTTCATGTGTAAGATGATTGAGTGCCTTCTACTGGTAGCAGAGAATAGATAGCAGGCGTTTCTCTTCCCAGATATATGGTATACACTATCATGTTTCAATATAATAACTACATATACTAACCAGTACTTGACTCATGTAAAAATCTTAACATAAGTGATACACACATTTAGTTAAATATTCATTAATTGAATTTATTTATTTATCTCTTGCCACCAGTGACCCACTTCTCTACTTCTTGGACACTTGCAGCAGGGACAGTTCCACACATTTCAGGTCTCAACTTAGGCATCACTTTCTCTAGGAATCTTCTTTGATTCTCTCCCTTCTCAACACCTGGCTGGACTAGATGTCTCTTTTCTATGCTTCAGTAACATCCAGTTTATTTTCCTCTCTGAGTACTTACAGGCTGTATTGGAATTGTTGGTTAACTGGATTACATTTTTTTGAGGGCAGGGACTATTTTCATATGTTGAGTACCTGATACTTTATTGGCACAAAATAAATGCATGTGGTATACATGAATGAATAAAAAGTCTAATAGTACAGGGTTTTGTCCTTGCACTATAATTTTACTTATTGTTTACAAAAGTAATGTATATAAGAACAAAGATAAAGACAATAGCATCTTCATTATACTCAGACTGAGTCAAAACTTACCATCCTACGATAGAGTAGAGCGATATGGTGGGAGTGGGTGATGGTGGGTGGGGCTAGGTGGAGGTAAGCAAGAACATTCTTATAACAAGTTTTAGCAGGTGGATTAAGTCCATAATTAATAGGTTATCATCTCTGAAAAAATATGTAAGCTGATTCTTTACCAAAGCATTTTTCTGACATCTTGTTGACGTGAATTCAAATAGAATTTTATCACCTCAAGGTTCATTGAGCTATTTAGGTTTGCAAAATCAGTTCTGACAGATTTACAAATCACTAAGGGTTATGTTAATTTGATAAGGAAATGTGCTCTTAGAATTTGAATTCTGTGGGGTTTTCTGAATTCTCAGACTAACAATTGCAACAAAGGTTATCTTCTGCTTTTATTTTCCCATATTAATATCCTTGTAGGAACTTTAGCAGAAGTACAACATAAAGCAAAAATAAACCAAATTAGTTAGTATCTGAGTCAGGTTAATAGAATACCTAATTCCTCTTCCCCAAATTCTGTTCATAATAATGACTTTAAATTAAACATTGTCAAGCTGACAAATGTAAAGTAACTTCTTTTTTTATTTGGATTTATGTTCTCAAATTACTAATAAGTTTGAGCATCTCTGTTTTGTAGCCATTTGGTTTGCTTCTTCATAATTTGCTTGTTTTTTGACTTGTCAGATGCCCATTTTTCTAGTTAGGCTCTCGACTTAATTTTATTGATTTCTAGAAGTTCCTTTATGGTCTAGATCAGGGGTCACCAAACTTTTTCTATAAAGGGCCAGATCGTAAATATTTTAGGCTTTGCAGGCCACACAGGGTCCCTATGGCGATTCCTCGCCTTGTGCTTCGTGGTGAGAAGCAGTCATGGACAGTATATAGTTTTCTTTGTTGGTGGAAAATAAAATAATACTGAGTCATACAACTGATAACTGACTTGGATTCTGTGATATTTGACGTAATGTTTGCCATAGACATTTGCATCATAATTCTTACTAAACTGGAGAAATTCACCTCTATTCCTGATTTGATAAGATGTAATCATCATTAGATATTGAACTTTGTCAAATAACTTTTCCACTTCTAGTAAGAAAACCATGATCAAGGCATCTCCTCTAGTCGGTTAATATGAGGAATTACATTGATATATTTTCTGATATTTAACCATCCTTGCATTTCTGTGGTAAACCCCATTGCTTATGCTATGGTATTTTTTAATACACTATTTGTGCCAGACAGCTGATATTTTATTCAGAATTTTTGTATCTGTGTTTATCAGCAAAACGAGCCCATGGTTTCTTTTCTTGGGTTGCCCTGCTCTGATTTTGAAATCAAGTTACACCATGCTCAGGAAATGAACTAGGAGGTGCCTTTTTCTATTTTCTAGAAAAATTTGTATAAGTTGCTATTTAACTATTTCTTGAAATTGATAGAATTCCCGAAATAAAACTGTCTTGGGTTTTGGTTTTTTGAGATGGAGATTTTTCTAAAACAGTTTCTATATGTTTAATACTCATTAATCTACTCAAGTTTTCTATATTTTTGGTGCTGATTTCTGTCTGGCATTTTATTTTTCTTCAGAAATCTGTATGTTTTATAATGATTTTCAATTTTACTAGCATATAGTTATTGACTTTTAAAAGTTATTTTAGAACTTTATCTGCAGCTGTTTCAACTTATTTATTCTGTATTTTATTTTAACCTTTTTTTCCTTGAAAAATCTTGCCCAAGGTATCTGTATTTAATTAACCTTTTCAAAGAACTTTTGTTCTTCTTCTCAATTTTTATTTCACTTATTTCTTTTCTTGTCTTTATTTCTTCTTTCTTGTTTCTTTGATTTTTGTACTGCTGCTTGTTCTGATTGCTTTAATTGAGTGCTTAGCTCATTTTTAAAAGATTTTTTTTTGTTTCTTGATAAACGCTTGAAGTATTTCTCTTATATTTAGTTCTTATATGTTTATTCTATATTATTCTTATTTCTTATATATTTCTCTCAAATTTCTCTTATATTGCTTTATCTGTGCCTCATAATTTATGATAAATGTGTTTTCATCATCATTCAGTTCTAAGTATTTTCCAATAGGCTTTATAAATTACTTTATTATAAGAGCTGTATAGTAGTATACTTTTTAAGTGCTATAAGCAAGGGTTTTTTTTAAACAACCCACTTATTTTCTAGTTGAGTTTTAGTTGAATTATTCCCAGAGAATACAGTCTGTATTATTTTGTAATTGTTGCTGCTTCCTTTGTTGCCTGGTGCGTGGGGAGCATCTACACATTCTCTCTGTGTGCTCAAAAAGGGTGTCTTATTCTATTTGTCCACTTCTTGAGTGTAATACTTTAGCATGTTTCTAGTGTCCTACTATATTTTCTCCTATTATACAGCTGGTTTCAGTTTATTAGAAATTAAATTATTCATATATTCAGATCTTTGTATCTCTTTGACAGAGAGGGGACGTGTAAAATGTTTCCTACTAAAATTGCTAATTACTCTATTTCTCCCTGCTATTCTGTTGGTTATTATTTTTCTGTGTGTCTGGTTAGATAGTAATGTACATATCTATTCATGGTGATAATATCTCTTTATTCTGTTTTTATTCTTTTTCATTTTTAGCAATATATGACCGCGTATTGTTGCTTATAGGATTTTTTGTCTTGAATTCTATTACGTCAGACAACAACATATCTACTCCAGTTTTCTTTTGTCTGGCATCTCATTTCCTATTCTTTAATTTTCAAAATTTATTTACACACTTGCTTTAATTATATTTCTTGAACACAACATTTTGCTAGATCTTGTCTTTTGAAAAGGTCATTGGTAAATGTTGGCAAACATTAAAGAAATAAATCATATCAATCCCATACAACTTCTTCCAGAAAATAGTAGAGAAGGGAATACTTCCCAATTCATTTTAAGAGGCCAGAATTATCATGATAACATAACCAGACAAAGATATTGTAAAGAAGAAAACTATAGACCAATATCCTTCATGGACATAGACATAAAAATCCTCCACAAAACCTTAGCAAATTAAGTCCAGCAATATATGGGAAGGACCATACTTTATAACCATTCATATTCTGGGAAGGCAAGCCTGGCTTCAAACTATGAAAAATCAGCATAATTCATTATATTAACACACTAAAGAATTAATGTTATATGATAATCTCAATAGATGCAGAGAAAGCACTTGACAAAAGTCAACATCCCATTTCAGCTGTATTCCTTTCACCAGCATCCAGATACTTGCACTACAAGTGGAGGATCATCTCCTTGCAGGTCCTGTCTCTCCTTAAATTTTGGGCTACTTAGTTGCCCCGTGACCTCAGCTCTCTGAGAGTTTCAAGAAAAGTCATAAACTTGCAGTCTGTTCAGCTTTTTGTTGGTGGTGGAGTTGTTGCTATAATGTGTAACAGTAGGAACAATGCCTCCTTCAGCTTTCTGCATCCTAAGCAGAAACTAAAAATGATAATGACTATCTTTTTATCTCCCATATTTATAGTATGTTCTTTTCACATCTACCAGGACTTGTTTTATTTCTAGCTATTTTGATTCAAACTTTCTTACCTTAAAATAGAAATTATAGACTTCTGTTTCCAGGAAGATGGAGTCAACATATTTTTCCCTATTCCTGCTGCTGAGCACAAGCAAAATCCCAGGACATTACACATAAAACAAATGGATCACAACTCTAAAAGATGGCAAGAAGAAGGCAGATTGGCTAGGGGCCTTGAAACATGAGGAACAACACAGTAGTGAGTTCCCTGGGTTCTCTTTTTGCTTCAAATACATCAGATTTGGAGCTGAAGAAGCCAGCAACCCATATGCCATTAAGCATGCACAAAAAAGTCCCAAGAAAAGTCTGCTCCCTCCAGCCAAAGGAGCAGAAAATGGCCAGTCTAGCAAGACAGAATGCTTTTAGACAATAATTGCTCTTGTCCAGCCAAACACCATAGAAAAGACTGTGACTCCACCCCATTTACACCAGCAAAGGCCTCGACTTCCACCCTTGCCAGGCTGTAACGAGGTACCCCAATCCCATCCTAGGGTAGAGTCAGAGAAGAGGGTTCATTCTCAGCAGGTAGTAATGACACTTGTCCCTTGGGGTGTCCATGGAGACCATGTGGGGAGCCTGGACTGTAACCCCCCACCTGGCAGTAAGGAGGTGTCCCTCCCCTCTCCGCTGGGGTGATGTTGCAGGAGACCCAGCGGAGAGTGAGAATTGTCACCACCTCTCAGCGGGAACGAGGCTGCACACCCCTTCCTGGATTAACCCCAAAAACATGATCCATAAAAGGTAAAATTAACAAATTGGACTACATCAAAATTAAAACCTTTTGCTCTGTGAAAAACCAAGTGAAGAGGATGAAAAGTCAAGTTAAAGACTGAGAGAATATTTTGCAAACCACCTATCTGACAAAGGCCCAGTATCTGGAATGTATAGAGGAGACTCAAAACTCAACAGTGAAAAAATAAACAATCTCATTAGAAAATGGGCAAAGGATGTGGACAGACATTTCAGTGAACAGGATATACAGATAGAAATAAGCACAAAGAAAGCCATTAGCGAAACGCAAATTAAAACCGCGATGAGATATCACTACACACCTATCAGAATGGCTAAAATAAAAAAATAGTGGCAACGCCAAATGCTGGTGAAGATGTAGAGACACTGTATCACTCATCTATTGCTGGTAGGAAGTAAAATGGTACAGCTGCTCTTGAAAACAGTTAGGCAGTTTCTTAAAAACTAGACCTGTAACTATCATATGATCCAGGAATTGTATACCTGGGCATTTATTCCAGAGAAGTGAAAAATTTGCTGACACAAAAACCTATACATGAATGTTCATAGCAGCTTTATTTGTGACAGTCATAGACTGAAAACCACCAGATGTCCTTCAACAGGTGAATGGTTGAACTGAGACATCCATATCATGGAATACTATTCAGCAACAAATAGGAACAGACTATTCCTAAAAGCAGCAACCAGGATGAATTTCCAGAGAATTCTGCTGAGTGATAAAAGCCAGGCCCAAAAGGTTACATACTGCATGATTCCATTTACGTAACATACTTGAAATGACAAAATTATATAATATAGAAATTCAGAACAGATTAGTGGTTACTAGAGATTAAGAATGGAAGCAAGGATCTCGGGAGGGAATTGGATGTTGCTATAAAAGGGCAACAAGAGGGGTCCTTGTGGTGATGGAAATAGTCCGCATCTGACTGTATTAATGGCAATATCCTCGTTGAGATATTGTACTATTGCTTTGCAAGATGTTACCACTGGGGGACACTGGGTAAAGGGGACATGGGATCTATCTGTGTCACTTCTTACAACTGAATATGAATCTACAATCATCTCAAAAAAGGTTTAATTCAAGAATAAAAGTTATACATTCTTTATCTCTTTAAATATCCTACACACATTTGATATTACATGTAGTGAATTCACATTCAGATTTTTCCTTTTGTTGTTAGTGTTCCTTATCATTTTATTTCTTCACGTATTTGGAATTTTGTTTTATGTGCTTATGTGAAATGAAAGATTTGTGATTTTTTTCCCTCTCCATCCTCTCTCTTTCTCTCTCTCCTCTCTTTTCTTCATCTCTCCTCACTAACAGCTGCATCCTCCCCTTCAACATACATAAATCTGAGCTTATTATTCGCTGCCTAGAAGTTGGGGTTTTTATTTTATTTCTTCTGCCCAGAATTCAGGGATCCTAATCCAAAACAAGGAACCATAATGATGTTTTGGGATCGCTACGCTATGGTGTTAGGGACATTGCAAATACAGTCACTGAACCAGCAGGTGCATTGGTTTAGCTCATGGTCACGAAGGTGTGGCTTGTTCCAACCACTTTGCTGGGTCCTCTGTTTCCCATAAAGCTGAAGAGCCAGGAGGCAGTTCAGCAGCACTTAGTTATTCTCATTTCATGGGTCAGGGAACTGTACCAGAGCCCATGGCTTCACACAGCAAGCCTCTTTCCAACCCCTCATCTTGGGGACGATTCTGGCTCCCTTTGCTTGGCAGGAATGGAACTCCTGGCCACCACAGCTGGCTTCTGGAGCCAGATCCCAGAATGCCAATGGCTTCAGCCCCATTTATGTGTCCATTCTGTGCAGTTTCTGGTTCATGAAGATTTCATCTTGTTGTTGAACCTGGACATATATTTTTGGTTTTCTATTTTATCTATCATTGCTATAGGTTTGGAGCACAAACTCATTGTCTAAAGTCAACTGTACGATCTTGACCTGAAGCACAGCCATAGGAATTTGCCTTTTACCTACATGTTTATTTAATGTGAATGGTGAATGGATCTTAATGAGTGGAAGAAAAATAGCTCCTAGGTAAAAGGGACAATTCAAATCATATCATAACCTGCTAAAGATAGTATGTCAAATGTTTTAATTCGTTATATTTATTAAAACTTTCTATGTAACTGAGTTTTCTAACACTTTAGGGTATTTTCTAGGGACACTCACATTTTTTAACGTGTTAAAAATACGTTGTAAGGTATGAAATTAATGTCTTATCAAATATCACAGCTACCTGCCAAGCTTACAAAATATTCATTCATTTCTCCTACCCACAGACAACCAATAAATTATTATCAACTGATGTTGATAAACACTCAAAAAAAATGAAAGCAGCCATGAGAAGAAGCCCATCCTTTACCACATGAACAAGACATCAAAGGTATTCAGCCCCCAGCAGCAGAAGGTTAATGCACCTATGAACTCCACGCACGTCATCCTTCTTCCATATTTTAAGATAAATTGTGCTGAAATTGTGCAGGAGAAGAATTGGGGGGAAACTAACTGCCAGTGTTGCAGGGTATCATCCATAAGCACACAATAGTGATAAATGAAGTGTTCTGTCATGTTTTCCTCCTCATTTCTACTTCCCTTATTTTAGGTTATGTTCTTAGCTAAGAGCAATAACATACCTAGTTAATTATCTCTCCTGCCTGCATCCAGATATACTGCATTGTTAGTTTATGTCTGCGGTGCGCAGAGAGAATTTGGCTCTCTTTCAGTTCTCATAATAAGAGGGGACAGTCAACCCAAATAATTCAGGACAAATGTCCCAGTGGATCCCTGAAGCATCTTGCTTGTTATCCATGTTAATCATGTTAACTACATCACGGCCAAATTCCATTTTGCACTGTGTGGTATTGAGGCAATCTTAATGCTTTATTATTATTATATATGAATTCATGTTTACTTGATTAGTTTACCACAGCACAAGGTAAGCACCATTCACTTAAAGAATTAGGAGGTTCAGAAACTGAACGCATTTTTCTAGGATTTGGGTTCCACATCTTATGCATTAATAAACAAGTTAAAAACAATTGATAAGAAATCATATTTTAACTACTGGCTTTGTGCCCATAACCAAATCAATAAAAACATGAGAATTGAGACAAGTTGTACATATTCCCAGTTTAAAAAAATACCTTGTTAATTCATGGTCTCTCGATATCAGCACAATTGTCATTCTAGGCCAGGTAATGCTTAGCCTTGAGGAGCCATTCTGCGCGTTGTAGAATGTTGAGCAGCATCCTTGGTCTCTGCTGGCGAGATGCCAGTAGCAGCCCTATCTTCCAAGTTAGGATAATCAAAAATGTCTCCAGACATTGACTAATTTCTTCTGGGGGTGCAAAATTGTCCCCACTACTAAGAACCATGGCTTAAATTTGATATTTTTTCAGGATATTGGTGTTTTTCACCTTCCAACACTTCAGTTCACTATTGTGGATGTGACCTTAGAGATTGTCGATGCAGACCTAGCCACTATAACTCTGCTTTTTTCCTATACTATACATGGGTAACAAATGCTATGAATTCATAATCTGAGATATTAACCAGCCATTCCGGTCTGTTTTCTCGCTCCACCCCCAATTATCCTCATACAACAACATAAGAGCTACGACTTGCCCAGATATTGAGAGGGGAATTTTCAACACTCAGCAAAGAAGCCAAATTCTATGCTTCTCAGGCTTTACAACTATCTGCAGGCTTTAAAACTGTCTGTGGAGAGCCTAAAATCAAGTTTAGATTGGCACCTCAATCTCCTTAATGACTAGAACTTCATCAATGCTGTATTTGAAATAAGTAATATGAATTTTGTGACCAGTTTACTTAAGATGTTTACATTTCCAGAGCCTCTAGATGCATATAAAATTTCAGTGTTGCTAGTAAATCAATGCACAAGTGATTCGTATAGAACTCTGTAATTCTTTACAAATCAACCATTACATAGATGTTTTAGATCTGAAATGAGTACTTTAAGCACACAATTTTTTTCTTGACTCTTTAATAGAGATTGGCTTATTTTCCAAAAGCAAGTTGATTGCTATGGCTTTCATATAAATCTTAATGCTGTTCTTGTGCACCTTTTTTTAGGCTTCTTTTCAAAAATCCTGATATTCAACAATGTAATTTGCACATCAATATCCTTAGATTGGCTCTGCAGCTTTTGACTAGTGCTTTGAAGTAATTTTGTGAAGTGTGTAGGAATAGTCTATAAGCACCAACTCTGTGGGGATAATAAAGTGAACTAGAAACACTAACGCAGAGTTAGATGTGAGTGCACAGGAATATGTGATGTGGGCTCGGCGAGCTGAGGAGTCGAAAGAAAGGTTTCTTGGACTCTCAAGGTCTGGTAGCAGTGCTCTTTTATTCAGAAAATAGCATGGAGTAGCATGGAGACAGGACCCATAGGCAGGGAACAGCTGTAGGCATGGGGAAAGGAACCATGGGCAGGGAAGAGATGCAAACATGGAGACAGGACCCATGGGCAGTGAAGAGCTGCAGGCACAGGAACAGGACCCGTGGGCAGGGAAGAGCTGCAGCATGGGGACAGGACCCAGGGACAGTAAGAGCTGCAGGCATGGGGACAGGACCCAGGGGCAGTAAGAGCTGCAGCATGGGGACAGGACCCAGGGACAGTAAGAGCTGCAGGCATGGGGACAGGACCCAGGGGCAGTAAGAGCTGCAGGCATGGGGACAGGACCCAGGGGCAGTAAGAGCTGCAATGAGTTGAGGGTAGGGCTAAATTTATAAGGCATACGTACGTGAATTATTTCTTTACAAGACAAATGAAAGATCACAAAAAAATATTGTTAAAATGGTATCAGTGCAGGTAGGGTCTGGTCATTGGGTAGTCCTATAACTTTGGATGTGAATCAGGTTAGATCAGGTCAGGACGTCCTATGCTTCCCTATGCCCCCCGGAGGATGACCTGGATCGGTATGCAGGGCGGGACGCCTCGGGCTTCTCTTCCTGGGGCAGCCTGGATCCTCATCATGTGGGCCTGTTGGATAGTGGCCATTCTACAAATATGACAAGAGAATTTTACAAGATTCTCCAAAGGAATAGACATTAAAAAGGATAAATATTTAGTGCTGTATGTGAAAAAGATAATTCACATACTGTACTGTACGTGAAAAATACTGTATGTGAAAAAATTCACATGCTATATATGAAGGTATGTGAAAAAGATAATTAAAATATAATCGTTTTTATAGGTGTGGAAACATACAAGCATGAGGTTAGAAATAGAAGGACTAATTATAACAAACACATGAATAGCTATTACTATTATTTAATTCTATATTTTTCATTATTTTCTTGGAATTTGATAAGAAAGACTAGTAGGCAGAGGATAGAAAAAGATAATTCACAAATTAAGGAATACAATTAGTAAAATAATTTAATCAAATATATGGAAATTAAACCTAGGTACCATTTTTGTTTCATGTCTCTTAAATTAGAAAAAATATTTTAAACTTGTAATATCAAATAATGATGACAGCTTCTCCTTAATTTGCATACATTATTAAAGCATTATTAATTACTCTTTTTGGAAAACAGATTGAGAAGTTTATGAGCAATTTATAGTATCCATTCATTTTCAAATAGACATATAATTTGATCCAATTTACAGCACTAAAATTTGTCTTAAAAACTGTGTTCCTAAAAGTAGGATTTCTGAGTCAAAGGTACTATCTATCTCACTGTTTAAAAAATTGTAGCAATTTGTTTATCAAGAACTATACCTAGAAGTCTATATCAAACAAACAAAATCTAAGATAAAGAAAAACTATATGAATGATAATATAAATCATCAATGTTTGTTTAAAACAATCAGAAGCAAACCAGGTTTCCTACAATAGGGAAATGTTTGTTTAAATTACGGAAGATTCACTAGATAGAATATAATACAGCTATTAAAATATACAAGTTGATATGATATATAAAATATAAAGTGATAATTAAAATTAAAACAGAAGAATATTTAGAAGAAAGGAGAAATAGAAGTGATATGACAGCAAAGTTGTATCCCTTTGCAAAACAAACCACGGATCTGATGTGGAGGCAAGAAAGTCTCATTCTGTTAAAAGCTGACTGATAAATTTTTACTTGCTTTGCTGAGAATTTTAAGACTGAGGAAGGGAGAAGCGGAATGACTCTCCAGCAGGATATAATATCATCCCTAAGGGCTTTACATTTTGCAAAGAAAACTCCTTCACGCACATCTTCATGATGTTTCGTCTCAATTTTGACCAACATCAACAGTGAAGAATCATTTCAGGATGTGCAGGTGATAGAAAGCTCGGGAGTGGGTGACCCCACCACTTTACGGGCCACAATAATCCAAGAAGAGAAAGTCTGAGTATAAAATCCTATGTTTTGCCAGACCTTGTGGATTTCCAAAAGCTCGGTGTGAACTGGAAGGTGAGAGGACATGGAGAGAGTGAAAAAAAGAAGGTGGCCCAAGAGGTTTGGGGGTTCTACAAAGCTAAATTCTGATGACACAATTGTCACAATGAGGAAAGTATGTGAGGGCATTTTAAAAACGAACAGGACTGCTCACGGTGGTGGACACTCTCAGAAATGGCAAGAGACAAAAACAAGGATGAGAACAAAAAGGGGACACATGACAATTAAGGTAGTAAGATTCAATTCTAAAATGAGCTGAGGTCTACTCTAATACTAAAGATAAAAAAGTATTAAAATCATAGAAAAGAGAGGGTGTCATCTTGGGTCATGGGGAATCATTTTAATACACTGCAGTCAGAAAACAGCATTCTTAATTTTTTTTATTTTTGCCGTGGTCTTCTCCATCAAGAAGAATAATTTCCGAACTGTAAATGGTAAGATAAACATAAGAAGGAAATGAAGCCCAAGATTTGATAGGAAAGTAACAAGGCATCTGAATACTTTGCTGTGATCTGAGATCAACCACACCCGAATCTCCTCTGGAGGCATTTCAGAAACACAGACTCTTGGGCACCCTGGACCTCGGAATAAGGATTTGCATTTTAATAAGATCCGCAGGTGATTCCTGTTTCTCAGAAGCACTGGCCTAAATGACTTAAGTCTTCAGACCATGATGAAATAAAAGAACTTACAGCTGTTAATTGATTAAACATTGTAACTCTTGAGAACACAGAAGAGAAGCCTAGAAATGGGTAAACGTCCCTATTTAACAGGAAATGTACATTCCAAAAAGTACAAAATAATGACATTTTATGAACTTACAGAAGGGAAAGGATATGACCTTTTTGGAAAGCAATTTGGCAATAGATGTGTTTTATTTAGGATAACACCAGCAATCCACTTCCAGGAAACTATACTAGGGAAATGACATGAATTGAAAAGCAAACTAACAAAAACTCACTATGTTCAAAGATATTCATCACACATTGTTTAAAATTTTGAAAAATTGGAAGACCCTAAATGTTTAGCAATAGAGAAATTAAGTATACTGTATATACCAGTGTGACATTTACAAGTATTTTTTCTTAACGTAGAAAAACACTTGAATACATATGCCAAAATGTCAGGTTAACAAAAGGAGGAAGAAAATGGTATATCTCATGAAATTTGGAATGACAATTTTTCTTTATACCTTATAGTATTTTCTACAAAGAACATGTGCTACTGTCATAATCAGAGAAAAATGAACATTATTTTAAAATACATATAGCATATCTATAGAATATACCAAAATATTACCAATAGTTTTTTTTCCCCTTCTCTGTACTGAGATTATGGTTTATTTTATTTTTTTCACATTTCTCTATATTTTGCATATATTTATAAACTACCTAATAAATATTAATATAATTTGTAATCAGAAAGTAAAAGGAAGTCATAATATTATGCATAAATTATCCAAAATATTTAATAATCATATAAGAACTTTTATATTGATATTTGAGAGAAACTCATTATTCACAGAGTGCTTTCACTGTGGCACACTATCCGGCTTGATAAAATCTTGTGCAGTAGTGGATATTTAATAAAAGCTGCTAGAATCAGGGAAGCCGAGAAGACAGAGGAATTTTTAGCTGATTAATGGACCTTGTCCAGAAAATATTGATAAATGGACTCCTGTCAAATGAGGGGAGGCTTCTGAAGTTAATGCCACGTCCTTTTGCCTTGTTAGATGTTTTCCTTGCATGATGACAGAAGACGTATTTAGCTAATAAGGTTGGGAGGCCAGACGGGGAAAGCTAGTTTAGTGTCTGTGACAGAATTGAGATATAAAAACATCTCCAATCAATGGAATAAAATTAATATAGAAACATGTCCTCATATATAGAAAAACTTTAATGTAAAATAAGGGAATCAATGTAAATCAATTAGGAACAATTGCATTCACCAATAAATGACACTGGGGAAGTGGCTATTTGAAACAACATATCAGATTAGGTCTCTACTCATACCACACCCCTCAATAAATTCCAGATGATTGAAGAGTGAGGTTTAAAAAACGAAAACCACAAAATGAAGAAAAATTGTGACTATCTGCTCTTGTAACTCATAAAATACTTAAAACATTCACAAAGAGAAGGTCAATAGATTCATCCACTTAAAAGTTAAAAACCTTGATGTCAAAAACTATCACAAACTTAAAAGGTAAAAAAAGAAAGTATGTGTTGGGGTGGGAGGGAGATAAGTAGTACAATGCGACATGGGCTTCTATCCTTAATATACGAATAATTTAAGATAAACATTAAGATCCCCCCCACACCCAAGTAGAAAATCAGCCAAGGACACAAATAGGTAATTTGTCTAAGTAGGAATGACTAAGAAAAAGATGCCAACTCACTGCAAATCAAAGAAATGCAAATTAATGTGAGTAACTATGACTTTTCACACTTAAAAAAAGGAAAGTGTAAAAATATGATTAATTCTCCATTCTGGGAAAGGCAGGGTCAGATAAAGTACCAACGAGAGCAAAAATCTCTCATGAAATTTGGCAGCAAAAATTGATGGTGGTTCAATCTCTCCAAAGCACAATGTATCAGACGTAAAAATGATGATCATCTTTGGCCCAGGAATTCCGCTCACAGGAATTTTACCTAAGGAAATAAGACAGACCCAGGCAATACACAAAGATGTTTTCACTTAAAAAAATAATGATGAAAAAAGAAAACAACTCAAAAATTTATCAATAGCAGAATAGCCACAAAGATTATGGTCCATGAATATCATTGTATCATGCAGATACCAAAGATTGTTTCAAATAATTTTTAATAAATATGAGAATATGCTTGTTATATATTTAGGAAAATAAAATAGGGTAAAACTCTATATACAATGTTATAATCCCATATAATATATTTATAAATACCAAAAAAGAGAGTCAGATTTCTTTAGATTATAGGGTTTTATTTTCTTCTTTAGAAAGTTTTATCTTTTTTATAAGAATGTCTTCTGTAATCAGAAAAAACAGGCTAGGGAAACACAAATAACAAAAATAGTAACTAATATTTATTTAAGATTTACTGTGTTCCAGAGACAGTGATGGTTTAGATGAATTTCCTTTAATCCTCAGACCAACACTCTCAAGCAGTCATTATTATAATCCTCATTTTACACACTCCTCATGTGGACGCTGCTATAAAACTTTCATAAAACAAAATTAACTGACTCTTAAAATATTTGCTTTATTGCTCATACCTGGAATAACGCTCGATAAAAGTGTGTTGAGTGAATATATTTAAATCCACTATATGGAATTCAGTAGAATTACATGTCAGACACTTCGCTTAGGTTCAAAACCATTCACGAGGAAGGGCAGGGAGAGCCATCTGGCTTGGCAGCGCTCCTGTTCTCAATTAGCCTTGTGCCCCCGAGGAATGAGGCTCCCTACACTGAGTTCTCTTTGGTCACCTGACTAGAATGCTGAGGAGACGAATTTTCCTTGGAGTGAAAACATGATTAGGTTTCTTCCACCTTTGAAATTCCTTTAGAAAACTGTTTAAAAACCGGACTAGAGATCTCATCTATTACCTGCAGTTTCACACGCGAAATCATCGCTAACCTCAGAGCCAAATGCTTTTTCCTTCCTTTGAATTTTTCCATTAAAGGAAGATTTTCTTAGAAACAGATTGAGAACTCTTAATTCTTTGCCAAGAACCGGAGCGACGAAAGACACCCACTGGCTGCTTTGTCTGTCAAGAGAAAAGGGAAGCCTTTTCTCTCAATATCAAAAAAGGAAGGATGTTCCCTTAAGCACTGACGGCCACCCAGAGAGGAGGCTTAAGAAGAGCTGCAGTTATAAATCTCAAGGGTAGGTATAGAAGAAATATCACTTCCTCCCTTCTCCATAAATTAAATTCGTTTTTGACTCTGAGGTCCCATATCTCATGCTGGCAGGATATGAGTCACTTCTCCCCCCAACCCAAGGTGTGTGCACGGTCTAGCCTGTGGGCACAGTCTAGCCTGTGGGCACAGTCTAGCCTGTGGGCATGCAGAGCAGCACCAAGGCATGCGTCCAGTGTGTCATGCTGTCTGCATGGCACCGGACCTGAACCAGGCCAGTAACCCCAGTGCTAGACCTTCAGGTCCCAGCAGGCCCCCTCCCGCCAGACCTGCTGCTGAGCTGCCTCAGGCAGAGGCCCTGCCTGCTGCCCAGCCACTCACCCAGCCCTTTCTCTTCCTTCTGCTGTGTGAAGTCCTTCTCTGTTTTGAGATGGACCTTAGGAAATTCGCTTTTCCTCCTTCTGTTTCCTCTAAGCCACTCTGCACCTTTTGCAGACCCTCTTTGTCAGATCTTGACGCAAGTCAAGAAGTCTTAGGAAACACATTTCCTTCATGCCCAGCCTCAAAACTCCTTTACACAAGAAAGCTCACAGGATCCCGCATGCCTCTGTCCTGAGGAGAGGCCAAAGCGGAAAATGCAGGAGGAGGCATTATCCAGCCACTTGAGTGACAAGCAAAGACAAGACGGTTGGGATTTGATTCCGGGGGTGCTCTGAAGTTCCACATCATATGTGGCGTGGCAGATGGGACATTAACTCTGCCCGGCTTCCCCACTGGCATCTAAATGGAGGAACCTGTGGAATGGTATGACAGCCCAGCAAACTTACACAGTCGAGCTTACTCCAGAAGGCGTAATATTCATAATCTCAAGGTATAAATGAGCATCTTAAAATAACTTCTAAAAATGTGAAAGTAATAAGGTTGCATGCTTGTTATAACAGTTCAAACAATATGAAGGTGTTAAAACTGAAGTTTCTCCTTATTCCAATCCCACCTTCCTGACTTATGCTAACTTATGCAATGTGTTAACATGTTGTCAATGCTCAAAAAACCACATATGAACGTACAGAGAGAAAAAATAAAAATAGAACCATACCTCACATACTAGTCTTCGAATTATGGGCTCCTTTAGATTTCCTTCACTTAGCAGCAGAGTATTTCAGAGTATCGATATTCATCATTTATTTCTCTGTGACTTATGGTGGACGTTTAGTTGTTTCGATTTATTTCTTATGGCAAATAATGAGTCAATAAACATTCTTGTACATATATTACATATCCCTGCTTTTATTTCTATCACAAATATTTCTAGAAGTGGGTTAGAAGTTATGCACATTTCAATTGACAAATTATGCAAGAATTACTTTCCAAAAATACTATGTACAAATCAACAATCTCACTAAGTACATATGAGAATGCCTGTTTTCCGAACACCCCTGACAATACTAGATGTTATCAATCTTTTTGATGTTTGACAATCTGTTGAATTATAAATAAAGTATTTTTAAAATTTACATTTCCCCAAGTTCTAGTTTCACAAGCATCTTTTAATATATTTATTTTCTATTTGCAATTTCTTTCCTGTGAATTGTCTTGTTTATACTTTTTACCCAGTTTTATATTTTGCTATCTTTCCACTGATTTCTAGACATGATTGAAACCTTAGAGAATTTCTTCTTCTTTTTTTTTTTAAATAAGTGTTTTTTCTCAGTCTAACTGAATTTGATTTTTTTTTTTAGAGGAAGATTAGTCCTGAGCTAACATCTGCTGCCAATCCTCCTCTTTTTGCTGAGGAAGATTGGCCCTGAGCTTACATCTATGCCCATCTTCCTCTATTTTATATGTGGGATGCCTGCCACCACATGGCCTGACAAGTGGTATGTAGGTCCGTGGCCAGGATCCGAAACAGCAAATCCCAGGCTGCCGAAGCAGAGCACGCGAACCCAGCCACCACGCCACCAGGCCAGCCACCTGGATTTGATTTTTAAAATAACCTTTTAACACATAGAAATTATAAATTTTTACATAGGAAAATCTCTCAATGTTTTCCCTTTTGTTTTTCAATGGGTTTCTTCTCTTAGGAAACTTAGGAAAACTGTGCTCAATCTGGGATGGTAAATATTCTCCTGTATTTTTTTCAATACTTGTATAAATTTATGCTACATTTGGTTTTTACTTCACAGGGAAATTCCTTTAAATATGGGATGAGGTAGGGCTCTAGATTTATTTTCTTCAAAATTATTCCAACGATCTTTACTGAGTGTATCACCTTCCTTTCTTTTGGCTTATTTTTATTCTCCATTTGTATTTAATAGAACAGATATTACAAACTGACCAACCACAAATATGTTCTGTTTGATTCACATTTATTTTTCTATTTTAATTCTTTCTTTCTTTCCTTTTAGTTATTTCTTATTTTATTTTTCTTTTAAGTTTTCGGTTACCTGAGCCTGGAACCTCTTCCTCAGTTCCCCCACGCCCCGCCACTCTCGGTCGTCTGATAATAAAATCTTCACAACTTCACCTCTCTGCTTGGCCCCTGAAAGCATTTGAGTTTTCACTCCTTGACATTGATTTTTATAAGAAGTTTTATCCTTTTAATTGATCCGAGATAAATAGTTATCTGGTTTTTAATTTCTTTTTTCCCAAAAGTCAGTTATAAACATATTTTTAATATCTATATTTATATTTTTCTTATTGATTTATAGTTTTATTATATTTTTTCAGAGAATGTCCTTGTAAAACTTCTACCTTAAAGAATGCACTAAAGTTTTCTTTCTGCGTTAATGTATAGTGGACTTTTGTGAATGTTTCATGGGCATAAGAGAAAAACGTATATTTTTGTTTGTAGGATATAAAATTCTATAAATACCTTTACACTGATAATGTTTATTTTAGTATATTTATTCAAATTCTCCATAACCATGCATATTTTTTGTTCCATAATTGTCAAACTCTGCAAGACATTATTAAGTTCTGTCCTATTGTTTCAATTTTATCAAAATCCTGAGTTTCTGAGAGTTTTGACATTATATGTTTTTCAGCTTTACTGTTTGCTATGCAAAGTTGCATAATTGTTACAGCTTCTTTGTGCATTGTACGTTTCATCATGCTATCATATACCTCTGACCAACTTAAGGCTTATGGTTGTAAACTATACTTTCGTTGATATTAATATTGCCACTTTTTTGTTTTTGTTGTGTTTTCAAGTGCCTGATTGTGTTGCAAATGCCTATCTCCTTATTTTAAAATATTCATCTTTATTTTATTCCAGGTATTAACTTTTGATTTTTTGTTTGTTTTGGGGGAATTTTTTGTTGAGAAAGATTTGCTCTGAGCTAACATCCATTGCCAATCTTCCTTTTTTTTTTTTGCTTGAGGAAGATTCTTCCTGAGCTAACATCTGTGCCGGTCTTCCTCTACTTTGTATGTGGGATGCCTCCACAGCATGGCTGACAAGTGGTGTAGGTCTTGCACGTGGGATCTGCACCCACAAACTGGGGCCACCAAAGCAGAGTGTGCCAAACTTAACCACTACACCATGAAGCCTGGGCCCTAAATTTTGATTTTTAAATTACTCTGATACTATTTCTGAGGCTGTGTTTTTGAGACAATTTAATGAGATACAATAGAATGTAACAGGGCCTCCTACTGTGCAAAAGATATCAGTGCTGGGTGAATGTTACTTCCCTGTACCTATTTCTTTGTGTTCCTTCTCAGAGCTCCATCAAGGGCAAAGGCGTATTTTCAGGAAGACTAGACTGGACTGAAATGATACAAGGAAACTGTAATCTACTAAACTGTGTTGCAACTGTCCTATTTGGGGTGATGATACGTTGATAGCCATTTCTGTGGAGTTCTGGAAGTCTAAAAGAAAGAGAGCTATTGAGCAAGAAGTTGTGAGTGCTTTTCTTATGGAATCCAGGATGCTGGGGTTTTGTTTCTAGACAACTAGTAAGATTCTACAGACACACAGAAGCATCCTCATGGATATTTCTATAAAGCTACACTCGCATTTACCCCACAACTGTGTCACAAAATTGCATATTAGTAAAAGGAAAAGGAAATGGAAAAATGCAACAAGAGATATCTTCGGAGAGAAACTAGTCAGTGGGTTTTTAGGGACATTGTTGAGAAATGTTAAGGTGACAGATTCATGTGAATAAAGTTCTTTTCAATTCCATTTCTACTTAAAATAGATAAGATAACCATAGTGACCAATTCTCAAATTAGTGCTAATTAATTCAGGTTTACTGTACAGTAATACAATGCAGTAAAGAAAATCTGACACTACAGAGTCTGCCTAATTAGAGTCTGAGTCAGTTCTGGTAGGAAGAGTTTTTCCACTCTACATTTAAGAAGAGCCTTTTTTTAAACATATTTTACAAAAGGCATATTTTATCAGATTATACTCTCATTGTAATACTTATGTCAGTCATTTGATACCTGCAAGTTACTACTCTCATTGGAAATTCTTCTGTGAATAATTTCTTCTTTCGTTTAATGGTTTTAATAAAATATTTCTGGGCGATAATACAATTATTAAGGTCACTAACCTAACTCAGAAAACGGCCATGGAAAAGGTCTAAGAATACATCTAGTTCAATCCTGTCATTTTATTAATGAGGAAGCAGAGGCCCAGAAAGTTTAAGGAACTTGTTTAAGGCCACAGAGCAAGTCAGTGTCAGGAGCTGGACTAGAACCCATGATTCTGATTGCCTAGTACACTGATATTTTATTCTAACACTGGTAATGTGGGATGTATTTCAGAACATAAATAGAATGTTTTCCTCATGATTCATGAGATTATGAGAGGAAGTCCTATGAGAATTGAATGAAATAATACAGGTAGAAACAGATAATACATTACCTAGTACTTATGATGTACCCAGGAAAAGACTTATATGTCTTCCCTCTGATTAAAAATGTTATGAAATATAGCAGACATATCCATAATTCAGTTTAAGAAATAAAGTGCTACCAACACCATTGAAACCCCTCTATGTAATACTCTAAGATCCCCCTCATTCCCCACCAAATTAACTTTAATTTGGATATTTAATATTTCAGCTTATTTCTTTATGATTTTGTCATTTCTTTATGCTTACATATGTATATATCAAAAGCATATGTTTTATTATTTTATGTGTTTTAAAATCTGTAGAAATGTTATAAGGTCACATAACATTTTTTTGTTGCTCAACATTATCTTTATGGGACTTATTTATGGTGATTTAATTTGCTCTAGTTTATTCATTCATTTTCATCGCTGAACCATAATCTGGTCTGTGAAGATATCACAATATAATGACCTGATTTTCTGTTGAGAGTCTTTTATAGGATGTTTCCCATTTTTTGCCATATCAACAATCCTGCTGTAAACGTTGGTGAATGTTTTCCTGTGTATATGCACAGGAATTTCTCCAGGATATAGTCTTAGGAATATAATTGCTGAGTTGAGAGTTTTTCCTCTTCAGCTTAACTAGATGTTGTCAAGCTGCTGTCCAAAGTTGGTATCCAATCAGATCCCCACCTTGAGGTGTATAAGAGTTCCTGTTGCTCCACATCCCTGCCAACTTTTGGGATTGTCAGACTTTTACATTTTTAGCAATCTGAAGGGTACGAGATTCAATCTTATGGTTTTAATTTGCATTTCCTTAGTTAATAGAGAGATTGATCATGTTTTCATGTATTTATTTGTCATTTGTGTTTCCTTTGTTTGTGACTTGGTCATTCGTGTATTTTGCTCATTTTTCTATGGGTTGTGTTTATTTCATGTCAATTTTTAGGAATTTTTAAAAATATATATAGTCTGATATTAATCCTTTGTTTGGGTTTATGTGTAGAAATATCCTCTGCTATTTATGGTTTGTCTTTGAACTGTCTATGGTGTCTCTGTTGTAAAGTTTTAAATTTTAATATTTGTGGTATTTAATATTTAATATTTGGGTACTTTTTAAGAACTCTTTTTCCAGCCTGAGGTCACAAAGATATTCTCCAACACCTTTAAATTTAAATTTTTTACTTTTCACATTTAGATCTTTAATCCACTTGGAATTTATTTGTGTAAATTGCTTGAAATAGGAATCCAAGTTTACATTCTATTCAGCTGGAACTCAATTTTCCCAGGACTATTTTTTGAATCTTTTCCTCATTGCTTTGTAATGCCATATCTATATGATTCTATTCCTTGACCTAACCAAGTCCATTTGTTTATTTGTTTATCCCTGAACTAGTACCCCACGGTCAGGATTCCTATATACTTAATGTCTCGGTCTCTAGTGGGGATAATCCTTCGCCTCTGATTTTAGTGTGAATTTTGACTTCTTATTCTCTTTAGAGCTAATGACAAACACAGGGAAAAATTTGGAGAAGTGTCAAACCTCATGAGAGATTGGCAGATCCCTACCATCAGTATGGGGTGGTGGGGAAAGCACTGAAAACTGAGCCAAGAGCAACGAGAAGTGGTGCAATATTCACAGACTCTCTGGGATCCAGTTTCTTCATCTTTAAAATGGGTTTATCATTGGTTAGTAAAAATTGCTATTTTGAGATAGGGAGGGCAGCAAGGATGACGAAAAAGAGAAAGCCGTTTATGGAAAAATGAAGTGTCAATCTTAGGGGACATTCATGTGTAGGTAGGTACAGTGGGGCTGGATGGCCTTCTGGAAAGGATGGACCTGGCAGATTATGTTCGAAGCATCTGCAGAGAAGCACTTTTCCACTGGGATTCAGGTGTCTCACCCAAAGCTTAATAGGAGAGAGAGACGGCCTCCCCTGGCTGGGCCATAGAGTGAGCTACTCAGCCTTGATATGAAGCAGCTGTAAACACCTAACGGCTTTGAAGGCCATGTTAAGTTGGACGAAGTATCTATACATCCCGATGTTCATGTAGTTGGTGCCTCAGATTGCCTTTCTCTAGCAAAATAGCCATGACCCTACACAGCTGACAGACTGAGTGTCGTACAAAAATCCAACAGAACGGAGGGCCATTAAAGCATAGTACGCGGAAGGCCCCCTCACACCCCATCCAGGGAAGAGAAGCACTTTGATCTGTTGATGTGGTGGGAGCGATTATTAACAGCAAACGTGATCCATTTGTTTAGAGCTTCCAGGATGAATTTTACTACGTACAGAAGCTCTTGGCCGTACTATGTGGTAAAGGACTCAGTCGTCTTCCTCAGTTTTGAGCTACAGACCCAAGACCAAGGGTGATATTG
This sequence comes from Equus przewalskii, assembly GCF_037783145.1. Taxonomy (NCBI): domain Eukaryota; kingdom Metazoa; phylum Chordata; class Mammalia; order Perissodactyla; family Equidae; genus Equus; species Equus przewalskii. The sequence continues at coordinate 76,456,299 of NC_091839.1, forward strand.
TTAACACTACGGCTTTAACAGCCAGCCCCATATCTCCTCAGGGCGCCTACCCATGAGTAGAGACAAATGAGATCGAATTCTAGAATTTAACCAGCAAGGTGTATTAAAGACCACTGAAACTAAAACTAAAAGCCATTTTGTCTTCCTTTGGAACCTGTAAGAAAGTGTTGGAATCTTATAATTAAGGTACATAAGTTGCCTGTAAAAACATCTAGTCTTCAGTGACTCTTTATACCTCCGGCTGACCTATGTGATGTCAGTTGTCTTCTCCATCTTACAGGTATGAAATAAGGTGCAGGAGAATTTGCCTAAGTGACCGAGTTAATAAGGCCAAGCTAGGACTTAAACCCACTGAGCCTTTCTCTTATTCTTCTTAACACATCCACCATACTTGTTTTTACTTCATGACATCGGCATTGGGTTGTGAAGGAGAACTCTGATAGAGAATCCAGTCTAGTGGTCTGAATTCACACTTACCAGTCAGTGTCTTCAAACAGTGAGAGGTAACCTCTACATTTTGGTGCCTTAATTTCACCTTCCCATAGTGCCCTGAGCTTTATCTAATCATGTCACCAAATATACTGCTTAGCAGGTGTGGGTTTATTTTTCTATCCTCCTAATACCTGCTAGGCATTTTGAAGGTGAAGACTGTCATTTTCTCTTCTTTGTATCCTCAGGGATTAGGGCTGTGTCAGATACATAGTAGGCACTAAATAAATGTTTGTTAAGAGAATAAATGATGGGCAGCTCCACTTCAAATTCTTTTAGAATTCTTCATTTTACCAATAATAAAACTGAGGCAGAAATCGGTAAAATTGACTTGCCAAAGACCTGCATTCATCTTACAGTAGAGTAGACACAGGACCCCTGTGTCTAGAATCTGCACCCAGTGCTCTTTCCACCATGGACAACTGAAATTGATGAACTTAATGCATGGAAAGAGAGAATCTGCGTATAGGGGGAAAGATTCCAGATTTTTTCTGTTACCTAGCGACACCATGAGAAACATTTTGTTTCAGTTTCATCTCTCATAAAAATGAAGGACGCCACTGTTAATAGCTGACTCCCATCAGCGCGGTGACAACTTCCTTGTCTGAACACCTGGAGAAACGAGCAGCATTAGTAAGTGCTCTCATTATAGAACCTCTAACAAGGCCATTTGTTAACTCACTATCCCCTTGCAAACCAAAATCCGACAAACAAGCTGGTCCATTTGAAGGTTTAGGGAAAGACAATTCTCAGTAGAAACAGAAATGAGGCTCTGCCGAGTATATGTGACATATTAAGTTCATCTGAAGCAAGCGCCATGACTCAGAGTCATACGGAAGACCCAGGACATCCTGCCTGTCCTGCTGGAGACCGGGTCATGAGGGTGCCAACAGGCAGAATGGCTTTACTGGGGAGGACTCTCTCGTTCTAACCTGCTGAGTAACAAGACACGGCCAGCAATGTTTTCAAAGGAAGTAGAAGGAAATTATGCTGATCCTCTGGTAAAATGAGCAGCAGATGAAGCCATTTCCTTAATTTGAGACACAAGTCTTCTGTGATCTGATGACCACAAACCCCTGTGTACCCAGTGATGCTCAGCATCCCGAGACATGGTGTCCCCATCTTGTGACTCTTACTGTCTCTCCTAGTTTGCCTGGATGACCTCCTCCTGCAGTGTCACTTATAAAACTTGTAACGGTTGATTTATGTCACTTTGACTAGGTGAAGGGATGTCCAGATAGCTGATAAGATATTATTTCTGGATGTGTCTGTGAGGATCTCAGGAAGAGATTTGAATCAGTAGATTGAGTAAAGAAGACCCACCCTCACCAACATGGGTGGGCATCATCGAGTTTATCGAGGGCCCAAATAGAACAAAAAGGCAGAGGACAGGTGAATTCTTTCTCTCTCCTCTTGACCTGGGATATCTATCTCCTCCTGTCCTCAGATACTGGAACTCCTGGTTCTTGGGCCTTTGGACTGGGACTGAATTATGCCACCAGCTTCCCTGGGTCGCCAGCTGGCAGACAGCAGATCATGGCATACCTCTGCCTCCATAATCGCGTGAGCCAATTCTCATAATAGATCTCCTCATATATATCTCCTACTGGTTCTGCTTCTCTGGAGAACCTTGACTAATATAAAACCTTACTCTTGGGAACACTGGGCCTTCTGCCCTCATTCTACACTCAGGGCTGACCTAGATTCCCTCTTCAGCCATTCCAGCGACATTGCCCTCAACCTTCTGCCTTTTGTAACTGCAGCATCATCACTGAAGACCCCAAACACAGGTTCTAGGCCAACGAGTCTTCTTTGGTCCTATGCCTGAGCAGGGGTAGAGGCCACTTGTGTCCCCTCAGCTTCCAGAAGCCCCTCAAGGTGCCTAATAGGTGTGTACTGTTTCTGGTGACGTTGAGAAAGAGAGAGGGTCTTGTCATATGAGAGAAGTGACACCTTGTGCTGCCTCCCAGTCCTTTCTATTTGCCTTATATTTAAGATTTCAGAAGAACAAGCACAATCATTCTAGGCGGTCCTGACTTGGTGCTCTCCTGGGTCTGGCCACTGCAGGGGTGCTTCAGATTCAGCCAGTGCCGAGGAGCGCCAACTCTTTCTGCCTCGAGCTACCCCGGGTCCTAGAAAAGACATGTCTGTACACCCAGAAAGCAGATAGTCACACCCCCTTCCCTGTCTTTTTCTTAACTCTGCACGAAGGAAATCATTGGGAGGAGGGTGCTAGCAAAGACCGGCTAGCTCCCGCAGACAGGAAGCCTCCAGAACAGAGCACAGGACTCAGAGGCAGAAGTCCCAGCTCCACATTCTGGCTCGGACTCTAACTGAGATGACGAAACTGTTACTTCACTAAATGTTTCTTTCTGTCTCTTCTCCTATAATGTAAGAAAAATAAAATTCCCCCATCAGACAGATGAGTAAACTGAGGAGAAAATCAATAATATCTGAGCCAACTGGGACTGCGAAAAGCACAAAGATTAGGTCATTACCAGGGTAATAATGATTGTTGGAGAAAAGTAAGAAACCTCTTATCTTCCTGAAAACGAAAATGGCTTATGAAATTCACAGAGGGATTTAATCTTTAACATTTGTAAAGAGTTTTACAGAGCACTTTCACATAAATTATGTGCTTAATCTTCCCATTGGCATTAAAATATGCATGATTATTTTTCCCTTTTTTTTAAAAAAAAGGAGGAAACTAAGTTCCAAAGAGGTGAATCCGCTTTTGAAAGTTTAGCCACTTACAAGGGGGCATTAACGCTGCTCTTCTGACTCTCATTTTCTTTTTATATCTCTACTGTTTCAATAAAAGGTTTGCATACAAAGTTGCATTAAAAGCATTACATTAAATACTTTGTTATTTGTGCAAGAAAAAATGCCCTGTGGGCATATAATAGTCTCAGATTCCTTTCACAAAACCAAATTATCCTTGAAAATTATTAAAAGATTTTATTCATGCATGCGTTATGCTGATTAATATTTCCTGCAGAGGTTATTAACCACTAGAAAGAACATTTTCACCTTTCTCCTAGTTAAATAGGTTGCCTCATTATAGAAACAAAAACAATATAGGGAACTAGATGGCTTTAGTAATTATAACTAAAACCAAATGTAAAGACAAAATGAAATAAATTACATCTAAGTGGAATAATTTTTCAGACAGCTTGTATGAAACATCAATAGGCTTTTAGGGATAATAGGTTTGATGATGGGTCTTAAAGGTAGGCTTATTAAAAGTTTTATTATTGATGAGTAACATTACAGTACAAATTCTGGAATAGAATGCTGTTTGTACATTACAAAAACACCTTATAAAGCTATTTTTAAAGTAAGTACAATGTTTTTACTAAGAATACAAATTTGAAATTTGAGTTAATAAAAGCAAGGCTGAGAGATCTGTTTTGTTCATGACATTAAAAGGGTGACTATTCATCCATTCCCTGTCCCCAGGAAAGAATGAAATAAGTGTGAAAATTAAATGGTACATGGCAGATGGACATTTCTGAAACCTAGTCACAGAAATAGCAGAATAAACACTCACAGAAGCCCCTTCATGCCACAGGAATGTTGTTCTAACAGGACCTTCCTGAAAGGTCAGTGTCTCATTGTTTCTTGTAACCCTCAGTGGTTACAAATTAGATTACAGAATGAGCATTCAGTAAACCTTAGCAAACCTCCCCTTCCCAGAGCCATGGCGCATCCTTGAGTTTAGAAAAGAATACAGGAAGGAGACAGAGGCTGTACCCCTCTGACATCTTTGCTGAAATTAGAGAACTGAGCACCATTCAGAAATGTGGGCTTGACAGCTTGCCTTTTATATCTTGAAGCAGAGAGCACGTCTCATGTGAATGCCCTGTGGTGATGATAGCATGGGGAAAGGGAGAGGGAAGTCAGGACCCCATTTCTAATTCCAGCTGTTTTACACTATACATGGCCTCAAGCAAGTCTCCAAAATCCAGAAGCATCAAGAGATTTGGAAAATACATGATTTGTGAGTAAATGGATCCAACTCGATCATCTCTGCCTCATTCCAGAGTTAATACTCTATTATTATGTATGCATAAAATTTTTTATCTAAAATACTTATCTTTAAATTAATATTTTTAATTTAAGAAGCTATTACTGAATTCAGACTCACCATTGAATTACCAAGCCCCTTTGTGTGATGGTTCCCAAGCCTCGATGACCATCAGTACCATCTGAGGAAATGGTTACAAATGCAGGCTCCCAGGCACCCCCACCTCCACCCTCGCCAACTCAGCCAGGATCTCTGGCGGGAGGCCCTGTGATCTGGTTATTATAAAAGTTCTACCTATGCTTTTAAGGACCTGCCAAGTCAGGCACGCCTGCTTTATCAGTGGTTCTAAAGTGATCCCATTTCATAACAATTCTATCAAGAACTTGGGATCCATATCAAGAGACAAAATGCTGAGTTTTCCAAAGCCTGTTTACATTTTACAGACAAAAAGAGCAGTGACAGTGGCCCCGGATCTCTAAGATCCAGATTATTTAAGCGACTTATAAAAGATCAAGGACAACAGGAATATAGTAATAAAGTATTCTATTCTTAAAAAAATAAGAAAGAAAAGCAATTCCTAAATAAAACCAAAGTTAAATGTTAAAAAAAATCAAGGAACAAGTGGGGCATGAGCCAAGTTCTGACTTCAAATCCAGTGCCACATCTACTATACGATCAAATGTTCTCATCATTTAAATTAATACAGTAATTACTTAATGAAGCATCTCCTATGTCAAAGACCCCATGCTCTCTTATGTAGCAGTAGCTAACGTGTTTCTGAGTTCTGACTATGTGCTGGGCACCATTCTAAGCCTTTAACAAGAATTAACTCACTGAATCCACAGAACAAACCTACGAGGTAGATGCTCATGGCATCCCACGTCTGTGAGACAACTAAGGCACAGACAGGACGAGCTCTTCGACCAATAGGCAATATATGGAATTAATATTTGTCAAGTACCCTGAGTTGAGGATGCTACACATATTACCTCACTTGATCCTCCTGAGGAAACAGACTCAGGACCTCCTGTCACTTACTCAAGGTCACATGGGGCAGTAAATAAATTGGTTGAACAGTGTATCACTTAGGACTCTTTTAGATGCAAGTGACAGAAAGCCATATTGGACTTAAACAAAAAAGGAATATATTGGCTCAAACAACTGGAAAGTTTGGGGATAGGACCAGCTTTAGGTACAGCTTGATTCAGGGGTCCAAAAGATACACCCAGTCTTGATTTTCTTCGTCTCTATTTCAGTGTCCTCTACGTTGATGCCATCTTCTGTCCCCACATGGAGCTTCATGGGAACACCTACAATCAGAAAATGATCTACTTTCCCAAAGCTAAAAACCAAAAGTTTCCCCCCTGAGACACTGTGCCTACTACTAAAGCTATCATGTAGGGTTTGTAATATACCAACTGGCTTAGCCTGGCTGCAGAAGTTGAGAACCCAAAATAACACATACCCACTGAAAATCAGACCCCAGCCTAGCCTGGCTCCCTATAAACAACAAACTATTTGTGAGTATCTCAATTTGTTTTCTGTCAGAGTCCAACTGGGCTTTCTTCATACAATCTCTAGTTTAAAAGCTTTTCATTTGAATCCAGAGAGAAAAACATGTGGTCAAGCTTTCGCTTGTGTAGCTACTGAAGTACTTGTCCCTGTCTACCTGCCTCTTCAGGTCCACGCTCCCTCTGTGACGTGTGGGCCCTGCTGGGTCCTGGGAAGAGCCAGGAAGAGAGCATCCTTCACCACGCAGCCACGTCCTCCCTGCCTGAGTGCAGCCAGCTCCTTGGGGCTCCTACCAGGGAGAAGACCCCAGGTTTGCTTCTCCTCTGAGAGCCCACAATCCTAATTGGGTTTTGGAGTCTCCTCAAGGCTCCGACCAGAAAGAAGCCACAGGGTCCTTTAATCCAGCATCCACCAGAGCAGAAGTGGTTATTGCTTCTCCTTCCATCTCTTCTCCTAATCCTTTGCTGAGGAATCTATCAAATATCAGGGTTCGGGAGTTGAGTGTACAGAGAGGAAATTCCTACTCTACTCAAACTTCTGTTCTCAGACATTTTGCCTAGTCTTTCCACACCCTGAAGATCTATACTTTGGAAGGCAACAGGCAGGAAGAGACTGAAGACGATCTCCCCTGTCCGTCTGTCCCCTGAGCCATGAAGACTGAAGTATATTCGAAATACTTTCCCATCATCCTACTGTATAGCAAATGCCTACCGTGTGCCAGGATGCATACTGGGCACTTGGCACATCTCTTTCATTTTCCACAACTGCCTACTCTGTCACCGCTGCACAGGCAAGGAAGCCAAGTCTCAGGGAAGGGCAGGGAGCTGCCCACTGTCACAGGACCACGCCTGGGCCTGTGTGCTCTCAGATCCCTCCTTCAACCTTTCACTGTTCTGCTGCATATGGGGAAAGGAGGCTGCCTTTCCTGGCTCCCATGTCAGCTGATGGCCAGCTGGGCTTGGCTGATGGGAGGCACCAATGGGAGATTGGAGGGCCGGGTGAGGAAGAAGCCAGGGAGCCTCTCGCCCTCCCTCTCTTTGCCTGGGATGGCTTCTCTGGCAGCTCTGAACCTCTTCTGTGGCTCCAGCTCCCACAGGCAGGCCACTGTGGCTCTAGCTTCTGCAGCTCCCCACCCTGGACTGTGGTGATGAGGGTGACCCACCATCCAGGTTTGCCTGGGACTGAGAGTCTTGTAGGACATAGTGCTTTCAGGGCTAAATCAAAAAGTCCGGGCAAACCCAACAATTGGTCACCCTAGTGGCCACACCACCTCCTCCATCTGCCTCCCCAGCCTAGGTGGTAGTGCCTGCCTGAGGGCCATCTCTGAGCCTCTAACTACGTCCTGGGTGGCTTCTCAGCCTCCATCACCTCTTCAACCCATTCCCTTCACTAAATTCCTTCTGTTGTAGGGAATGGTTCCTGCTTAGAACAGGCTTTTATACTGCTATTTCCTTCTTTTGCTCTTCATATTTAGGGGAAATACACTGTAAGTCGGTTACAGTTACCCAGCTGGTAAACGACAAAGGTACTTTTACCAAAGCCTGTGCTCTTGTCACTGCATTATATTCGATCAGAGGAACTGCACTGTGGCTTCGGGGAAGATGGCTCCCACACCTGCTGGCCCCACCTCCATCATTTCACCATCAGCAAGTATAATTCGATTTTACTTTTGCTCTGAAGGATTAAGTCATGGTAACAAAACTTACAAATGAGTTATTTTTAGCTCCAGCAAGTAAAACACAGCTTCTGTCTCCGCTGTTCTGAAGTGGAGTGAGAAGGAAAAAGGGGGAACTCTTTGCTCCACTGCCTTGTGAGCTCTGCTGAGACCAGAAGCTTCTGTTTCAAAGGGAACCACTGTTCCTTATGGTAATGGCAGAGGCCACCCCAGCTGGGAGCTCTGGTTATAGATTACGAGCACATGTTTCTGCATACCTCCCATCTGACCTATGAAATGACCCCCACCGTGGAACACATCTGTGTAATTCACATTGTGTGTGCAGTTATTGCTATAGTAACAAGCAACCAGGACTTTTGTTTTAAGTTCCTTTTTTCAAGGACAAATGCGCATTCTATATTTGAAAGGAAAAAACTCATAAGGAAGAAAAACAATCTTAGATATCCAGATGTAACACAGGCTTGGCTACAATGCATCACAAGATAGTGATGTTGGACGTGTATCAATCAGTTCAAATTAGGATTTATTGGTTGTGAACTCCACATACTTCAAGGCCAAAGAATGTCCCAAAGAGGCACGTTTCAGGTCAATCTCCTTCTTATTCATATTTAACTTTCTTGCAAATGTTGAAACGTAGCACAGTTCATGCTAAGCTACAAGCCACCAGGTTGAATCCAATATTTTCTAACAGCAAGAGGTCTGAGGTGTCAAGTCCACAATAGCCTGCCTCCAGATTTTATTTCAGGTAGATGTGTCATGGAACAGCCTGAACTCAGGAGAGTACAGCAAGAGATTGCTTTATTTTTTTCTCCAGTCACCGCCCCCGGAGCAGCTTTAGGATGGCCCCTTTCCTCTCCCTTAAAGACACCTCATGCAGGAGCCACAGCTTCCTCTCATTTTCAGATATAAAAAGTCCAGTCTGGTTCAGTCGATTCAAAACTTCAGTCCAACTTAATGCTCAGCTGTTCCAGCCCCAGGACCAGGCAGGCCACCACCTGAGGATCCGAGTCAGGCGGGCACGTGGTCTGCCCCCACCCCGCCCCGACTTCCACTGTTTGCTCCTCTGGGCTTGGGAACGGTGTAAGCCTGGTCCCCCCCTGGTCGTGACAGGGATCTCTACTGCACAGTTCTCTGACCTGAGAGATCGGCCCTCACCTCGTGCTGCCCAGGCAGCTCACGTGTGGGGCCCTTGCTGCAGTAGTCTTGTCACCTGGTGACCTGTGACCTTGCACAGGCTATCGGCAAGCCAGCCTCAGCCAGACTGCTTTCTAGAATGTGTTCTGGACCCATCTTTTCACGCCAGGCAGTGGGGGGCAGTTCTCACTGCCCTGTCATCACTCCTGATTCTTTTCTCCTGGTCCAGAAAGCACGGAGGATAGATCAGCACACAGTGAAATGCTGGCTCTGTGTCCCGTGGTGCCCAGTTCTGAGTGGTTTTTTTAGAGCACGCCTTCCTGTGGCTTAGGAGTGGATGGTGGAAGGCTTCCTTTCCCATAGCAGGGAGAAGCCGCTGCATCCTGCTCCCCAGGCTGACAACTCCCTCATCTGTGACTCTTCAAATGTCTCTAGATTTCTGTTTAAATAAAGAGCTGGGCTGGCCTAGCAGTCCTGGTTTTGCTGCTGCTTAAGGGGTCATGTCCTCTGCTCCTGAGCACTTAGTGTTTTCACTTTAGGACTTAAAATGCGTTTCAAACATAATGAGAACAGGTCCATTCAACATCCTGTTAGATAAACCATGAAGCTTTGTGGTATGCTTCTCCTCTTCTGGGTCATATGATAGGTCCTAATCAATTAAAAGGATCATGATGTGCAAACAGATGCAAATAAATTTGGAAACCTTGATGCAATGGATAATTTTCTTGAAATATGTTATTTGTCAAAAGTAACCACATAAGAAACAAAAAAATCTAAACACACTGATTTATGTAAAAGAAATAGGAGAAGTTGGAAAATTGCTGCTCCCACGTATACACTAGACTCAGATGGTTTAACCATGAGTCCATAACATTTCTTACTTGTGTGTTTTGTATCCTCTCTTTTTTGCCTTGGTTGGTTTAGCCAATTGTTTATATAATTTATTGTTTTCTTTTTTTCCCCCAAAGAAGCAGCTTTGCTTTTGTTTACTGGTCCTACTGTTTTGCTATTTTCTAACTCATCCATCTTTGCGTTTGCTTTTAATAATTCCTTCCTCCTGGTTTATTGATCTTACTCTGCTTTGCTTGTGTTGACTCTTGCAGTCAGTGCTCCATTTCTTGCTTTCTATTCTTTCACTTGTATTAATGTAAATATACAAGCCAATAAATTTTCCTCTGATCACTTATTTAAATATATTCTCTAGGTCTGATATACGTATAATGTTTTCAAGGTTATTTTTCTGGGGTATTCTGTAGTTTTTTATTTCTAAATTGAAGAGATTTTTAAAGTATTTTGCTATTAATTTTCTTTTATCAGATTGTGTAGAAGAAAGCTATTGCTGCTTTTTTGGAATTCATCAATTTTTTCAAAATTGTCTAATATGTCCTAATTTGTGAGTCTCTCAGAAGGGTAAAAATTTTAAATACATTAATCATATCTACCTCTTAACTGTGTTGTTTTATTGTTAATTATTAAAAATTAATTGTAAATATTCAATAAATGTTTAACATTTAATTAAATGTTAAATTTTAAATATATAATTAAGAATAAAATGTTAAATGTTAATTGCTGATAAATAATTGTTAATTCTGTTGTGAGTTCTTCCCTACATTTTTTGTTTTATTTATTTGATCTTCCATAGACTAAGAGAAGTAAATTAAAGCCTATTGGCGCTACTATATTCCTATGACGTCTGGTATTTCTGTAACTTCTGCCTTATGACTATTACTGCTGTGCTATTTCTACCGGCACTGTGAATTGCACGTTAGCTCGGACTCACCAAATGCTCCTGGGCCTGAATTCCACCTTCTCTGATGCTAGGATTGTCACCTAATATTTCTTCTTCCTCTCCTTCCTCATCCCTCTCCTTTTCTCCTGATTTCAGTCACTGATTATCTCGCTTGGTATTCATCTTTGTACCGTGAGAGACCTCATCCTTCAAAGACCCCATCCTTCTTTTACTGGATTTGGGATTTATTGGGCTTGCAGTTTCCTCCCATATATTTGTCCATTTAAAATTTCCCAGTCTTTCTGAATCAATTTGTTTCAGTGCCTCTTGTACAGAACGAAGAGTTGGGTATTGCTTCGCGGCTCGCTCTGAAAATCCATTTCTTTAATAAGCGAATGAGGCTTTTTTTTAACGTATGACTATGACAGCTATGTATTATCTTAGTTTTGTGAATTTTTTTGTTTGTTTATCCAGTTTTATCAGAGGCTTTCATTATGTGGTCTATCTGCTTAGCTTAGATTTAATTTTAAAAACAGTTCTGATATATTGAAGAGCTTACATTTTGCCTCTAGCACTTGCACTTATAGTGGTAATTTTATATGCTATCTTTAGGCTTTATACAATTTCTATTAGTTTCCTACTATAAGCAATATTTCCTCTTTTCATCCTCTCCCATCATTCTCTTCCTCCACTCTATTTTAGTTAATTATACTATATTTCTTAATGTTTAATTTTGTACTGTTAAATATGCTCACACTTCTATTATTTGATTTGACAACTTTAAAGTATCAACTTTTTTTTTTTTTTTGATGAGGAAGATTGGCCCTGAGCTAACATCTGTTGCCAATCTTCCTCTATTTTTTTTCCCCTCCCCAAGTCCCAGCACATAGTTGTATATCTTCGTTGTAGGTCATTCTAGTTCTTTTTTGTGGTACGCTGCCACAGCATGGCTTGATGAAAAGTGTGTAGGTCCACACCTAGGATCCAAACCAACAAACCCTGGGCTGCCAAAGCAGAACATGCTAACTTAAACACTCAGCCACGGGGCCAGCCCCTGACTTGACAATTTTAAAACATACGGTGAGGAAGAGATTATTAGCATAACCTTCCAGTGTCCCCCTACAGACCACGTGTGAGGTTCGAGGGAGGATAAACAAAAGCAAACAGGGATTATATGATGGACCAATAGGACACTGTGCCCAGATGATCAAAATTAACGTCACCCCCCCCAGGGCCAGAACTTCATGGACCTCCAGACGTGGTGTCCTGAGAAGGACACGACATTGCCTACGCAATATTCTGGCCAGAAATGCATCACCCAGATCCAGTCCTAAGGAAACATCAGCCAGATGCAAATAAGGAATTTGTTTTTCTAAAAAAAAAGAGGTTGGGAGGGAGATGTTGTCCTTCAAAAAAAGTGTCGATGTTATATAAGACTAAGGCTGTGGCAGTGTTCCAGATCAAAGGAAACTAAAGAGCATGGCATTTAATGCAATACCTGGCCCTTGACTACATCTTGCACTGGAGGGGAGGACATGCTATAATGATATTGTTAGGTCCACTGACAAAGCTTGAATATAGAAGGTAGACTGGGTAACAAGTATGTATCAGCGTAAATTTACGAAGCTGATAATTGTACTGTAATTAAGTAAAAGGATATCCCTATTCTTAGGAAACACACATTGACTTATTCAGGGATAAACGGCCAAAACTTTCTTTCCAATAGTTCAGAAAAAAATTACATATGTATATGTGTATAGATATATGTGTGTGTGTATACACAGAGAGAGAAAGAAAAGAAACTAATGATAAAACAAGGGACAAAATGTTAACAATAGGTGAATGTGGGTAAGGGTGTTTGTTGTATTGTTTTTATTTTTGCAACTTTCTATAAATTTGAAATTATTTCCAAATAAAAGTTTAAAATAAGATGCCTTTGAATCTCTGCTATAGATAAGGCAATCCATGAAATTCATTCACCTGCCTTCTTCTCCTCCCTTCCATTTTATCTCTACTTTGTAAATAGTATCTATGTTCTGTTCTGATGCACTGATTCTCACATCAGCTTTAGACTTAGTATTACAATTATATATTTTCAATGCTCACTGCCAGCCATTTTGCCACGATTTTCTCAGTCATCTCTTGGTTGGTTATTTATTCTATGTAGATTCCTCAAGAAGGGCTCACAGGAACAATATCCCTGAATTCTTGCATTAAAAAACTGTTTTCCTGTAGCCTTTATACCTGAAAAACACTTGCCCAGAGAAAGAATCCTCAATGCACACTTCGTAGGAACAACCCCACTGTCCCCCGGCAGCAAGTGGAGCTGTGGAGAGATCTGGGCCAGCTGATTGTCTTTTTCCTCTTACAAAAAGACTTGGTCTTTTTTCACTTGACTGACCAAAGGCTTTTATGTTGTTGTTATTTTAAAGGCCAATTATTTTACTAAGATATGTCTTTGTGTTGACTGATCTGGGTCAACTTTCTCTGGAACATAGCATCCCATTTCAATATATAGATTTAAATCTCCTGTTTCAGGAAAATCCTCTTTAATCATATTTTTGAACATTTATTGTATTCCATCATTTTGTTGTGTGTATTTTTTTAGGATGCCAAATTTGTGCATGTTGGACATCTTTTGTCTTTTTTCTATATCTATCACGGGATGGGATAGAGGTCATTTTCCCTAGCTGGCTGCTGCTGGCTCCTCACATCACATACTTGTGCAAGTGGAAGTAATGGTGTCAGGTTCTGTCTGAAAGCAGGGAGAGCTCCACACCATCCTGCCAGAATTGGGCCTCAGTCTCCAATATCATGTTCCCCTCTTCTCCCATCACCAGAACGAACAGCTGTCAATCACTCTTCTATCACTAGAAAAAGGACTGCATGAGAAGTGGGCTCACCTCTCATGGGTTTCTAAAGTCCTTAAGACTCACTACTTCCATATCTCTCAGCATAGCAAAAGGATCCAACAGGAGTTACAAACAAACTCAATTTTGTGAACAGCATTTGTTGTTGAGTACCATGTTATTTTTACATTCAATTCACACTAGGTGCAATGCAAAAAAGAAACCTGGGCACCTGTTCTCCTTTTTAACTCTTGGAACTTCAATTTTATCATCTGTAAAATGAAGTCAATAGGATATGTCTTGTAAGATTCTAGTAAGGATTAGCGGTAAAATATGTAATCTTCATTTATGGTTTGTGGCATCCGGTGGATGTTGACAGCAGGACAACTATTGATCTTCAGACTGTCTTCTCCCTTTGCTTTCCTCTTTCATGTTTAGAGAGGAGCAAATTCAATGGAAAGAAAAGCGACCTTTGAAAGTTTAGTCTATCCCACAGTTGATAGAATTATAGAAAGACACTTTAAGACAAAATCTCTCATTTGATTTCAGCTCAGTATAGAAAATCCAAATTTTAGTGCAACCTGCTTTCTGATTTTAAACAAAGTTACAAAAACAGAGTAGGAAAAAGATCTTACTTATTTTTATCACTGTGATAGTAAAACATTAATTAATCTGTTCAAGAAAGATCATTTGAAAAGTAGATCGAAAAATCACTTCAATGTCAAGCGGTAAGAGCCACCAGGCCGCAGTTAAAATAGCACAGGTCTTGCCATCAGAAATGCCCAGCATGAATCTCAAACCCATTATTTACAAGCCATGCGATTTGACGTTAAGCTACACAACTCTTTTGAACTTCAGGTTTCTCATCGGAAGAATAGGCCTTATTTATTTATCTCATAGAACGTCGGGATTAAATGAAATAAGAGATATGAAAGGATGGTATAGTTTTAATTATTATCCGCTGCGTGTCCCAAGTATTAATATTATGAAAACAACTGTGTGATTCAACCTTCCTATTTGTGAGTCTGGATTCCAGTAGTTTCCACATTCACTGGAGGTCGGGGCAGGAGCCGCTCAGAGTAGCAAGCATTACCTTGATTATCGTTGCCTAGGTGTCATCTAAGGACCTAGGAGTAAAACGGAGCCAGAGATACCCTAACTCAGCATACCTTGCGGTACGTTATTTGAAGTCTATTAATACTTCTTTTGCATGAAGTGTTTCAGTGTCTGGTCAGACCAGGTGTCCTCAGGTCGGTTCAGCTGGCACTAAGGCCTAACAAGGAAATGAGGTAAAGAGCACTGGGAAGAAGATTCTTAGTCTGCACCCATTTTGAGGGCAAACAGTTAATTAAATCCTTGCTGTTAGAGCTGGGGACAGGTCTTAAAAAATTTGACATTTCTCAAGCTTTATAACAGCTATTCAGATGTGGTTCCTGCATTTAGCCAGTTGTCTCTCTCTCATCCAGAAGCACTCAGAGTAAAATGTCCTTCTTTTACAATTTCTGAGGGTGTGAAATTCTTTTTTTTTATGTAGCTAGTCCTAGCTAGAGCTTTTTTTTGGTGAGGGAGATTGGCCCTAAGCTAACATTTGTTGCTCATTTTCCCCCTTTTTTTTCTCCCCAAAGCCCTAGTACATAGTTGTATATCCTAGTTGTAAGTCATTCTGGTTCTTCCATGTGGGATGCTGCCACAGCACGGCTTGAGGAGCATGTGTAGGTCCACACCCAGGATCCAAACGTCAGGCTGCCAAAGTGGAGCGTGCGAACTTATCCACTTGGCCACAGGCCAGACCCCTGTGGGTGTGAAATTCTCAAAAGTTCTATGAAACCATAGTCTCTGCAGGATTCCAGGTGTGGCAGCTTATTCTTGTGCTCTCCCAATGATGCTGTTATCAGCGGGTATATTCATAAAAGTCTTCAGCAAGCAGTTTGTGTTTTCTACACGTCACATTTAAGGGACATGTGAAATCGATGGTGCCACCATTTTTGCTTTCTCATCAATACTTCTAGGCACAGCACACAGCCACTGCTCTGTGCCCTCACGCCATCCAAGACAAGCCATACGTCACTCCTGATGAAGGCATCCTTAAACTAAAGAATCAATTTCTTCTTCTTGGGGCTATTTAATGTCTGCCAGGTTGACTTTATCTTATTAATATTTATAAAGGCAATCATTTGAGTGTCTACAATTCACACTAGAAAGGAAAAACCTATGGAGTTGAAATCACTGTCCTGAGGACAATTTTTAGAATGTCAAGTATGTCCTGACTTTCACGTTGGGCTGGTTCATTCTGGTGACTGTGTGCTTGCATGATAGGCTCCTGTTTCCTATCCTTTGTGCTTCAATTTATAGCGTTGGAACAGTGGTTACCAATGATTTGTCTAATGGATTTAAAACATAACTTGCCAACAGAACAAGGAAAATGCCGTCTACAAAATGGAACTATATCCAAACATGAAGGGTTTGCTATTATCCAGGGATCAAGAAGACATCTCTCCCCGACCCCCTCCCTCACCGCAATTGTTCGATACGTACCTTTACAATATGAACTAATCATGCGGGTTATAGCACTTGTTCTGCATGATTATGATAGAACTGTGAGATAAAAGCATTTGGACTGAATGCAAGTAGAGAATATATAAATAATTACTTACTGTATTATTGAACGGATTATCTACTATAAACCCAATTTATCCCCTCAGAAGGATTTTAATAATAAGATGCTGAAAGACTGCACACGTGTTACACAGATTATCTAAGGGGTTACTTTGGGAACATGAAGAATTGACTTGACAAATGTGCTTTCACAATGAATAACTAGAGCATCCATCAAAACAAAGGCTAATGGCCAGAATCAGTTAAGCACAGCCCCTGTATTGGCCCATATCAACAGATGGTGCAGATTTATGAAAAGGCATAGGACCAATCAAACAGGGCTTACTTCTCAGAGACCACCAAAGACATCAGCATAGTTGGGACACATAGCAGCAGGACCACCAAGGATGACTGCCCAGGTCATGCACTGCTTGACTCCAGAGGTATCATTCAGTTGCAATGCACTGTGACTAGGACCCTCTGCAACTTGGCACCCTGTTGGGCAGAGAGAACTGCATTATCCTGGACAGATATGGCCTCTGGACCCATCCCCAATACCTTACTACAGGGTTTTTGAAGATGCAGATGATAACGTTTTTTTTACTTTGTAGGAGCATAGTTGCTCCTCTCCAGGCCTAGCGTTATACACATCAGTCTAGCATGTTTCTGCACAGAACCTAGCAAAACACATTCCAGAGACCACCACATCCCAGGCAGGTCCACCGTGTCAATCTCAGCGTTATATAATGCACAATACACAGTTTGCTCAGCATAAACAAATGTCTCATTCATCACTTTCACCCTCTCCAGGCTGGTGCATCCTGGTCTGGGAACATTCTTAGGACTGCAGCCTGGGTCATTTTGCTAACAAAGCCCTTAGACTAGCTTAGTTTCTCCTGAATGCTGAAAACTCAGGAGCATAACCTAATAGGAGATGCAATGAGAAAATGGGGCCATGTGTTTCTCCCCTGGCCTTATAATCTGAGGGCCCAGAAAAAGACGGCTGTGAGGCAGACTCCATGCTGAAGTGAACCCATACTCCTGGTCCTCACGTTAGCCAAAGAGAGCGGTCAGCTTTAGTCAGTCCATGAAGTAATGCAAGCCTTGGCCAGTGGGAACCGCATGGGCTTTAGACTCTCACAGAAGTGAGTTTGAATCCTGGTTCTACAAACTTAGCTCCTGACATACATCAGGTCATGCGCTTGACCTCTCTGAGGATCAGCTTTTTCCACCTAAGATGCTGTGATAATACTTAATTTCC
Organism: Equus przewalskii; assembly: GCF_037783145.1. Lineage (NCBI taxonomy): Eukaryota > Metazoa > Chordata > Mammalia > Perissodactyla > Equidae > Equus > Equus przewalskii. The sequence continues at coordinate 76,473,570 of NC_091839.1, forward strand.
TGCATTAATAGTAGGATTAATAAGATATGTATAATGCTCCTAGCACTGGTCCTAGCACATGGTAGGTGACCAATGAGTAGTAGCTATTAATTTTATTACAAGAATGAACTATAAACCATGAGAACAATTGCACTAAGTGAATGACTATTTGTACCTGTGTATGGTTATAACATTATATCTTTCTATAGCAAAGTTGAAAAATTAATTTCAACTATACAAGTTATTAGAATACATTCTCCCTTAAAAAAAAATAGGACATAGATGAAGTAATTACTCTGATCACTCACTACTGCCACCTATTAATACTGTTCTCCACCTTACCTCCTAAGAGGCAATCAGTATCCTGAGACTTTCATATGTAAACGTAAATGTATATAAAACTATATAAGGTTTCCGGGTTTCTAAAAATATTTTACGTTGAGTCATTATATGCTGTGATACCATATGTATCACACTAGCAGTGTTTTTGTCTGTTTTTCTCAACATTGTTTTGAGATCAGACCGTGTTGTTATACTCAAATCAAGTACTTTCTTTTGAACTATTGTATTGTGGCACTCCCATTTGTGAATATACCACATTTTATTTATGCATCCCTGATTGATATATTTTTAGAGTTTTTCTAATGTTTCACGATTAAAAATAATGTTATGAACAAACTTGGCACAGGTGGAAAATTTGTCAAGGGTATATGCCTGAAGTAGGACTCCTGGGTATAAATATTTTAAATCTCACTGGCTATTGGCAAATTCCTGTGTAAAGTGGAGAGGAGAGTGACCATATCAATTGACACTCACAGCGACAGCTTATAAGGGCCTCTGTCTCCTCAGGTCCTCGCTGACTTGCCTTTTCCCTTTGTTGATGGTCTCCTCTGTTGTGCAGAAGCTTTTTAGTTTGATGTAGTCCTACTCGCTTATTTTTGCTTTTGTTGTCTTTGCTTTTGGCGTCAAATCCAAAAAATCATCACCAAGGCTTCGCCAACTTTTGATATTATCTACTGTTTAAATTTTTTGCCAGACTAGTTAATGAAAAACATGCTGTCTTACTTAACTTTCACTATATGTTCTCCATAGGCATCCTCTGTTATCTAGATTGCAAGTGTATTTTCCTAATCTGTCACTTACTTTTTAACTTTTCACTGAAGTCTGTGGAATAGAAGATTTTATAATCTGAGGTAGGCACATTTGAAAATGTTTCTTAATTGTTTTTGGTTTTTGTGTCTTAAGAAATACTTTCTGGGGCCTGCCCCGTGGCCGGGTGGTTAAGTTCGGCACTCTACACTTCAGCAGCCCAGGTTCGCGGGTTTGGATCCCGGGCACGGACCTACACCACTCATCAGCCATGCTGGCAGTGACCCACGTATAAGGTGGAGGAAGATTGGCACAGATGTTAGCTCAGGGCTAATCTTCCCCAGAAAAAAAAAAGAAAAGAAATACTTTCTTACTTGCCAATTATAAAGATATTCTGTATATTCTTTGAGTAGTTTTAATTTTGCTTTCCATTTAGTTCTATAATACAGTTAGATTTCTTTTTCTAGGGATCTAATTCATTTTTTCCATGTATTAAGCCAGTTGTCCTGAAAATGTCTGTTGCATAGTCCATCGTTTCTTCCCTCCCACCCTCACACAGCAAGTGTCCACATACATGTGAATCTGTCCCCAAGCTCTCTGTTTTGGTTCGTTAATCGATTTGTGTGTTCTTGCACCAATACCACATTATTTACCCTAGCTTTATAATAAACTTTGATAGCTGACAGGGCAAATCAGCACATTTGAGTTCTTTTTCGGAATTGTTTTGATTATTTTTGTATATTTAGTATGCCATGCAAATTCTAGACCAGTTTGTCAACCTCTGTGAAGAGTACAATGGGGATATTGGTTGGGACTGCATTTACTTTACGTATTCATTTTGGCAAGAGCAACATCTTTACAACAATGTATCTTCACTTCAATGACCATTGCATCTCTCCATTTATTGGGGTCTTATTTTATGTCCTTCTATAACAGTTCGTAACTTTCTGTATAAATGTATTCTATTTTTTTGGTTAGATTTCTTTCTTGTCACTTCATTGTCTTTGTTGCTATTGTAATTGGAATTTTCTAAATGGTAATTGCTCACGTATACAGAAGCCAGTGGTTTCTGTCTGTGGATGTCACGTCAGACTCACTTTCAGACCAGTTCCTGTACCTCCAATAGCGTGCCATTCATTATCACGCATTTTCCAGATAAAAAAACTATACTATCTACAGATAATCACAGTTTTTCTTTTTTCCTTTTTCTAATCATTGTAACTTTTACTTCTTGTTTTTGACTTGCTGCCTTACTCCAGTACAATTGGGCTATTAGTCCTGACAGCCAGCATCCTCATCTTATTCCTGCTTTTACTTGCTGTGCTTCCAATGTTTCACCATTAAATATAATCTTTGCTAAATATTTCTGGTAAATAACTTTCACCAGGCTAACGAAAGTTTCTTTTGTACCTAGTTAGCTATTAGTTGTGTGTGTGTGTATGTGCCTTAATCATGTATGATATTGAGTTTTGAATTTCTAATGAGTTCTTTCTCTTAACTGCTTGTAATTTGGTTCCTGGGTGTAAGACTTCCCCTAATTTTTCTAATGATGGCATTAGATTCATTTCAAACCTGCTGTTCTTAATGCTTTAGTACTATTCATACTTTTCTCAGACTAAGTTCTGTATTTTGCTCTCTTTCATTGCTCTCTTTCCTCAGTCTCTCCCTCTTGACTTTGAGCTTATCTCTGTACTGTGATTCCTGACGCCGGTCAGCTGCTTTTGTATACCAAGCCTGTCTGGAGGGGAAAGCAGAAGCTACTCTGGGGGATCGGGCTCCACAGGGCTTTAAATGAGTGTGGGGAAGGGCAGGGTGTCCCTGCTGGGACATCTTGGCACCAGCTTGAGCTTAACAGTTGCTATTCCTCTGCCTATCACCAAGGGCTTGGCCCTCTGTCCCACACGTTGCTTCTCTTGGAAACAGATACTCCTGTCACAGCTTCCTAGCCCTAAAATAGAGTATGCGTGTTGATGTAGGGGGGATTTCTAAGAGTTCACCAGCCAAGTAGTTTTTACTGCAACAACCCAACCAAGCATCCTCACGATCACCTTTTGGCCTCCTCCAGCCTCTGGTTTCCACCCTGTTGGTTGAAGCCCATCTGCTGTTGCTCTCACTGTCTGTGGTGTCCCTCTCCCCTGGGCTTCCGCACGTGGTTGGGGCTGCTATTTATCTCTTTAAAATATGATCCCCTTTAAGTAATTTAGGGATCCATCACAATTTTTGAAAATTTTCTGTCTTTTATTAGGGTGAGTGTGACTATGTATTTGTATACACACACTCAAACTTTCACTCCTCGAGTTTGTTGTAGCATGTCAGAGTTCATTTGCACTCAGCCTGCTATTTGGAAACCACAGCATCCTATCTTTAAATCAGAAGTCTTTGTCCACTAGGGACTTTTTCTAAACTTGAACCTGATCTCTTAAATTACAAAAAAAAAAAAAATCAATTGAATGAGTAGGAAGAACAACATCAAATATGATTTGATCTCAAAAAGGCGTCTCTCTTAATTTAGATATGGGAGTAGGGATTGACCCATTTAAGAGCTATCTGTGAGCCACTGCGTTTGGGTGCCCCTGACTCCATTTGTTACTTCTGTGAACTTGAATAAGTTATTCAGTATCTGAGACTCAGCTGGGTTGTGAGGGTGAAGTAGAAAAATGTACATGAAAATAGTTTATAATTGGTTAAACACGGTGCATGGAAATAATCACTGTTAGCATGACCCTATTATCTTTGATTTCTTATCTGTCACATCTGAATTTTTGAGTTGTTCACGCATCATCAACACATGTTGCCTACTTGTAAAGAATTATACTCGATGGAAATATTTCCATGTTGTTCCAGAAAGCTGATAACACATTGTTTTCAATATGCGCTTCACATTGACTGAGAGAAAGTATAGCGCTGTGGATTTTAGTAAGGATTTTAGAGTAAAGTGGGCGAAGGCCCTAACCTTCACTTCCTTTCTTCCTAAATCCTTTATGAAAACAATCACAGCTCCATGGCAGTTATATGCAGTGTGTGGATTCCTTGACACTATTATTCCTGCAATAACTTCAGCTGGCTAGAGGATTAGAAGAGCATCTCTGTGTCTCGTTCAAATCCTGTGTTTGAAGGGATGGTACAATTGATTAAGAATGCCTCAAAGAAGGTTATTAGAATACCCCAACAAGAAGACTTTCCTGGATCCTCACTGCTCAGCATATCAGTCTTTCATTTAATCTATCCTTCAGTCTTGCTCAATTGCTAGTGCAGCTTCACATCATTCCATCCAGATTTGCTGAGGACTTACCAGACAGAAAAAGAATGTATCCTAGATTCCTGCTCTGTATGCACCGATTCTTTTTTTCAGCGTTATTTTGTGTTAGTCTTTATTGGAAAGCACAGAGCTGCGTCCTTATCTTTATTGAGGTCAGGAGGCCTGGATATAACGAAGTTCATGTGGCAACGTCACGTTGATCAACCACAAAGACCTTTTCCACAGCAGGGGGATCTCAGACACGTGGTCTTTCAGTTGCTGTTGTTGCGGAGCGTTGTTTGTTATGTTTTGTTTTGAGTGGTGGCTTATTTGGCTACACTTCTTAGAAATTTCCAGAAATACAGTCAGGAAACAACCACTTACTCTTTGCAAGCAGTGAAATTGATAGAATATTCTATAAGTGTTTATCTATAAGATAGATGGTGGGACTAGAGGATATTTCAAGTTTCAGCCAGCACTGAAAATCCGCAATTCTATAATGATTAACATAAATCTCACACAATAGGCTATCCCTTTACTGTTTCAATGGTGATACTAGTTAAAAGGGAAAGGCTGTTGTGTATGACAAGATTTCTCTTTGTTACTCCTTGTCGTATACAGACAACAAGATTAGAAGATTATTTGGGACTGAGTATTGAAGAAATAAAAATCAATTGATTGAAAAACCTGTCTTTGTCATTTTTACTGTTCTGTGTGTGGACTTGAACTTTTTTAAAAAAAATTGTGTCTTTTTTGTCCCCATAACATATCAACGTCATTTTCTTATGAATGTTAGTGCCCGTTATATTTGTTAAGAGTCACTGAATATAAGCAGCCTGTAATTCTCAAGAACCTAGAGCATCAGATAGCCCTTTTGCTTTATTATGCATTACCATTGACAAACTCATGACCTTCTGACTCTGTTAATGGGACTTGCCTCTCAAAGAAAAAACAAACAATATCTGTTATTAATCACTAGGCACCTAGGATCTTGAAACTTAGATAATTGAATTCTAATTAGCTGGAATTAAGATGTAATGACAAATGGCCCACAAATTCCATCTGGAGCCTAAACGGTCTCCATCACTCACTCGAAGGCTGTGTGGTTCCTTGAAATGGTGGCAAGAACATGAGACCTTGAGAAGTCATACTACCTACCAGCTGTGTAACCTCTCTGAAGGAAACTCAGCTGAACCTCTCAAAGGAAGACACTCCCTCTCTTAACAGCTCCATTAGGATTCTTGTATCAGTTGGAAGAGAGATGTGAAGTCACTTTGTAAACTTGCCTCATATTACCTCATTATAAGCTTTCAGAGCCATTTGGAAAGTATATACCTTTCCAATATCAGAGCAGGTTGAAACCACCTTGGGCACCAAGGACAGCCGAACAGGCAGGCTTTGACGTGATGGGAACATTGCCTGCAAACCGGAAGAATCCACCATAGCTTCCAGACTGCAGATTCCTCTGTCTCTCAGAAAACAGTGTTCATTGTTCCTACCACCTCACTGATGGGGCCCTTGTCCATCTTGCTTCTACTATAACTGCCACTCCTCACCTGTAAATGCCCACCCTCTTGTCTCTGGCTCTTCAATTCTAATTATTCTTAGCTGCTTCTTACTCAGAAATTTATCTAAGCACGCCCTCGTCCTATGCATCTTTTCAGCTTCTATTCCCACCACCAATGAAACAACCATTTCTTGGCTCACAGTCAAACAACCAAGAAAGAGAATATGTTTAATGTTTCATTTCCTGAATGCATAAAACCATTTTCTGAACCTAATATTCAGCAGGCTCCCGGTCTTGGATATGAACACAGGCAGAAAATTCATCTTGCGATGCTTACATAATGGTGCTCTGTTTCCTTCTCTGTTGTTCGTTGAGCAACCCAGGACAGAGCATGTACATTTATTTTTGAAGGCACCCAAGACTGAGAGAAGCAGCCATCCAACTCCTTTGTTATTACATTTCTGAACCCCTTCACATTTCTCAAACACAGTAGCAATGAAGCCACACAAAGTGCTGCCTTCAAAGGGATGGGTTTGGGCATGTTTGAAATCCCAGGCAAAAGCTTCAATTGCCACTGCAAACCATGGGCTCTTGGCACCCAGACTGAGGTTCGAGCTGGAGTCTTAGCACGTCCCACTTGCTCTGAGGCCACAACCAAATGTCATACAACCCACACAACACTGAGAAATGTTGCTACATGCAACCCAAAGTCCTGGTGTTCTGGATGCAAGAATCATAGGTTCATCAAGTACTTGTCTATTAATAAGTGTACAGTAAGGCTATGTATGGCAATGGGAGAAGGTAACAGGGAAAGACAGGACTCCTGGTAACAGGAGCCCCACTGGGGGCTCCACAGAAGTGGAACTTGAAGTCCCCTCAGCACTCATGGCCTCCCTGGAGGCCAAGCCAATTTGTCTCTGCCACAGCAGCACCAGTGCGTGGATCCTCGTCCATGCTCTGCAAGTGATACAACCCACCCACTCCATTCCCATCTCCTTCTCTGTGGTTCTTCTCGCTTCTCTTTCTGCTGCTTACCATATATGATGCTTTCACATCTTGACAATGTTTTTCATTTCACGCTGCTTCATGGGTCAGTGAACAGTTTACGGCCGGGCTGCCCAGGCACTGGACACCAGCACCTCGTCCAGTAGCTGGGGCTGGGGCAGCACGGCAGTGGGAAGAGAGCTGTCCAGTTGTGAATCCGGGGCTGCTTTCCCGGCAAGGGAGTGAGCTTGCCAACATCCCTCAGAAAGTGCCATGCCTATGTCCTGGTCCACCCACCACTGTCTCTCTCTTGGACCACAGTGATATTCTCCTGCTTCCACTCTGCTCCCCTACAGCCCTTTCCTCACATAGAAGGCAGTGCAATACTTTAAAAACCCAGCTCAGATCATGTCATTCTTCTGCTGAAAATACTCCATTCTGAATAAAATCTAAACATCTCTGTCTACAAGATCCCACATCAATTCCTAGGCTACTTGCTCACTCTTATCTCCCGCTGCCCTGCCCCTGCCTCACTGTCCAGCCACCCCAGCCTCCTTTTTGCTCCTCAGAACACCAAGCACTGTCTCCCTCCGGACCTTTCATCCAACGTTCTTTCCCTGGCATGTTCCTCTCTCCTACATCCACGTGCTTACTCCCTTATTTCACTCAAGGCTTCTCTCAGAGAAGCCTTCTCTAACCCTTTACCTAAATTGTGACCCTTCATCCTATCACTATCTCCTTGGCCTCCTTCTATTGTGCATCTACATCTTTGTTTATTGGCTGTCTTCTCCACTAGAATTTAAACTCCACCATGGCAAGGATTCATTGGTTTGATTTACTCATATCCCAGTAGCTGCAATAATGCTTGGCACACAGTAGATGCTCAATAAATATTTGTCAAATAAATGTATAAATGAATGAATTAGAGGCACCGTGGGCATGAAAAGATGTGGCTGACTTGTCTAGAACAAGACTACTGGAGAAGATGGATGAGTAATTTTAACCATAGCAATAAGTTCTAGGATTTGGGCAAACAAAGAGTTCTGCCATGTACACTTTGACTCTTTTGGGGGAACTGGAGGCTAGACAAAAGGCATCCTAGTTGGAAGCATGTGCACAGAGCAGAAGGGAAGAGAAAGCATGGCACATGTGGAGGAACTCCCCATCATGATGCCTTCAGCTGCAAATACCAGAAACCCCAAACTTGCATTGGCCTAAACAATAAGGAAATGTATCATCTCATCTGGATGGAAGCTCATACGTAGGGTGGGCTCCAGGAGCAGTGGATCAGGCCTCCAATTATGCTTTTCTGAAGTTCTCATGGCTCTACCCTCCTCCTTTGTTGGCCTCATCCTTGTACTTATAGCAAGATGGCTACACAATGTCCAGACATCATTTCCAGCCTTAGCGATGCCCAGAAGAGCTGTCTTTTCCTCAGGCCTATTTTTTATACAAGGAAATAATTCCTGGAATACCACCAACAGACTACCTCTCACACCCCATTAGCCAAAACTGGGTCACTTAGCCTTTTCTAAATAATCATCAGAAAAGAGAATTCAGGACTATCATGACTGGCTTTGACGAATTACCCAAGGCAAAGGTGTTTGGAAAGTCAATCACCATTACCACTGGAGTTTGGGGATAAGAGGAGGCAAAAAGTGGAAAGAAAACAGGGTCAGAAAATGAGTCTTCATGTTATGCTATGGAGTTTGGACTTAACCATGAAGGCTACTGGTAAACAATAATGGGGTTTTTTGGGGGGTTTTTTGAGGAAGATTAGCCCTGAGCTAACTACTGCCAGTCCTCCTCTTTTTTTGCTGAGGAAGACTGGCCCTGAGCTAACTTCCATGTCCATCTTCCTCTACTTTATATGTGGGATGCCTACCACAGCATGGCTTGCCAAGAGGTGCCATGCCCACACCAGAGATCTGAACCAGCAAACACCGGGCCACCAAAGCGGAACGTGCACGCTTAACTGCTGTGCCACTGGCCAACCCCCAGTGATGGGTTTTAAGAAACAAAGTTGCAAGTCAGTTTCCCAATGTACAAAATAGCTAAAGTGGCATTGTGGAGAATGGATTGGAGGGAGAAAGACTAAAGACAGGGGAGCAGCTGGGACTACATCAGCAATAGCAAGAGAAATACAGAGTTTATATGAAGATAAGGCTACTAAGGGTGGATTAGGAAAACCTAAGGAGGTAGAGTGCCATGACCACTAGCAGGGTCTGGTGACTGAGGGGATGTTGGAGCTGAGGCGGATGAAGATTTAATGGCGAGCTGAAGTTTCTGTCTTGGGGAACTGGGTGGAGGGTGGAATAATTCACAGAAATAGGAAATAAAGGGAAAGAGATTTGAGAGGGACGCAATGATTATCGTGCTTGATGTTCTCAGACAGAGACGTGTAAAAGGTGGTTGGAGATAAGCATTAGGAGTTCAGAGAGAGGTCTGAACACGTGTTTATTTGCTGATCATGGACTAGGTGACAGTCACAGTGTGGGGTGTGTGGATGGTACAAGATGCATCAGGAGGAGTGCCCCTCCTCCCCAAGGAGCATATGACTTTATTGGCTAGTTGCAAAAATAATCACATAAGTTTCCCAGAGGTGCTTGGAAGCACAAATCTCTTTGAGTTGTAGCAATCAGCTAATTTCAGTAGAAGTCGTAAGTGGAGTTTTGATCAGTGAAACAGAGAAAGGCCCTGTTAAGCGAGACAAATGGAAATAGCCCAGACACGAAGAAATAAGGAACCAAAACCAGGAATGCTAGAAACAGCAGTGAAAAGGACTGGATGGATGTCCATGACATTTTGATAAAAGAATCCATACATTTTTGTGACTAATTAGATATATAGAAGGAGGACTTCAAGATGTTGGATTTTGTTTTTTGAGTGATTGAAAGAACCAAAATAGGGAAATCAGTGCAGGGAGCCTATTGGGTTGAGAGGAGTTAAAAGAAAGTGTCATTTTTAGACATGTTGATGTTGAGAACGTGGGACATTCCGTGGACAGACTGGAAATGTAGGAGAAAGGTCGGAGCCGGAGACGGAGTTCTGGGGTCCCTGTGCACATCTGATTGGGAGGCATGAGTCACAGAGATTACAATGGTGCCCCTGGTATTGTGCGGTGCTCTGTGCACATTACAGGTATTTAAATTGTAATTATTGAATATCTTTTCCTCAAATGGATTTGAACAAATGGTCAGTTAAATACATATCAATCTGAACCTAACATCCTACGAATTTCAAAAAAATTTCATTAAAATAAGTAAGGATTTCTTATATGTGGAAGACAGAATCTGGGACAGAAAAGAGAAAAGAAACAGTATAAGTAAAAGAATCAGGAAAAGAAAATAGCCACTTGCACATGACTATTCATGTGGAAGAATACAGGAGTTGATATATGTTGCATCAATCTTCCATGAAACAAAAGAAATATATTTTAATTCTATGAATATGGAGATTAAGCTGCATAAGAATCATCTCTGGCAGGAAAACAAATCTAGGAACTCTGGGTGTGAAGCTCTTTCTGTGCAGGACTACCCAACGCCTTGAGCGATGATGTGCTTAAGAAAAGCTTTTGACAGTAACGCTGGAGGGCAGGTGTCACGCCTGCCCAACCCCCACAGTCCACAAGCAAGTAGACAACTACATGCTCTAATGAGGAGAAAAGGAAAAAGGAGAGAAGACAAAAGTGCATGCTTAAGAGGATCAGGATTTAACCACTCATCGCATATTTATGAATGTCTAATCATACGCCCATGTACACACACACAGACACACATGAATACACACACATGACTACACACACATGCAATAACACACTTCTTTGATTTAGTTTAAGAGCTGAACATTCAGCCATGATTTATAAGATAGTAGAGACAGTCCATGACTCTCAGAGGAAATTCCTTTTATAATGAACAAAAGAAAATAAATTTTGTCCTATAAACCATTACAGTAACAGAGACTAAACTCAATTAGAGAGCTGTATGAAGGCAGAATCCTAATCAATAACTCTTATATTGACCATCCTAACAATGTTCCACAGAAAACTGGAAGATTTTGTGGCATGCTGTATTTTCTGTCAGACGAGACAAGTTTAACGTAAATTGCTACATATATCACAAATGCAAACAAACACTTATTAGTATGTTTGAAGGTGTTACAAGGCATATTAAAGTAAAACGTGCTGAAGAGAAAACACTGTTGCAGATGCTGTAGTAATTAATTAGTAGAAAACTTCATTTACATGGACTGCATGCTGCGTGAAATCAGGAACCCTTCTGTTTACATATCACGGTACTAGCACATTACGTAGAACGTGCTCCAGGACAGGCACCAGCAAATCGATGAGCTAACGTAGCATTGATGTCCTAGGAGTTATGTTATCACCAAGCGAAATGTGGCTGTTTTTTGGTTAATTTACAACTTAAATGTGAGAGTAAGAGAAACATAGAGATCATATTAAGAGGCTTATTCATTCATTCATTTGTTCATCATTTATTCATTCACACTTCATTCTGAAAAGCATTTAGGAAGGCTTAAAAAAAACATAAAACAGGAAAAGACACATGCAGAAATTGGGAAGAAAAGAGAAAAAAATGGAAGTAGGATAACAGAATAAAATGTAGAGGGTAGAGTGTATACACAAACTACATGCCACAGAAGTCTGAGCACTTGCCGAAAGTGCAAATGGGGTTGTCTTAAAGGACAATGCCAAGAGAAATGTGCACACAGCGCCACGGCGCCACCATCATAAAATACAGTAGGTTGCCACCCAGCTTCTACTCAGATTAATTGGGCAAATATATTATGTAATATTTAATTTCCTGGAAAAAATGCACTACAAACTGCATTACAGAGGCTACTAAGTTATTTTCTTTCAAAGCAAAGTGATTAAATAAAATCCTAATGCTTTCATATTGGTCCCTGTCTGGTTCTCCAAATGAGGAATAAGTAAATTTTCTAAATGAAGCTTAACTTTTTACAGCTTTCAAGGAAAATATGTAGGGAGCAGTTTAGATGGCTGTATGTTTACTTACGTATAAAATTCATGCAATAGAAAGAAGAACCATTAGCACAATTAACTTGTGAATTTCCTTGGCCAACGTGCCCTCATATTCTATATTGAAAAGTTATGTACAGGGTTTATAATGGTCAAGGTGAAACAACTAAAAGTGATGACAAAGAAGAACTGTGGTTTGAGATTTCATTACTTAACGCTGCAATTTAGACTTGAATAAATGCACGTGAACATCCTGCAGAGAGGCTGAGGGCGAGAATGACTGCATCGCTTGAGCCTGGCAGAGGAGGTGAAAACACAGCCGGAGAGGAGAGGGAAACGTGGAAAAGTTGCTTCCTGGAGCAGCTTTGGGATTGTATCCTGTAATCTAGAGCTGGCTCAAAATACATACAGCCCATCCACCAAACTCAGCAAGGAACGGAAGTGAGGAAATACAAAACCCATCCTTGGTTTTATTTGATCTGCAGTGGCTGGATTCATACATCTGATCATTTTTCTGTGTTCTGAGGGGCAGTGAAACAAATTATCAGGGCCAAGTATGAAACCGGGAAGATAAGTTTAGTCCCTAGATGTTTTAAAAGGGAAAAATAATAAATGGAATTCTCATTGGAAGCTTGTTCTCCTCAGTCATTCTCCTTTCCTCTTCCAAATTTAGATTTATTGTGTTCCTTTCCGTATCATTTAAGGTTTGCTCTAGGCTTGACTGTGGGATTCAACTATCTATTTTAAATAAACAAACACTCAAGGAACTTTTCACACATTTCTGAGTCATTTCTTTTTGCTCTTTGAATCTTATTTTTAAGATAACTTCTAAAGCTCAAGTTTTAAGAATATGTATGGACATAAGGTATGTCTCTGTAGTTTAACCGGACTTGTGCAAAAATACTCTAGGAGAAGACATGACATTTTTGCTGTACATTTTGCTTTCATTTATGACCTGTTTAAATAGTGCCAATGACTGTGATAACTACTACTATAGGGGTTATATTATTTTTGTCCCCCCACACACAAAAAACCCCTGAGTTTATTATTATTATTTTATCCATTTACAGATGGGGAAATGAGGAGGCTCTGTCAATTAATAACTTTCCCAAGTTCTCACATTAAGTTGTACCATCAGAATCTGAACTCAGTCAGCCTGATTCCTGACCCATATTCTTAACTACCAAGTTATAGTTCTTACATTAAATTTCAATCTTTCTATAATAAAATGTGTATCCTTAGAAATGAAAGAAGCTTTCTTAGTGCACTGGTATAGTGAAGAGTAACCAACTTTGAATCAGGAGTCAAGATACACGGGTTCTATTCATGATGCTAGCTATGTGACCTTAATCAAGTTAGTTCACCAATTTGTCCCTCAACTGATAAATGTCAGGGCTCAAAAAAGCTGGTTGAATTGAGCTGCATGTCAGTCCTTTCAGGTTTTGACATTCTGTGTTGTCTAACGAGATGCCTGTCATTCCCTAACACACCTTTGGTCAGAGACAAGAACGTGATGTTAATCGAAGGACGTGTGGGGTGGGTTGGTGTGGCTCTGTGCTATGGCCAAAGAACTCCACTGATTACAGCTGGAAACTAGTAAAAGGAATGTGAACGAAGAAATACAGATCTGCTGCCTTATTAGACATATCAGTCAAAGCCCAAACTTGGAATTCTATGGACTATGGATTATTTTTAAGCACGGCTTAGTGTTATAGTCTAAAGAAAAGCTTATTTATGTTGTCGGCTCAGTGCCTGGAATAGGGCCTGACTCATGATGGAGGGTCAGAGACAATTTTTAAGCCGACAAAATAAAGGGGACTCTCCACTTGATGAGTCTGTGTCCATTAGTCTGTAGAAAATAGAAGCTGACTTCTGAGGGAACCACACTCCTGTTTGTTACTCATTTAAGCGTGGAGAGGAAACTCAGTGATAGAGTCCTCGCTTGTTTCTTCTAGGTGAACGGCCAAATCTCATTCCTCTTCCTCCTAAAGATTCTTTCCTTACCCTTACACTACTATCTCTGAGCACACTGGTAATGAGCTTCTTGGCTTTCTCTCCAGGAGGAAGGGAGAGTGAGAGAGAGAGAATATACATACATATATTTAATAAGACAATTTCATCCTTTCCATTATGCAGCTCTGTGAATGACATGTCCAATTGGACAGAAATTCAAACTGTGGCGTTTCTGTAGTAAAGCACCATGAATTCAGCATTATGAGTAAGAATAATATCCAGGACAATTATCACGGTGACTAGCAAGACTTCCTTAACATATTACTTGGCAGATATTCTATTCTTATATTCCTTTGTGTCATCTCATTTTTAATGTGGCTTATAAAGAATCAGTTTATAGAACTGATTCATAAAAATTCAGCATTTTGCTCTGTCAAAACACTTATTTTTCCTATCAATCAATATTTCACTACCTTATATATGCTCTATAAAGGGAAAAGGATGGCACAGGTAAGGACACTGAGGCAGAGAGGGGTTAAAAGATTAAGGTCACACATTAAGTCAGGGGAAAAAGCAAAAATAGAAACAAGGGTTTTCTGAGTCACAGCCCAGCATTCCAGACAACGACAGATCCAGTGCTGATGAAAAAGCTCACATTAGCTCACAAAATAACCACAGGCACATTTCCCCTGAAACCAGGCCATGCTCTTAGTGCATGCTCTGATGCGTGTACAAATTAATTTTTGGCAGCAGGAGGTCCTGGTACATTTCAACTCCAGTGTACAAGTGATTAAAACAAACAGGGACACATCCATTTTTTTTTCATGTGAGAAAGTCAGAGTTCTAGGTCAAGCCCTAGCAATTTCTTGGATTTTTGAGTAACTTATAATGAGAAAAAAAAACACCACACTGAAACATTTCATTTGCAGTATCAGTATTTTTTGTATAAGTCCTCCTCCTTCCAGAAAGTTTTTTTTTAAAGATTGGCACCTGAGCTAACCTCTGTTGCCAATCTTCTTTCTTTTTTTCCTTCTCCCCAAAGCCCCCCAGTACATAGTTGTATATTCTACTTGTAGGTCCTTCTGGCTCTGCTATGTGGGACGCCACCTCAACATGGCTTGATGAGCAGTGCTAGGTCCATGCCCAGGATCCCAACTGGCGAAACCCTGGCCCCAAAGTGGAGTGCGTGAACTTAACCACTCGGCCACAGGGCCAGCCCCCAGAAACAGAAACTTCTCTTCTGTACATAGTACACAAGCCGTCAGCACTGGGAATATTTGCCTATTTAGGTGTATATTAGATACAATACCATTTCTTACTCCATGTGGAAGACTTGCAAGCATCCTTAAAGCATTGTTTGATGCCTCAAGCCAGAAAGAATGGCTCATTCCTTAAATAAAGGAGTTTGGAAAATTAGGCTTACATGTGTAAGTGTAAAGGAAGCATGTCAAATGACTATGTGTGAGGAATCTGAAGTTCCTAGTGTTTTATATGATTGTTTTGTACTCATTCCCATAGAATAAACTATAGAGCCAAGTAGCCTAATAACCATGAACTGCACAAATTAAGAGGTATAAATATTATCTAGATGGACCAAGGGATGATGATATTTTAAAGGTAGGGGTTATGATAAACTCTGTATCAAGACCAAAAGCCTAATGGAGCACTGCACACCCCATGGATGCCCCATGACTCCAGATTTTAGCAATAACAATATTATTAGCTCATTTACTCATTCATTTATTAACAAACATGTACCAAGCCCCTATTTTGTGATAGGAGAAGCAGGAGCCTGGAGATACAGAAGTAAAATACACACACTCCATCTTCAAAGAGCTCACAATATAATAGGCAGGCAGCCAAGTAAACAGACATTGAGATCTCCAATGGTGAGAGCTCTACACAAGAGAAGCTCGTCATGTTACAGGTTCTTCGAGAGGGAAACCTGGCCATGATGAGGGTTAGGCTGGTGGGGAAAGGGATTGTGAAGGAAGAAGATGATGCTTGACATTGCTGAGAATGGAGAATGGGAATTATTTAGGTGAAGAAAAGGAAAAAAGGAAAATATGCTGTTCAAGGATGGATGGGAGAGTGTCCAAGCATAGTGAAGAGGGAGAGAGCAGAGGAGCTGGGGGGTTGGGGATGAATTGATTATAGGATACACAACTCCTGGAGGGCACCATTCACATCATAGTCTCTGTGAATGGTGCTCTGTGGATTTGTGTGACACATCAGCCCTTGTCAAAAGCTGTGAGTTGAGACCTGTTGAGAGATAGTACAAAAGCATAGGCACCTCATCTATTAAGACAAAAGGGAGGAAGAGAAGAAACCACATCAATTAGATTTTTTTTCAATTAAGGGCCGTTATTTTTCAGAGCGTTTTTAGATTCACAGCAACACTGAGTGGGAAGTACAGAGAATTCCACACACCCAGTCCCCGCTTGTGTATGGCCTCTTCCACCATCAACATCATCCACCAGAGTGGTACACTTGCTACAAGTGGTGAACCTACATTGACACATCATTATCACCCAAAGGACATAGTTTACATTAGGGTTCACTCGCTGTGTTGTACATCCTATGGGTTTGGACAAGTGTATGATGACATGTCTCCACCGCTACAGTACCATAAAGAATGGTTTCACTGCCCTCAAAATCCTCTGCACTCCACCTATTCATCCCTCCCTCTGCCTCAACCCCTGGCAACCACTGATCTTTTTACTGTCTCCATAGTTTTGCATTTTCCAGAATGTCATATAGTTGGAATCATCCGGCATGTAGCCTTTTCAGATCGGGTTCTTTCATTTAGCAATATGCATTAAAAGTTCTTCCATGTCTTTTTGTGGCTTGATAGTTCACTTATTTTTAACACTAAATAACATTCCATTGTCTATATGTACCAAAGCTGGGTTTTTTTTTTTTTTAATTTGGAGAAAGCAGAAAGGTGAGGGAGGCTATCCCATGAAGTAGGGGGAATTCATTACAATTACAATTGTGCTAGCAAATCTGATAAGACTGCATTGTCTGTTATATCCGAGTCTGTGACAAAACCAATGATCGAGGTAAAACCCTATGATCTGCCTCTGGGCCTCTCTCCAGCTTGGCATCAACACTCTGGATACCATCATTCCAGCAGATAAGAAGATAACTAATATCCCGAGCAACAATACCCGATTAGCCCCCGTGAAGAGACAGTGGGGTTTGGGTTCAGGGAAACATGGTTCAAAAGCAACTGCACAGATACAGCCTGGAAATATTCCCAACTATAACTAAACTGGCTTTCCCTACACATCACTATTAGAGGTAGTTTTCAAATGATACTTTTATCTGGGGCAGGTGTGTGGACCAGATACAGGGACTCAGCCACAGCCAGCAGCCCAGAATGAGAAGTCTTTTTGTCCCTTTGAGCCTGAGACTCTCTTCTCTAGGCCAGAGACACCAGGACAGGCAGAGGAGGGGCCCAGAGGGAACAACAGCCTGGCAGCTTGGTCCCGGAAGTCTCTTTGTCCATGAGGTCTGAGACTATTCCTGCCTCCATCTTTCAAAGACAACAAGGCAAGAAGAGGGTACCAGTGTGGGGGTCCCACCCTGTCCTTCCCCCACTGAGAAACACTTGGTGGCCCAGCCTGGAAAATTCCTTCCACCCCCTTAGGCAACACCAGCAGGGACCAGTGAGAGAGCCCTGGCGGCACCTGATACACCAAACAGATGAAAGTAACACCACAAAGTCTCTACAAATTAAACTGCCACTGGAAGAACAGCCCAAAAAATAGGTCAAGACCTGCATGTTGAACCTAAACAGGGTGACAGCTGCTAAAATAGAAGAATTAAACAGGACCCAGAATCTCCTAAATAGACAATATGCCTAAAATACAATAGAAAATCACCTGTCATATCAAGAATCAAGAAAATCACAACTTAACTGAGAAAAGGCAATCAGCTAACACAACACCTACATGGATTAACTGTTGGACTTCCCTGACAAGGATTTTAAACAAGCATCATAAAAATGCTCCAACAATCAATTACAAACTCTCTTAAAACAAGTGAGAAAAAAACACAGCAAAGAAGAACTTATAAAAGAGAAACAAATGGAAATTACGGAACTTAAAAATACAAAACAGAAAGTAAAAAAACAACTTGGTGGATGGGCTCAAGAGTAGAGTGGAGATAGAGATTAGAATCAGTAGATTGAGGACAGAACAATAGAATTAACTCAATCTGAAAACAGACTTTAAAAAACCCAGAGCAGGGAACTGTGGGGCAATAACAAAAGATCCAACAGTCATATCATCGAAGTCGCTGAAAGAGAGAGAGTAAGGTGGAAAAGATATTTGAAGAAACGATGGTTGAAAACTCCCCAAAGTTGGCTAAAGATACAGACCTGTACATCCAGGAAACTGAATGAAGCCCAAACAGAATAAACACAAAGAAATCCAAACCAAAGCACTTGATAAGTAAATTATCAAAAGGGAACAATAAAAATCCAGGGAGAAACATTGCATCACATACAGAGAAACAGCAGTTCGAAAGACAGCAGATAGCTCATCTGAAACCATGGAGACCAGAGGTAGCAACGCAATATTGATTAAGTGCTGAAAGAACTAACTATGAATTCTTCATCTGGCAAAAATATCCTTCAGAAATGAGAAGAAAGAAAAACATTCTCAGATGAAAGAAAAACCAAAAGAATTTGTTTCTAGCAGACACACCCTTAAAAGATTCAGTAAAGGAAATTCTTCAAACAGACAAGAAATGATAAAAGAAGGAATCTCAAGCATCAGGAAGGAAGGAAGCACAACGGGGAAGGAGGAAATATGGGTACATCCAATAAATCATTCTTTTCTCGTGAGTTTTATAAATTATATTTGATGATTGAAACAAAAATTATAACACCATCTGATACCCAAGACAATGATCTTTAAGAACAGGGAAGGTAAAGGAACCTAAACGGAAGTGAGTTTCCACACTTCGCTCAAAGCGTAAATGTCAATTTCAGCAGGCCATGATAAGTCTCACATTTATATTGTAATCCTCACAGTGACCACTATAAAAACCACACAAAGAGATGCTCAAAATCACTATGAACTAGTCAGGATGAAATTCTACAAAAGTGTTCAAGTAACCTGTAGGAGGAAAGAAAAGAGAAACAGAGGGCGCCAGCCAGATGACGTAGTGGTTAAGTTTGCATGTTCCACCTCAGCGGCCCAGGGTTTGCAGGTTCGGATCTCAGGTGCAGACCTAAGCACCACTCATCAAGCCACACTGTGACAGCATCCCACATAAAATAGAGGAAGATTGGCACAGATGTTAGCTCAGGGCCAATCTTCCTCACACACAAAAAAGAGAGAAGCAGAGGAGCAAGCACCAGAGAAAACAGAAAATAAATATGAAATAGCAGATTTAAGTGCTAACACATTATTAATGACTTTGATGCAAACAGCATAAATATAAAAAAGACAGAAGTGGGGAGGGGTGGAGTGGGGAGTGAGTGGGTGAGAGCTGGCTGTGGTTGTAAAAGGACAAGACAAGAGATCCTTGTAGTACAGAGTTGGAACTCTTGGGTACATGGACCTACACAGGCAATAAAATTGTGTAGAACTTACACATAGGCACACACACACATAAATACAAGTAAATCTCGGGGAAGCTGAATAAGAGAGGTGGATTGTATCGATGTCAATATTGGTGTTGTGATTCTATACAATAATTCTGCTAAATGTTTTCATTGGGGGAAATTGGGCAAAGTTGTACAGGTCTTTCTGTATTATTTCTTACGACCGCGTGTGAATCCACAATTACCCAAATAAAAATGTGAGTTTTAAAAAAGATATGCGTATTACATTTTATAACTTTACTTATGTTGTAACATGTTATACGACATCTGTGTATTTGTTTAAAATATGTTTGTTATAGTCCATTAACTTAATTTATCAAATAATAAAAACGAGGATAAACTCATATTTCCTGCCGTGTACATGGAATAAACTTTTGGCATTTGGAGAGGAGAGGAACAGGATATTCTCAATTTTTCTACAAATATTTTGACATAATGGCCATTGTGGATCCATGAATCGAGGTTTCACCAAA
Source organism: Equus przewalskii (assembly GCF_037783145.1). Taxonomy (NCBI): domain Eukaryota; kingdom Metazoa; phylum Chordata; class Mammalia; order Perissodactyla; family Equidae; genus Equus; species Equus przewalskii. The sequence goes on from NC_091839.1 coordinate 76,493,409, forward strand.
CTCTATACCCTTTTCTTAATGCACGGATGAGCAAGACTCTTCCAAGGGAAGAATGACTTGCCCCAGGGAAGAAACATTCTCATAAATCCACAGCAGAGTGGTTTGAAATGCTCTATTGCTATCATGAAAGCCCCCTTATATTAAACAGCATGAAGACAGGAAAGAAAGTTTGAGTGCTGTCCTGTTGAGATTAAATCTTTATTGCCATTGACTTTTGAAATTTGAATTTTGCACATTAGTTTGCATTTATTTGCACGTTTTCCCTTAATCTTCAGCTCTTAATCCCTACTGATTTCAGTTAAGAGGAGTCATGTAGGTTATTGGGTATCAGAGGACCACATCGCAGAGCAACACCCATTTGGGGGCCAACGCTACAGTACATCATGCATAAATGGCAGAAAGTCTTCTTTTAGTTCCCTAATCAGTTAAACGGTGAGTAGTAACTTTAACAGGCATGACTAGACTGCGATCATATTTTGCTATGCTCAAAATGGATATATCATTGCATGTGAAAAAAACGCATCAATTGAGTCTCATATCTTTGAATATATCAAAGAATTGGGCCCTGTGTATCTACATTTTTTTAATCACTTTTAAAAATGAGATGAGTTCACAGCAGAGCTCTCTTTTGTCTAGAATCTACATAAACAGTGTATCTCAGAGCTGGACCAAAGCAGAGGCTGTCCAGTTCAGTCTTCTAGTCCAGCCCTCAATCGTTTTGTGTTTGAGGCATACTTGCAAATTCTGAACGTTTCGGCAGTAAGCTTGAAGAGATTAAAGAACTGAAAAGAGTACTAAACAAATTAGCAATAATTGAAAGGCAATCACTATCTCATATAAGGCAGCTTCATAGAATCTGTAACAGCATCCTTGATTATCATGGTTGGTTGCCCTTCAGTGCAGGGTTTCCTGCCCTGACCATACCTTCTTAAAGACCCACAAGGCAAAGTTCTCTTACTTTCCAGATAACGTGTAATCTTTTTTTTCCGCCTCTTGTCTTATACATGCGGCAGGCTGAAACTTACTGCATACCACCACTACCTTCTATCTTCCCACCAGTTCAGCCCAACATTCTGACTAACAGTACAGGATTTATCCTCAATTACAGTTCTTTTAAAAAGGAGTGGTTTTATTCAAAATGTGGTGGCACAACTAGGTGGGAATCATACTTACACTCTGAGCTGTAGCCCAACAATGGTGAACTGTCCTATGACATGCAGGATCTTCGCACACAGCATCACTGACAGTCAGCATTCAGACTTTCCCTTTTTAAAAAATTGTGAGAACACTTAACATAAGATCTGCCAGCTTAACAAATTTTTATCTGTTCAATGCGGTATTGTTAACTCTAGGCACATTGTCACACAGCAGATCTCTAAAACTTAGTCATCTTGCATAGCTGAAATTTTATATCTGTTAAGTAAGAACTCCCCATTTCCCTCTCCCCAAGCCCCTGGCAAACACCATTCTACCCTCTGCTTCTAGTGTGTTTGACTATTTTCTATACCTCCTATAAGTGGAGTCATGCAGTATTTGTCCTTCTGGGACTGGCTTATTTCACTTAGCATGATGTCCTCAAGGTTCATCCATGCTATTGCATATGGCAGGATTTCCTTCTTTTTAAGGCCTAGTAATATTCCATTGTATGTACAATACATTTTCTTTATTCATCCACTGAGGAATATTTGGGTTGTTTCCACATTTTGGCATTCAGGCTTTTCTTAAATATTCATAGTTACAGGGAACTCACTATCAATTGGACACATGCTGAAAACACCATTCACTCCTCTCCAAACAGCTCTACTGGAAAGTTCTTTAACTGAGCTAACATCTTTTCATACATTCTAATTCTATGCCCAGCACAATACAGAAGAAATCTAAACCATGGGCTACAACACTGAATGCCACTGAGGATGCTTTTCTGAAATAAGAAAAAATTGAATAGATATATGTGAAAAAATATAATTCTCCTATTAGAAAAAGTGTGGCTAAAAAATTGTGAAAGATTGCTGTGAATACACCTCAGTCTATAAGGGAGATGATGAGAATAATAGAGACTGGAAAAATGAAGGACGTGTGCCCTGTATGATGGACAGCCTCTACTCATTTCCAGCTCTTTGCTGCTGTAAAAGGAGATAGATTTTCTAATTCTTCAAGAGAAGTCAGAAATCAAGATTTTTAAGTGAAATCTTAGGATCTTAAGAGTTGGCGGCTGTTTCAAAACATTTAAAAAATTTATTCAGGCCAACACTGAGCAGGCCAAACACCATACTTCTGAACACCACCATCTGGTCTGAAGGCTGGACCACGTGGCAGCCTCTGAACGACTGGAGACAGACACTGGTTCTTCAGGGATGTCTTCTCTTCCAGATCAGATGCCACCATCTTCATTAACCATTTGGTATATAAGTTTCCAAATTCCTGACTATCCAGAATGGTCTCCTGACTTGTTTTGATTTGCTAAAAAGCCTTCCTGAAGTGCAGCTTTGAGAGAGGTGTAGAGAACTTCACAGAGGCTCTGATCCGGCTGCACAGGCCGGCTATTCCTGATCTGCACAGCATCTTTACTAAGGGACCCTCTTCCACCACACTCTGTGTGTGTTTTAAAAAATCTATGGCTATTGATTGGGATGCTGAGTGCTATTTGTCTCATTCTCATCACAATAATGGTGTGGTCTCAGTGTTATTTATTATTGCCTACCAATCTCAAATCGTCTTCCCTTTTAAAATCTCTGGCTGTAAATTCATATCTACCTTGTCTTAGAGAATTTTGAAATCTATAAGAAATAACAGGAAATATGGAAGCAAATGTGTTTAGAACTTCAGTCATTTCAGAGTTAGGAATTGCCTGTATAACATGTGCAAACAATAAAACGTCTTACAAAATTATTTCTCTATATGGTAGACTTTGCTAGCTGTCTACCCAATACACATTTTCTCTTCTTTTCCAAACAGAGTCCCAATTTTGTTCACGGTGACAATGTATGGCCAGTTTAAAATATTGTTTTCATCCTGGCTTACAGCTATGCTATGGTCTTGTGACACACATGGCCAGTGAGATACAAGTAGAACTTGCTGGGTGTGACTTCCGGGAAATCTCCTGAAATGGGGCAGACTCTCTTAGCCTGCATCTTTTGCCCTTTGCTCTTCTCCTTCCACCTAGAATGCAGCATGATAGTGTGATGCTGAAAGTGGAGCAGCCATCTTGCCACCATGAGGTAACAATCTTGAAAATAAAAGCCACAAGTCGGGGTGCCAGAAAGCAGAGCCTGAATCCTTGATGGCGTTGTGGATATAATGGTCTGCCTAGCTACACACTTCTTGGTATGTGAGAACTCATTTGTAAATTGGGTTTTCGGTTATATGCACCCAAACCCATTCCTAACTGATACTGTGAACAATGCCTGATAAACATTAGAAGCGGCTTTTTGTATAACCCATGTGATAAAATCCCATGCACAGAATTTAGTCCTTTTGAATCTCTCCATGACACATGCAACAACTCAGTGAACTCTCAAGATTAGGGATAGGGAGAGGTGCCGAGAAGATCAAAGATTCCAGGACCTCTCCCTAGACTAAAAACTATGAGAGCAGGGACCATTTCCATCTGATTCACTGTTGTCCACCAGGGCCAGTTACTGACATGCACAGAAAGTTAAATCCTTATCCAATGGGTGGATGAATGGATGAACAAGAGTTTATAGTCTAGTTGGGGAGATTAACAAGTAAATAGATGATTCCAAGGGAAATAAATTGGTAGTTTACAGCATAACTGTATAGGGCTTCCTGGAGAAGATTATTTTCGAACTGGGACATGAACATTGAGAAGCCACTAGCAAGGCAAAAGGTATAGGGAGGAGTTTCCGAGGAGAGGGAGCAGCATATGACAGAGAACTGTATACAGGTTTGCAGATCCATAGTTCAGGAATCCAAGGAGACATGTACTGAGCTGCAGCCTGGGGAGGCAAGCAAGCCTGAGATCATGAAAGGCTTGGGTATGCCCACCACAAGCACAGTCTTCTGATCTAGTCTAGTCTGGTTGTTTCTGATAAACTGATTTCAAGGTACTCTCAATTTCCCCATCTGCAGTCACAAATTTTAGTCTTTAAATTTTCAGAATTTTGTGACTTGATTATACAAACTTCTTCAACCACATTTCTATGAGATCGGCTTTTTTGTTCCTGTTTCACAAACCTACAACACGCATCGCGCATACCTCTGCCAATGGTTTTAGGAAAATCTCTTCCACTATTCAAGTGGAACATATTTGAAAGACTCTCCTGGCCTAAGGCTCCGGGTGTTGCCGGGAGTTTCATCCCCTTCGCTGGGAACCCCTTTCAGCCGTAACTGTCTTCCCTCCCCTGTGAGCTTTTCTCACATGGCCACAGCAGCTGGAATGAATCGTTTCCCCCACTTCCTCCCCCAGCAGGTGTACTGCCTCAGGGCCTTATCCATAGGGCTTCACTTTGCCCCTGGAAGAGCAGGTGAAAATTAACTGAAAGCAGCAGGTCAATAATTGTTCCTGAAGGTCAAATAAGCCTGTTAGCATGTTCCTCCATCTTTGTCAACCTGTGTCTCTGCTCCCCACACTCATCAACTATCTTTCCAATTATTCTCTTCTACATTCAGCACCCCTCCTAGAGGTTGGGGGTCTTTATTTGCCTAGTCTGAAGTACCTACAACCGCCAGGGAATCTGGGATGCACGAGGCTAGTTTGGCTTCCTCTGAATCTCGTCACTCCCCCACAGAGCTTAACCAGGCAAGAAAACGGAAATACCCTGCTCATAAACTCACTCTTTCCTCATATTTCTTATAAATGCCTTCTCCTGTGCATATTTCTAATATGCTGTCTCTATCATACACTGTATGGGCACAAAACCTGGTCCCTTTCATAAAGGCGCCTGGTTTGAATGATAGGAGAAATGTGAGGATTTCACACTGCCGTTTGCTTTCTCATTGGCTGCCATATGTCTTTAAATGTTTTGTATTTTTATAAAAGAGAGTGATAAGCTCAAAGACTCAAAAGTTAGTGAATGTCTCCAATCTCTTTGTAGGTTTCCCATTTCATTTTAGAAGTAAAAAGAAAAAAGTGGAAAGGGACTCCTTACATGCATAAGTGTGAAATTAACTACGTATTTACTAATCACATTCTAATCTAGTTAACAACGTCATAATCAATGGATTTGTCTGAATATTAGCAGTGTCGTAGGTAGGATCACATATTAGTTTTTGTAATATTGAGTTTTTATTTTTTATCTTAATAACAAACTTGCATTTGACCCTGCTTTGTGGCTTATATTCCAATTTACATACCCGACTGCATTTACCCTAGACAATTTTCTGTCACATTTCAACAGTTAGTATTTTTCTTAATCTGAATATTTGAAGGATGGGACCAATGCTCCCCAGGCTGCCTCTCCCCCAACACGTTTATGGATTAGTCCACTTCTGAAAATAATTGATCGGTCTGTTTTTCTACTCCTAAACAACAGTTTTAACAACTCATATAAAGACATGTTTCTATTCTTTGCTGCCAGTGAGTCCAGAGCCCTGCATACTTCGTCTCATGCTGTTAATATGCATTATTCAGAAAGCAGTGGTCGGATTGATGCAGTTCTGTTAGTCCAGGAAGTGGCATTTATGTATAATCCATGTGCTCCTCTTTAAAAATGTAAAATGGTAGCTTCAAAACAAATAAAAGTCAGGTCTAGTGTCTCAATTGAGGCTTTAGTTTTTGTCCTCAAAAATATTAAATGGTTCATTTTCTTATCAGCTAAAAACAGTTATAAAATATTGCAACAGCACCTAATGCCTTCTTATGAGCATTAATTTATGTCTTTAAGCTCTCTGTGGAATAAGAAGAAACATACTTTGTTCTCTGCCCCTCGTTCCTGTTAATATTTAGTCTTTGGCCTTGGCTCCTGACGCAGAGCTCTTCAGTCCCTTGGAATTTCCTGGGTGATAGGGACATGTGCTGTTCTATGAGCGCACTTGGAGTGGCTTCCGGATGGGGGCTGATCATCAGAAAGACCAAGCCATGATGAAAAGCTTGCACTTTTCAGCCCATCGCCCATTCTTCGGAGAGGAAAGGGACTGGAAATGGAGCTAATAATGGATTGTGCCTATGTGATGAAGCCTGCACAAAAATCTCAAAAGTACGAGATTTGAGGAGCTTCGGGGTCGGTAAACACATCTCTCTACCCAGAGAGCTGTGTTCCCCAGCTCCACAGGGACAGAAGCTCCTGGGCTCGGAACCCTTGCAGACCTGCTTGCCCCATGTATCTCGTCATCTAGCTGTTCCTCTGTATCCTTTATCATACTCTTTACTATATAGTAAACCAGTAAACGTAAGCAAGTGTTTCCCTGAGTTCTGTGAGCTGTTCTAGCACATGATTGAATCCTAAGAGGGAGTTACGGGAACCTCCAATTTGTAGCCAAGTCAGATAGATGTTATGAGTAACCTGGGGACCCACTACTTGCAACCGGCATCTGAAGTGGAGGGCGGGGTGGGTCAGTCTTGTGGGACTGAGCTCTTAAGCTGTGACGTCTGCACTAACTCCAGGCATTTGGTGTCAGAATTTCTCGGGGCGGAAAACCCAAACATTTGGTGGCCAGAAGTGAAGTACTGAGAGTACAGAAGTACTCTGTGAGTAGAAGAGAAAACTGTTTTTTTCTAGACACTCTTTCTCTCCTTGACCATTGGTGTTCACTCTCCCACAGCCCTCAGCAAGTCTAGGGTCAGCTGTCCCTCCAGCAGAGCTTTCTCAGCCGGCCAGGCACAGGAGGAGGAGTCCTTTCAAGACTGGCTTGGATCCTGTGACTCCTAGTAATCAAAGCTTACAGAGACTTCAACTCGTTTCTTGGACACATGAATCATTCTTTAACTCATTCCCACAACAGTTACTGGGGACAATTGTTACATGCTTTCATTTAATGACTCTTATTTTTAGCTAGCCCACTTCCAAAAACTGGTTTTGCTCCAGCTTCCCTCTGAGAATTCCTTCCCGGTCTGCTCCCTAATTTTTTTTCCTTCTCTTCATTAAAAAACGACATCCAAGCCCCATCTCTTGTCCTCTCTGTAGGCATGTAGGGAATTTAGATTCTTCCGAAACTAGCAAAGTCCTTACCCTCATGCATCCCAAGTCCTTTTCCAATTATGTTGACGTTTATATTTAGGTTTCCTTATACTTTAAGTATTTTGAGAGTCAAGAGACCATTGTGTCCAAAGAAGTGATCTGCGCAGAGTAATCAACCAATGTTAGCAATTCTCTAATGGGAAGCGTGGATTGGTTATCACTAAGTTACCACTGAAAGATAAAGTTTTATAACTAGAGTAATCAACATTTTTGTAAAACATGTCTTCCAAAGTAGAACGTTATAGGGGGAGTGAGTTGAATCTTGATTTGACTAGGTTTGCTTTGTTGAGTCTTTTTTGTGTATTCTTCCACTAAAAACAGGCCAAACAACTTGTGTGACATCATAACAACATAGCTATTGGCCTTAGAATTCATCAACAAAAATAGATTGGATTTTCTAATTCAATTCCAGGATCAAAATACATAGCAATGCCATTATGACTAAAGTAAGTGATTATCCTCCAGCGAGGGCTGAGCGAGAGCACATAAGAATTGGGCCCATGCTTGTCTACTGTGTTTATGTAAGTGTGGATGAAAATATAGAGACAATAGGGAAAGGATTGAATACATTAATAGAATGCTCTTTCTTTTGAGTAATTTTTAAGCCTGGTATCAAACAATTTTTGGTAGGAGTTCCTAATTGGGAAATATATTTCTTTTCATGATTTGCAAAATTTTAGCAGTTTTCAGGATATACTTATGTAATTAAAGATGCCCTTTAAAAACAGAAGGAAGACTTTTTTATCAGTCAAGAAGGTAGCTATGAGTTAAAGTACTCGAAAACGCGTCATTTAAAAATATGTACATTATTCATTATAGTTCTATGTTTGAAAATATAAACCACTCCTCCTTCACAATAAAGTCACTCCATAATGCTTTAGCAGCATGAAATATAAGTAAATGCCTCAAAATATTACAATTCAAGAAGGAGTAGGTGATAAAAGTTGTAAAGCTTTACTTCGAAGATGGTTTGTCTTACTGTAATTGTTTATCTTGAAGTGAAACTGAAAAGACATTTTAAAAAGAAATAAAGCCAAAACAAGCCTCAGCCACTCAGAAAGTTTGTCTTAATGTATATCAGGCTTCATTCGAAGTCATTAAGGTAAAAATAATGCAAGATGCTAATAAACAGGAGAACACTAGCTTCTGTGCTCTTTTACTAACACCTATTGTACAATCTATGATTTTATTGTGCATTGGTTCTTTTAGCCCCAAAGGCAACCAAGATGTGTTCTTCCTAATCTTACAGGATTATAGGAAATAGAAATAAAGAAAAGTGTTAAAAAGTAATTTGAATAAGATAAAAATATTTAAATGTTCAGGATATTTTTCATGCTAAGTTACTACAGCAGGCTAATTTCTCTCCTGTGTCCAAAAGAGGCCTGAAGACTTCTTCTCTGGAAAGGGTAAAACAGAGGGTTTTCAGTCTGGTGAACACCAGGCTCAGTTGAGCAGGTGCTGCTCCAGGGAAAAAGGAGGGTTAAACGAGAGTGATGTACGGTAGAGTGTCGGTCCATTCAGCAGGAGACTAGAGGAGACTTCTCCAGGTACTCTGATCATCTGAAGAGAAAAAATGTAAGGATACAGACATCTATGTTCCCAAAAGCATGTGCCAGACAGATCCTTCTACCCTGAAGCCCAGAGTTGACAAGCCCTTCATCCTCCAGCATTCTAGTGCCCTTATCTTAAATAGGAGTGGATTTGGAGGATGGCCTCAAATTAGAAAAACAATGGCTAAAACCAATGGAGGAAAAGCAATTTGGATAAAATAGAGTCTAAAGAGAGTGAAGAAACAGCAAGCAAGAAAAATAATGTTTGCAGAAAAGGAACAGTAATCCAAGTGCACTACATGGCTCAGCTATTGACATCATCCATGTGTTTATAATAGCGCACACAATGACGATTAATATAACCAAATTCTATATATCCATACTGGCAGGTGGGGATATGTATATGATAGGAGCAAGAAAAAGTCTTATCTTCCATAGAATGTAGTTAATACATGACCCCTAAAACATTTTTTTAAAATTGTAATTTTTAGTGTAAAGATTTGGAGGAAAATGCCTAATTAATCATTGAAAAGATGCAAACGAGTCTGTCTCTGAGGAGCAGGAAATGGGAGCTGAAATTGGGAGGCTGCTGGGTTTAGTCAACAAGGACTATTTTAATCTTTTAAGTTCACAGCATCTATGATTTGAGAGATATTTCTTAAAGTCAATTTAGAAAATAAATTAAATGAAAAATTTTCACAGCAAAAAAAGAAGTGAGAAGAACGAAGCTACTCCTACATGGGGGAACTGTACTTTGTACCTATTACCTTGAACAGGTTTGGATTTGGTTTTTGGATCAAGTGTGACCGGGATGTGGCTTATGTAGCTAGTACACGGTTTTGAACACAACAATTTATCAGTAGCCACAGAAAACCCATGCCAGCATCGGTGGGCACCACTCATATTTGTATAGTTTCTTTGTTTTAATCAGGTTAGACATCTTTGGATTATTATCAATCAGCAGTGTCTACAAACTGTAGTGGAGTGAATTCTCTTTGAAGGGCTCTGTAACATGTGAAAATCAGATACTGCTGGCATTGCCTAAACCATCTGGAAATTATGTCTCATGATTTCTCCAGACTTCAGGACCTAAAACAATGGCCAAGCATGGAGTCGACCACTCAATAAAGTAAGGACAAGGGGATCTTTCTCAAGTACCAAACACCATGCTAAGGGCTTTACATATTTTATCTCATTTAATCCTCACAGCAACACTACCAAGCAGATGTTATTATCCTCATGTTTAAGATGAAAAAGCTGAGGAGTTAATTAAAGTCATGCAGTAAAAATAAAAAGGTGAGCTGAGCTCCTCATTCCTGACTCATTGTGTGATGTCTCATTTGTTCCTTTTACTGGCCTTGAGGTCAGCTCTATGGAGAACTCAACGTAATGAACATTGACAAGGATGGAATGCTTCTTCAGGTGATGCTTGAAGCCTTAAAAGTGGATTTCACTGCACATTGGATTCTTTTGTGTCTTGTGGGGAAATGCTTCTTTGACAGTGAGTGGGAAAATCCTGGGGGCTTACAGATCTTTGCTTTACACCTTCATCATCAGAAACAAGTCTAATTGTAAATAGAGATTAACCTCTGCCAGAAAACATACTCACAAACTCCAAAATAAATTATCCAGCCCCACAGAGATCAAGGATTTATGTGACAAGTAAGAAGGCTTTGCTAACAGTAATTCCTTGGTGATGGGTTAATCTCCGGCTCTGACAGACTCAGAGGCCTTGTAGATTGAAAGGAAACAATAAATAATCTTTCCTGATGTTAGCAAAGGGTTTCATCATATTCAGTTTGCACACTTATGGGAAAGCAAGGCTTTGTTCTTGTTTTCATGAATAAAAGCAAAGTAGCAATCTACAAATGTCATTTGAAGTGCAAGCTTGTTTCTGAGATGGTTAAATAGGGGGGAAATATGGCCTTGGGCAGTTGATGATGAGAGAGAGAGAGAGAGAGAGAGAGAAAGGTCAGAGTTGGCGCCAGAGCTTTGGGATCTAGGAATTGACCTCAAAGTTGTAAGTTTCTTTGGAGGTCAGAAGCATAGACAAGTTCTACCATCGAGGGAGAAAGCTTACAGGAAAGAGCCACAGGAGTCCCAAGTTCTGCAAAAGTACCATTCTGAAAGGTGCTTGGGTAGAGCAACCACATCTCCTGCTCCCTCCTCCCTCTCTGACCCACAGCCCACAACCCTAGTCACACCATGTTTGAGTCCAAGTGAGGTAACATTCTCTCCTCTCACATACTCCTGCGTCTCCTTGTAGCCTCAGCTTTGATGCCCTCAGCATTAAGCAACTAAGATCTTCGGGCAAAGCTCATTCTGTGCTTGGACAGCATTAGTTGCTGGCTATGTGGAGTCAGAGATCTTCCTGTAATACTCACTTATTTATACTACTTGGCAGTCTAAGTGGTCTTCCATATACCATCCATGCTGTAAGTATTGAAGATAGCACATAGTTTTCTAGCTGCTCTGTATCATGTTCGCATATAGAGGAGATCTGGCAAGAACCATCAATTGAGGCAGATTCTGGGATGAGCTAGTTGCATCATGACCTAAAATGCAGCCGTTCTGTTTCTGTCTGAAATTCAAAATCAACATCTGGCACTGAAAGTTGGAATGTTTATCCAAAATATTAACCCTTAAAAGTATACCCCTTTAAGACTGTAATTCATTTGACATTGGCTTGACAATATGTTTACGCTTCTTGTAAAACTTTGGATTACTCCTACACAAGTCATGCAGTTTTTTTTGTGACAAAAACAACTACTTGTCTTTCTAATCCTTTTCAGCCCCGTACTAAGCCTTTTCAGCTATTTTTATCATTCTTCATCTCAGACACTTTACAATCCTGACTGGTCATCTGAAAATATTTCTTTGGTTCACTGAGGGAAAACTTTAATACGAGGTACTTAAAATCAAGGATAGAAAGTTGATTAAATAGGGCTTAAATTCTCCCATACCAGCAGTTCTAACCAGAAGCATGCTTCCAAATTTCTTGGGAAACTTTATCAAAATACACGGGCCCAGACCACTTCCTTGGGTGTGACCATGAGGTGGCCTGTGTACTTAGAAAAAGCTGCCCAGGCAATTCCAATAGCACCCTGGGTTGAGAACCATTGTCTCCTGTCAATTCTACCCTTTGTGGTCTCTTTATCATTCTCCTCAACTGTGGACAGTTCCGGGGGTGTCTTTATGTGTCAGTCATTCATTTAACATTACAACTTTGGCCCCACCCTCTGGTAGCCAGTGAGATTCTAAGGAAGATAACATAGTAAGAGGATAATGGAGAGCTGAGGACCAAACTCGAAGAGCACCACATTTTGATTTAGGACAGGAAAACAGCTCATGACAAGAACCCACCGTACCCTGCTCCATTTTCCAGAGTACCCATATCCTCACCCACAGGCCTAAAGAAGAAGAGAACTTTAACCAAGCACCCCGTTCTTCCTTCAGGCCCTCAGATCCTCTTTTGAGTCCCTTGAGAACAAAAGAGTTGATTCCATCCTCTAAAGTAATCCATAGATCTTAAGTCTTAGTATGGTGCAGGTCTTTGAAACACAAAGTCCTCTTTATGATTACACAAGATACAAACCTAATTCTGCCTACATCCAATGTCTGTACTGTCAACTCTGATATTATATTGGCTCTCCTTGAAAAAGTTTGGCAATGAAACCAGGGTATCAAGTCAAAAGTCCCTAGAAGGGTAGCAGGGCAAAAAAAAAAGTGTTTGGAAGATAAGAAAGACCTAGGCAATGTTTGAAGCCAGAGTGCAAGGGATCGACAGAGACAATCTATCAGATTATTACTTTTGTTGGTTCTTTCCCCCCAGACTGAAAGCTTTCTGGAGACTAGGATCTCCCCACAACAACTGGCATTATACCTTGCACATTTAAGTGCTAAATAAATGTCTACAGATGGGGGGAGTTCTCTTTATATTAAATTATGATCACTTAAGGGCCCACAGTTCAACAGACTATGGGAACTTTAGGGTCAAAAATTATAAAAGGGCTGTAAGCATAGGAAAGCTTAGTGAAAGAGTATGTGAAGAAGTTCAGTAACTATAGCATGAATAAAGGCATTGTGATGGGTAAAACAGAAGCAAAGACTGGAAAATGGCTACATTCTCTACAGAGAATGCATTGCATGTGGGGGAGAGTGTGGGTACAGGTTCCCATTCCTTTCAGCCTAATTAGGCTAAGATTCAGTGCATTTTTTCTGCTACTTAGCATTGTTACATAGCAATGTGCTATGACTAGCTAGAAAGAAAGGGGGACAGGTAAGTATTGCACCTGGATAAAAGAGGTTGAGGTGTAACTATTTACTCAAATGCAATGAGCCTGTCATCGTGACAACCTCTGTCTGGGCCACGGCGTCACATATGAGGCTGCTGTACAGCCGCAGAATGAGGCAGAGGAGTGAATAGAGTAGAAAATAAAACTTGTGAGGAAAAGTTGAAGGCACCAAGGCCTTAGTGGCCATAGCTGGGCCACAGATGTCGCATATAGGTAGTTCCAATGTTGTAATATCTCTTGGCTCTACTGAACACCAAGTGATTGAACAAAAACCCCATAACAAATTCCTAGAACACATCTAGACTAAAAATCTTTAAGCAAAGCTCAACACAACTTTAAAGGGCTCAACATATTGGATAGAATTTCCAGATCTTTTGCTGGCTGCCTGCTGCATTCTCAGGTCACACATTATCTGCTAATGCAACCCTGGGAATTTGTTCAACGGTGTTTATCAGTTCTAGCTCTTAGGTATAAATTCCTTATTTCTTTACCCCAAATACTATCAGACATACAGAAGTAACTTCCCTACCCTTTAATACTTTGGTTCATATAACTGGCCTGCACATTTTTTAAAAGTCCGAAAGTAATCAGTGTAGAGGCCATGGTGTATGAGTATTTCAAGAACTCTCTCAAGCTGACAAACTCGCTCATCATAAGATAGCTCCTCAAGATGCACTGTGCTTTTCCTCTCCAGAGACTCCTTGACACTCTTGAACACATTGAAGTTTTCTTTGTCACAATATCCTTTGTTCTAATGAAAAGAAGCTACCCACTCATTGGCTCAGGAGACCCTTTACTCACAGTAGCTGGTACTGAACCTAAACACAGAGGATGTTTGTTCGGCAGTAGTCTGAATTTGAATAAAAAAATAACTAATCACATCATGTTTGAGCGGCCAGATTTCACAAGATTGATATGATTAACTCATTGTACTGATTCTTGACTTTCAGACACACCAGTAAAGGAGCCTCCAGTGCATCTGAAAAGAGAGGTTGCTAATCCTTTATGATTTGGGACTGTACTTTGGAATCAAGCTTCCTGCATAGGGAAGGGCTTCCCTAGCCCCGAGTCCCTTTTCAGAGAAGACAGTCCTGCCTGAAGGACACACCAGCAGCCACAATCCGCCTGTTGTGGGGCTTTATCCCAATCGGTCCCCTGCACCCAGCCTCTTGGAAGTTGGGCCTTCCCCTCAATGGACCATACACTCTCAGACTGTGGAGGCTCACCTCTCATTGTTTTCTTATTCCTAAGCCCTGCTTAAAGAGGGATAGCCTAGTTAGTATCTCACCTGCTTTATCTTGAATGGAGAGAGAAAAGCTTATAATTCTTGGAATTAGAACCTTCTTATAGCCAGTTCTCATCAGTATAGATTTGCCAGTAATTCGTTTCAAAGCAATACATTCTGGAACCAAACAAACTCATGACGTCTTACTTTTAAAATAATAACAATAATATTTTGTTATTTTTATACTGTTCTGATAGAGGTATCGTTCATGAATAGGCATTGGCCAAGTATAAAAGGATAGAGTGGAATTTTATGCAGAAGAAACAATATATACAGAGGTAAAGAGGAGTCAAACAGCTTGCCTAGGGAAGTGAAAAGAAGTTTGAAATGGATGATGAGCATCATAAAATATGTACCTAAGAGTCATGAGAAAGAAGACAGAGAGGAAAGGAAAGGCCAAATAATAAAAAAATCTTTTTTCTATGCTAAGGATCTAAAATTTTATTCTGAAATTTGTAAGAGCTACTGAAAGATTTTACTCAACAGATGACGTGGTCAACCTTTGAATTTTAGAAAAATTAGGCTGGTAACAGCGAGAATAGTGGATTGGAGAGCACCAGATTAGAGACAAAAAAAAGTATGACCCTGGGGAAGTTAATTAATCCTGCTGAGCCTCAATTTCCTTCCACATCCATGAAGTAGAGAGTAATAGAACCTATCTAATTTGTGGCATAAATGAAATGAGATTTGGGAAGCCCTCAATAAAAGGTCATTAGTATAAAGCTACCTGGACAGGGTTGGGGCAAAAGGCTGAAGTGGGGTTGGGGGATAGCAGAAAGGAAGGGAAACGATTTACTTCTCTATTTATTATTTATTTTATTTATTTATTTTTAAAATTTATTAAGGAACATTTCTTGAGCATCTACTCTGTGTTGGGCACAGTGCGGGACGATGGGGTACACTTATGGCCTGGTAGATAAATCCTTAATGTGTAAGACATGCCTGTTTCCTCACCAAAAACTACCAAGCTTCCAATGGCAAAGGAGCACTCATATTGAAAATAGCATATGATCAATATTTTGAAGGTTTTTTGCATTTTATAGTCAGAAATGAAGAAAAATTCTTCAAAAATCATCCCTTTGGAGCCAGCCCTGATGGCCTGGTGGTTAAGTTTGGCACTCTCACTGCTTCAGTGGCCCAGCTTCGGTTCCTGGCCACAGAAGCACACCACCCACCTGTCAGTTGCCATGCTGTGGTGGCGTCCCACATAGAAGGACTAGAAGGACTTACAACTAGAATATACAACCATGCACTGGGGCTTTGGGAAGAAGACAAAAAAAGAGGAAGATTGGCAACAGATGTTAGCTCAGGAAATCTTTCCCTGCAAAAAGTCATCCCTTCATTAATAAATTCCTGAATCCCAGATTCTTTGTCAACCACTTCTGTCAGTGCGTTCTTTACAATATCTCTCCACATTCTCTCTTTTGTGAGTGAAAATTAAAGATAAGCACAAGTACATTGGGAGGGAACTTTGACGTGCACAACATCAATTATTTCTTACACTGATTTGGAAGTTAAACAATAAAAGGGAAATGTACCTTTAAATGAAAATTTGCTGTGTATTTTATGTAGACAGTTTAAAATTGTATCCTTATTTTTTCCACAAAGTAAACACATTTTTTATGCCATAGACTATATATAGACCTTTGTCCTATAAAAATCTGTTCTAAAAAATTAAGATCCAGGATTGCATAAAGGGATTTTACAATGTTACCTATTGTTATATTATTAAAACATATCTCAAAAAAGCTAAGATTGTATTTGTATGAGATAGAATGAAGTAAACCTACAAGGTTACTGTATACTTATATATAAACTTTCTCTAAGGTTGTTTACAAATTCACAAAGGAACAATGCAGGTGTATTACCTTTACTGACTTCTTAAACAAGGCAGTGAATCTTTGTTGATGTCTGAATAGCTTATAAACGGTTTACCTTTCTTTTGTCCAGTGGGATTTTTCATTTAATTAGGTTTGAAGAATAAGTCTCCCCACTCCAAATATTACCTAATTAATTTCCTCTAGTACTTTAAAGTGCAGCCATTGCTACTCAAATCAATCTTCATAGCCTCACGGTTTTCATTCTTCAAATAATGTCCCTTATGCTCTTCTTTTTCTAATAACAGAATTCCTTCTGAAGCCTCTCACTCCCTCCCCAGGGCTATCACTGTCTCATTTGTCAAAAACTCATAATGCTGGATGGAATAATTTGCTAAAGAAAAACCACACGACGTCGAAACAGAAGTCTGTCCATCATCTTCCTAGACCAAGTATATGAGATCTATTCTTGAGTAATAACTCACAATGCAGAACAATAAGCAATTTCAAATAATTACATTTAAGTGGGATTGTTATTTGTTTGACATTTACCAGAGGAGCAACAACTAGTAATACATGTGAGCTAAGAACAAATGTTCACACATTTTTGAGTGGCTTCAGCCAGAACTTACACAAATAAAACTTTAGAAAAAAATAAGTCTCTTTTTGGGAACAGTGCGCAACTACTTTGAATTGTCAAAAAGAAAGTAAAAAAGATAAGGAACGTTTAAGGATATAATCCTATGAGATAAAACTCCACAGCTTTAATTATCCCCCTCTATTTACAGGCCCTCTTCAGAACTTCAAAGAGGATTAATCTTATTTTTGTTCAAAAAGGTACTTGAAACGTATTTTTAATTTTCAGAAGTATCTTAATTATTCCTAGTGTTTCTTACAAAGAATTAATTCAGGAACACAGTTTGTATAAGCCTTACATTATATTTACAGGTTACTAATATTAAAAAAGAGGTATAGGGCCTGGCCCCATAGCTAAGTGGTTAAGTTCACACGCTCCGCTGCAGGCAGCCCAGTGTTTCGTTGGTTCGAATCCTGGGTGAGGACATAGCACTGCTCATCAAACCACGCTGAGGCAGCATCCCACATGCCACAACTAGAAGGACCCACAACGAAGAACATACAAGTATGTACCGGGGGGCTTTGGGGAGAAAAAGGGA
Source organism: Equus przewalskii (assembly GCF_037783145.1). Classification (NCBI taxonomy): domain Eukaryota; kingdom Metazoa; phylum Chordata; class Mammalia; order Perissodactyla; family Equidae; genus Equus; species Equus przewalskii. The sequence goes on from NC_091839.1 coordinate 76,510,667, forward strand.
AAAAATAAAATAAAATAAAAAAATCTAGCTTAAAAAAAACATAGAGATATAAACTCTTCATAATACGTAGCAGAAGGCTGTGGTTATCTTAATCAACATGCCTGTTTATAAGTAAAATTTTAAAAGCATTTTTAAAATATGTCCCAATTTAAATCTAGTACAGTTCTAATTTTCAGCTTGGTAGTTTTTAACAAAAGTTCACACTAGAAGAGAAGTAAGGTTTATAAATGTATGAGCCTGCTTGGGAACATTTCTTCCGAGCTTCATTGTCTAGCAACAGATTTGCATGCAATAACGTTTAGCCAAGTTTGAGCTATAGAATGGTAAGAATATAATTTAGGAAGAAAATAGAGCATGCATAATGTCTACAGATATGCAAAAGTAATCCTATTTAGTCAGAAATATCTGCATTGTAGTACCAGCTGTGCCAACAGCTTATTCTTTCCTTCTTGGAAAATGAGAAGGAACAGATATTGCAGTAGATAAAACAGCACACATCCTAAAAGGAGCCTACATTTATGTGGCAACCTGCTTGCTTCCTTAGAATTCTATCTGGAAGACGGAGTTTTTTTTTAATAACTCTAACACAGTGGTGTTTAGGAAGCTCAGTCTGAAGGAAAATAACAAAAGAAAATAATGAATATATATACACATATATATATATACGCACACACACGTACACATATCCGTACTTTTATGTTATATATTAAAATTATTTAAAGTATATATACACTTTTAAAGTCAGGATAGAGCAGAACATATAATAAATAGAGGACTTTTGTTTTCCAGGAGAAAAAAAAAAAACATTAAGGCTGTGTCTTTAAGTTAGAGCAGGATGATCTATATGCAGTGAGTTGCATGGTGGCTTCCAAAAAGATATGTCCAGGTCCTAACTCATGGGGCCTGTGAATGTGACCTTATTTGGAAAATGAGTCTTTGCGAATGTAACTAAGTTAAGGATTTTGAGACAAAGTGATCATTCTGGATTATCCAGATGAGTTCTAAATGCAGCAACAAGTGTTTTTGTAGGAGACACACAGAAGGGAAGACAGTCACAGAGAAGGCCACGGAAAGGTGGAGGCAGAGATGAGAGTGACAGAACCAGAAGCCAAAGGAAGCTGACAGCCACCAGAAGCTAGAAGAACAAAGAACAGAATCTAGAATCTAGAACCCCAGGAGCGGGGAAATCCCTTCTAACACCTTGATATTGGACTTCTAGCCTCTAGAACTGTGAGAGAATAAATGCCTATTGTTTGAAGCCACCCAATGTGTGGTAATTTGTTACAGCAGCCATGAGAAACTAATGCAATATGTATATGCATTGTGTGTGTACACATATACACATCTATGTAAATATATATGTATGTATATGCTCATGCACTAAGACGCTGCTGGTACACCTACATACGTACTATACTACAGGAGATCCCATTAAGTGGAAGTGAAATTATCTCTGGAATATTATGTCTTAAAGCCAAGTTTAGTCTCTGCTATCTGTAGAATATAACTGATGTGCCAAGGACTGTCCTAGTTCCCATGGAAGCAATAATGAGTCAGATACCATCTCTACTCAGGGAGCACCCCAGGGGGATACACACAAGGAACCGAACATTTGAAAAAATTAAAATGCCTCTTGCTAAGCCCGGATGAACGGGAGCCTGAAGAGCTGCATAATGCTCAGGGTAGGAGGGGCAGGAGTGGACATCACAGAAAGTTTTCCAGAGAAAGAAACATCTAAGGTTAGCAGTACGGTGGTGGTACAATGGCATGGAGTCGGGGTGAGGTGACAGCCACAGGGGAAGGACAAGGAGGAGAGAGATTCAGGCGGAGGGAACAAAACATATATGAAAGAAGTTCTGTAGGGCTGTAGTGGGGAAGAGGCAAGAGATGAGACTAGGGACATAAGCAGAGGCCAGAGTGTAGTCTTCTAAGTCATTGTAAGGAGTCTATGCTTTACGAGAAGGGCACTGGGAACCCCTGGAGGGTTTTAAGCAGGAGAAAGACGTAAGAAGATTTAGAAAATCCACTGTGCTGTGGACCAATGTTGAGAAAATTGGAGCCAGAGATACTTTTTACCAGGCTACAGCAACAGTGCAGGCAGGAAATAATAATGGACTAGAGGACCAATACAGGGGATGAACAGGTACAACGTTTTAGTGGAGGTTTAAAAGAAAGGAATTAACACTTGAGTGGATATAGATAAGAAGATCAGAACAGAGAGATCTGGGTTTCTAACCTGAGAAATCCGGTGGGTGGTGGTATCACTCATGAAATCTGGCATGAAAGCCAAGGGTCAGATCTTGAGGGAGGAGATGACGAGTTCAGAGAGAGAGAATGCGAGCCATCCCAGTGGAGATACCAAGGCAATTGGATACGTAGGATTGGAGCTCAGACTAGAGATATCTGAGTTAGAGATACAGACTTGAGAGTCATCAACACACCGATGATCCTTGAAGTCACAGGAGCAATGGGGAGATCTCAGCAGGAGCAGGTACAGTAAGACTTAGAAGGAGCCCAGGGTGGAACTCTCCGGAATCCCACACTGTAAAGACAGACGGAGGAAGGGGAATCCTCCCGGGTGACAGAGAAGGAGCAGCCAAAGAAATAGGAAGAAAGCAAAGCATCACAGAGGCCCAGAGGCAAGCGTATTTTATGAAGATGCAAGTGGCCAGTGGTGTTAAATGCTCCAGATAGTGTTATAACGACTTAGAAGTTTCCAGTTTATTTATCAATTAGGAGGTGATTGGTGACCTTAGTGAGACACGTTGGAAATACAGCAATGGGGACAAAAGCCGGATTTCAGCAGGTT